>NC_087470.1:6624306-6980306 GCF_036321535.1 Camelus dromedarius
CTCCTGGGGGATTGGATTGAGGGGCATCTAAGGAGCCAGGTATTTTCACCCAACTCTTTGTGAGTGGCAGAGCATCCCAGACCACTGACTGCCCCCTGCCCGTTTCTCACTAAGAAAACTGCTGGCAGGTTGGGGAGCTCCTGAGACTTAGGAGGGAGCTGCTGCCTGGAACTGGGGCTCCTGAGGGCAGCTGGGAGGGCAGGGCAGGGGCCCAAAGCCTGGATGAGTGCGGGGCCCTCTCACTGGACTCCCACAGCCACTCCAGGCACCTCACCCCTTCCTCGCTGTCAGCAGTTGGCCACTTCACGGGGACAGATATGAGGGTCTCTCTGACCCTTGAGACTGGCAGGCCCCACGTGCTCAGTATTCCCCGACTGAGTGAACACCAGCCCCCGCATCTAGACACCAAGTCTTCCCACCGCCCCAGAAGGGTTTCTCAGGCCCCCTCGCAGCCAGTACTGCCCCAAAGCACAACTTTGTTTCTGCACCCCCCCCAGGGTAGGTTTCCGCCTCCTTGGACCTGTGCGTATGTGAATCACTGAAGTGCAGAGTAGAAGGCATGACAGTATATAGTTATACTGTATAGTTATATATATATATTTGGCAAAACTAATACGGCTTATTTTTATGTATGTATCACGTATTTTAAAGTAATGTGTCGTCTACAGGTGTACTACCAATAATAAAGGCCATATGGGTGTGGTGATGTGATTAAGATGGTTTGCTCTTAAGGTCTTCTCTGTCTTGTGGACATTCTCTCTGCCTTTTGTATGAAGTGCTGAGTGAGGGGGAGTGAAGACCTCCCGCTCTGCTTGTGCAGGTGATTCCTCTTGGTTCTGTCATTCTTTACCCCACAAGTTTTTCAGCCACTGCCCAAGGGAGACCCTGCGAATTTGGAGAAGGAGGAGGGAGCACCCAGCAGTAGCGGACAGGGGACCTGGGTTGGGCAGGACCAGAAAGCATAAGGTCAGAAAAGTTTGCAAAGAGGACCCAGGGTTGGATGGCAGTTGGTGGTGGGGGATCAGGTAAGTGGGACACATTCTAAAAGTGAGGTCACCCGGAATGCCCACTGTGAGGTGCCGGGGCAAAGGCAGGTGATTGGTCAAGAGAGGGCATAAAGCACTGGCGTTGCCAAGGCAGCGTTCAGACAGGAGAAGGCTTGGAGGGAGGTGGCTTATCCCCTCCAGCCGCTCTTAAGAGTCCGCTTGACCTGCCGTTTGTTTTCCTGAACTGCTGACCTTCTGACCTGACTGAACCATCCTTCCTCCCCTCAGGAGCTTGATTAACCCTCATCCTTCCTGTGACCCCCTTCTCCTCCCAAGTGCCCAACCCCTCTTCCTGTCACACTCCCTCCCCAATCCCATCTCCAACCCCTCCCCACCCCACCCTGTCCCTGTCCCTCCCCACCTCCCCACCTCCTGCCTGGGGACTCAGGGCCCTGAGAGGACCATGACATGGAGGTCATGAGGCTGCTGTTCTGGCCCCACGTGCTGGGGTATATTGGATACGGAAACACAAATGTGAGTAAACATTGGGCATCAGGTGTCCTCCTTTTTCTTGGGCTCCTTCACACTGTGCTTAACTCACTGCTTTCTCACGGGGTCCTTGATGGTAACTCATCATTGGTGGAGACCGAGGCCCTCAGGGCAGGTTTCTTGACCAGCCTGCAGCGGCTCTGGCCACCAGCATCCTCAGCAAGATCTGGGTCCTGTCAGGACCTCTTAGACCAAACACGGCAGGTTGACAAGATGAAATCTGAAATAGTTACTTTATTGCATCAAAGAAGGAAGTGTAAATGTACTAAAAGCCATTGAGTTGTATACCTAAAATGGGGGAATGTGTGAATTATATCTCAATAAAGCTGTTTTTTAAAAAGTGAGAAACTCTTATTTACTAGAAGTCATAGTGAGACTGGCTCCTGGAAAGCTTGTCAGGATCCTGCTTCAAGCTGTGCACGTTCGGGTCCAGTCCCCATGCAGTGCACTCTCCTGTGCATGTGCCCTTCCTGGTGGTGATATCTGGGAGCAGTGGGGTCTCAGAATTGGGTTGGTGCTGGTCTGTTAAACAGTGAAGTGTCATCTGTTCTCTGTGGTTTCTGGTTTGTTAAATTCTAGCAACTTTTTTTTCTTTGAAGTGTATTCTTTTTAGAAATTTAAATATAACAAAAATATTCAATAGCCTTATAATTTTTAAAAATATTTTTATTAAAGTATCGTCAGTTTACAGTGTGTCAGTTTCTGGTGTACAACAGAATGCTTCAGTCATATAGGAACATAAATGTATTCATTTTCATATACTTAATTTTACCATAAATTACTACAACATATTGAATATAGTTACCTATGTTGTACAGTATAAACTAGTTGTTCATCTACTTTATATAGATTACTGTCTGCAAATCTCAAACTCCCAATTATTCCCTCCCAACTCCCTTCCACCCTGGTAACCATAAGTTTGTTTTCTATGTCTCTGAATCTGTTTTCATTTTGTAAATAATATTGTCTTTTTTTTTTTAAGATTCCACATATGAGTGATATCATATGGTATTTTTCTTTTGCTTTCTGACTACTTCACTTAGAGTGACATTTTCCAGGTCCATCCATGTTTCTGCAAATGACATCATTGTATTATTTTTTATGGCTGAGTAGTATTCCATTGTATAAATATACCACAGCTTCTTTATCCCATCATCTATCAATGGACATTTAGTGTCCATGTCTTGGCTATTGTAAATAGTGCTGCTATGAACATTGTGATGGATGTATCTTTTTGAATTAAGGTTCCTTCTGGATATATACCCAGGAGTGGGATTGCTGGATCATATAGTAAATCTATTTTTAGTCTTTTGAGGAATCTCCATACTGTTTTCCATAATGGCTGCACCTAACTACATTACCACCAGCAGTGTAGGAGGGTTCCCTGTTTTCCTCAGCCTCTCCAGCATTTATTGTTTGTGGACTTTTGAATGATGGCCATTCTGACTGGTGTGAGGTGATTCCTCATTGTAGTTTGGATTTGCATTTCTCTTGATAATTAGTTATATTGAGCATCTTTTCACTTGCCTATTGATCATTTGTATGTCTTCATTGGAGAATTGCTTGTTTAGATCTTCTGCCCATTTTTGGATTGAGTTGTTTGTTTTATCTTATTCAGGTTTATTAGCTGTTTATATATTCTGGCAGTTAAGCCCATGTCAATCTCATCTTTTGCAAATATTTTATCCTACTTTGTCGGTTCTCTTTTTGTTTTGCTTATGGTTTCCTTTGCTGTGCAAAGGCTTCCAAGTTTAATTAGGTATCATTTGTTTATTTTTGCTTTTATTTCTATTAGACTTCTAGTAAATTCTGAGTTATCCCTTTCCTTCTCATCTTGGAGGCTGCCCCCAGGGTCTTTGTGTCTAACTAGGTTGACGGGAGCCCTGACAGCCCAGCCGATGCGAAAGTGAGTGGCTGCAGCCTGCTGGGATGTTTATAATGGGGAAATGCCTAGGAACGACATGACCAGGAGGTGGACAAGTTGTTGTACTTTCTTTAGTGAAGTGTCCATGTGCAGAGTGTTGATTTCCCCAAAGCTGAAAGGGTCCTGCCTGTCCTTAGAATTGTCCAAATATAAAGAAAATTCCTGTACATACTGTGAAATTTTCACTCTCAAGAAGAAATACCTCCACATCCAAGAAAAAGAAAGACTGAGAACACAGCCCATGGATGTAAGAGGGTTTGTTGTGATGGGCGTGCACCGGATTGTTAGAGACCTGGAAAGAACTCATGTCGGGAACAACCTCGGCGCTGAGGCAGAATCATGCCACGTGGACCCTCCACTCAAGGAAGAGTCTGTTCTGTGTCTTCTGAGCCCACTGAGGGTGTTTATAGGTGATTTTTGTTAGAATTTTTTCCCTCAAAGGGAATGAGGATGAGTTCTCATAGGTTAGTAAAGCTCTCTTTCCTACCACATCTTTGAGCATTTGGATAAACTTGTCCTCCTCCACCGTTGCTCATGGCCGCTGACTGTCCGAACCTGAGTCCACCGGCCCTGGTGGGTAGAGTCTAGGTAGGAGGCAGCTACTGACGCCAGCGCTCAGTGCCATGTGTGACAAGCATGCCCACTACTGAGGGGGTTTTACCAGTTAGCGACTAGATGCTGTTTGTCTCTCTGTGCCTTTGATCTGCATGTCTGTCCTTTGTGCTGAGACCCACTGCTCTCTCAGACAGCGGCTACGCAAAGACAGTGCATGTTTCCCACCAGCAGACATTTTACTGATCTCAGCTGTGAGAGCAGCTGGCAATGACAATGTTACCGATTTCAGAGGTTGCTTTCTAGAGAGGTTTTATTTGCACAAAATGGAAGCTTGGTGTCTAGATTAGTACAAATTACATTGTGTGTTTATTTCCTCCTATAATACTTAGAAATCTAGCTTTTACAAAACTATGTGTTTGCCTTCTGTTTTGGTAACTGTACATTCCAGAAATACAAATTAATTTTTGTGGTGGCTGTTAATGGACGTAGGTGCAATACTGTGAAATATGCATGTGAATGATTTGTACTGATTATTTTGAATTCTCTTTTTATGTAACTTCATTTTCATAGTTTTGAAAATATTATACAAGATTATTCAATTGTACAAATGCTTATTTATTTCAGAAGTCTGACATTACATGCTCTGGTTCAGAAACAAAGTGAACATTGAAAGAAAACCTCCACGGTTTTTAGAAAGTTGGGCTAAAATAAATCATTAATTTTTGCCAGAATAGTAATTTTGTCATTATTGTAAGAGCTGATTGGCTTTCTCATTCATGTCTAATCTATAAATGTACAAATACATCTCTGTACATCTCTCTGTATTTGAACACATATCTTCATTGCTCTTACCCCATACATTTTGGGTGTATTTTTGAGGATATTTCATAGGAGTCTGTCCAGGTACTTAATGAACATACAATAGAAGATGTAGGCTTCCCATGCCCTGTAGGTTTGTATTAGCTTATTTTTTTTTTCAAGTTGGCTTTGCCTTTGTAAGTTAAGTTTTGTTAACTATTTTAAAAATATTTGCAATATATCTGCCAGCAAAGTCAAATCTCTAACATTTTGTGTGACAGATATTTGACATACGTGAGCAGCAATGAAACTATCACCAAATGAAGGCAGTAAACATGCGCACACTCCCAAGAGCATCCTCCTGCCCCTTTTGAACTCAAGTATCCCTTCTCGCCTCTCTGAGGAGCTGTTTGAGGGTGTAGTTTAGGGTTTTTAAAGATGATTCCCTGTGACAGATGTACTGCAAGCGTCTTTGAGGTTCCTCATTGTCTCCAATATCTTTTCAGGTCCTCCGTACTCAGGTTCTCCTTTTCCATCCTCGGTCTGATGTTTATGAACTTCTGTGGAAGCTTACTCTTATTACTGCCTTCTGGGGAGTTTTTGGTTTTCTCATGTTCATCTGGAGGACCATCCTCGCTGTATTACTAAAGTACCTGATAGTGTCCTTTTAGTCACACATAACAGGAAATTTTATAGTCACTGGACATTTTATTTTCATGCCTGGGCCAGAATCCAGGAGTCCAACCCTTTTCTTTTTTCCTTTTAGATTACTAACTTGGACAGAAATTAGTTTTGAAATGGAAATTTGTTGCAAAATACTATCTTTATAGTAAGAATCCAATGAACAAAACCACAATATGTTCTCATTGAGAAAATGACAATTTATAAACCCTTCTCTTCAATAGCAAGCAAGAAATACTAAGTATTTGGTGAGCCCATCTCTCTGCCCACCTGCCCCTGCCTGTGTGTTGGGTGACGGGACAGGGACACTCAGTGTACCCTGAGCAACATGTGAAAAGGGAACACCCATGATTTCCTGTTTACCCTCCATAGATGCATTCTTCTACAGCCACATTGTAGCCACTGGAGTGTTGACACTGATGATATTCCAATAGATTGCCAAGGTTGGGGGCAGGCCTCAGTCTCTGGTAATCATTTAAAGTTTTGAATGAAGAAGTATGTTTTAAGGGTCAGGAAAATGTGTCTTTACATGGTATTACAGTGGAGTCCTGCCTGGATCTTACTGAGCTGTAATTCCTCACATGATGACTCGTGTCTGAGTCAGGAAGCATGTCCACTTCCTGACAATGGTCGCTGTCTGTCCTGCTGCTGGTGCTCTTTTCTGTCATCCTACTGTCCTGTTCCATGTGCTCTGTAAGGGGCCTAGATGCACAGCAAGGGTCCTAGAGAAAAAACAAATCTCTTCTGTACAGCACAGAGGACTCTAGTTGATATCTTACAGTAAGTTATAGTGAGAAAGAATGTGAAAACAGACATAGGTACATACACGTGTGACTGAAACATGATGCTGTATGCCAGAGACTGACACATAGTGACTGACTACACTGCAATAAAAAAACAAATGTCGTAGATGTAAGGCACCACTTTCTGTATTAGTGGAAGGGGTCACACACAAGATACGTTTGGCTAGCAGTGTAATGAATATTTGTAAATTCTGTTTCCTTTATTACATATTTGTATAGACAGATGAATGATGCAAAGAAATGCTTAGAGGAGGCCATTAGGCAAAATAAGATGCTCTTTGATGAAGCACTGAAGTTTAAGGCAGAAACCTCTTCTTTTCCCAGATTACATTCTGAAAACGGAAATGAAAGTAATGGGTAATTGTTACCGATTCAGTATGTTTTGTTGAAGGAGAACTTGAAAACCATTGAGAGGGATAATGAATACTTCAATGACATCATTCTGATTGCTCGAGCTTAGCTGCAGGCAGCGAGGGGTCAGGATGCCAAGCGTCCACGCTCAGTGAGAGTTTGGCTGCTACGTTGACCACAGCTGGGCTTCTGAGGCTCTTTGTGCCCTGGGCGAGCTGTGCGCTCCCGCTCCTCCTGCTTTTGGCCACAGCAGAGTGTGGGAGCCTGGGAGCGGAACCTCCCTGTGAACAATGACCCAGAATTTCACGGACTAAAGCCTCTGTGACTTTTTAACTTCAGAGACTAGGAAATACGTCTTATTTCCACAACCTAGGGAGATTTCTCTCCACTCACACCGCTTTCCAAGATACATAGAAAATGCCAGGAAACACCTGAGAGGTGAAGGAAGTTACTAGCCGAGCTGTGCAGCCCCTTGCCTTGTTTATGTTAAACAGAACTTTCCATGTGAATTTGGGAAAACTTTATATTCCACTAGGAACACTCATTTGTGAGACCTTTGGCATGAGCAGTTTCCCACCCTTGCTTTCCTTTTGTCGTCCAGTCATGTCTTCCATTGTCCAGTGAGGAGGAAGTTTGTGGAGGCGAGGAAATATTTGTGCCTGAAGGTCTCTCTTTGTTCTACATTTCTTCATGGGCTTGACATTTGTCCTGGGCCCAGCCTGGGTCAGCTGCTATCACAGGAAACTTAGGGGTGGCTGTGGATACTGGCTGAGAAGGGACATGATTCCAGTTGGGTTAAAGAGAAGCAACTGCCCATCAGAACAAACCAAGACTTGCTGGAAGAGCTTGACAGGCTGGCAATGGAAGAGGACCAGCTGAATAAGGAAACACAAGATGCAGGGGGTCAGAACGAGCTGCTAGGATGCCCAGTGCTAGTACTTGAAGGAAGCGGCCCTGTCTGCTGTAAATGGAGCAGACGCTGTCTTTGACCCCAAACCGAAATTCAGGGAAAGTCCCAGATGCTTTCAAGCTTGTGTAAGGGGACGTATGACACTTGTATTCTTTTCTCTTTTTTTTTTTAACATTTTTATTGATTTATAATCACTTTAAATGTTGTGTCAAATTCCAGTGTTCAGCACAATTCTTCAGTCATTCATGGACATACACACACTCATTGTCACATTTTTTCTCTGTGAGTTATCATAACATTTTGTGTATATTTCCCTGTGCTGTACAGTGTAATCTTGTTTATCTATTCTACAATTTTGAAATCCCAGTCTATCCCTTCCCACCCTCCACCCCCCTGGCAACCACAAGTCTGTATTCTCTGTCTATGTGTCTGTTTCTGTCCTGTATTTACGCTTTGTTTTTGTTTGTTTTTGTTTTTGTTTTTTAGATTCCACATATAAGCGATCTCATAAGGTATTTTTCTTTCTCTTTCTGGCTTACTTCACTTAGAATGACATTCTCCAGGAGCATCCACGTTGCTGCAAATGGCATTATGTTGTCGGGTTTTATGGCTGAGTAGTATTCCATTGTATAAATATACCATCTCTTCTTTATCCAGTCACCTGTTGATGGACATTTAGGCTATTTCCATTTTTTGGCTATTGTAAATAGTGCTGCTATGAACATTGGGGTGCAGGTGTCATCCTGAAGTAGATTTCCTTCTGGATACAAGCCCAGGAGTGGGATTCCTGGGTCATATGATAAGTCTATTCCTAGTCTTTTGAGGAATCTCCACACTATTTTCCATAGTGGCTGCATCAAACTGCATTCCCACCAGCAGTGTAGGAGGGTTCCTTTTTCTCCACAGCCTCTCCAGCATTTGTCACTTGTGGATTTTTGAATGATGGCCATTCTGACTGGTGTGAGGTGATACCTCATTGTAGTTTTGATTTGCATTTCTCTGATAATTAGTGATATTGAGCATTTTTTCATGTGCCTTTTGATCATTTGTATGTCTTCCTTGGAGAATTGCTTGTTTAGATCTTCTGCCCATTTTTGGATTGGGTTGTTTATTTTTTTCTTATTCAGTCATATGAGCTGCTTATATATTCTGGAGATGAAGCCTTTGTCGGTTTCATTTGCAAAACTTTTCTCCCATTCCGTAGGTTTTCTTCCTGTTTTACTTCTGGTTTCCTTTGCTGTGCAGAAGCTTGCAAGTTTCATTAGGTCCCATTTGTTTATTCTTGCTTTTATTTCTTCTAGGAGAAAATTTTTGAAGTGTATGTCAGATAATGTTTTACCTATGTTTTCCTCTAGGAAATTTATTGTATCTTGTCTTATGTTTAAGTCTTTGATCCATTTTGAGTTGGTTTTTGTATATGGTGTAAGGGAGTGTTCTAGCTTCATTGTTTTCCATGCTGCTGTCCAGTTTTCCCAACACCATTTGCTGAAGAGACTGTCTTTATTCCATTGTATATTCTTGCCTCCTTTGTCGAAGATGAGTTGACCAAAAGTGTGTGGGTTCATTTCTGGGCTCTCTATTCTGTTCCATTGGTCCATATGTCTGTTTTGGTACCAATACCATGCTGTCTTGATGACTGTAGCTCTATAGTATTGTCTCAAGTATGGGAGAGTTATTCCTCCAGCCTCTTTCTTTCTCTTCAGTAATGCTTTGGCAATTCTAGGTCTTTGATGGTTCCATATAAATTTTATGATTTGTTCTAGTTCTGTGAAATATGTCCTGGGTAATTTGATAGGGATTGCATTAAATCTGTAGATTGCTTTGGGCAGTGTGACCATTTTAACAATATTAATTCTTCCAATCCAAGAGCATGGAATATCTTCCCATTTTTTAAATTCTTCTTTAATTTCCTTCATCAATGGTTTATAGTTTTCTGTGTATAATTTTTTCACCTCCTTGGTTAGATTTATTCCCAGATATTTTATTACTTTGGGTGCTATTTTAAAGGGGATTGTTTCTTTACTTTCTTTTCTCTTTAAAATGTGTATGTTCAGAATCATTTCACTGCCTTAATGTCTTCTAGAGAGAATGCTCACCGAAGTCTTTGGACGTGTACCAGAGCTAATATATTTATTTTCTATGGTTTGTTTTGCACTTAACAAAATAACTTGGTTTTGAAAAAAGTAAGTTACACTTTTTAAGTATATCATCCTGAGTTTTCATTGAAATCTTAGTACATGCTTTGTTTTGTCCTGTGTGAAGATATTGGAAAAAGGAACATCTCCAGAGAACTTGAAAGATGCTGTTTCAGTGAGCACTTCAGGAGTTTCAGAGGAAAATGCCTCCATTAGCAGCAGGATTTCCACTGTACACATTAGCTTTCACAAGGAAAAAAATTTCATATCTTAGAAGATTAAATGTTGATACCTGTTCAGATTATTTTTGTTGGGAATTTAGTCATCAATGGAAATGTTTCATTTTAGGTTGAAATTGCTCTTAATAAAGCTCATGTCCACGAAGCCACAGTGGAACCTGAAGAAGTGCGTGTGCAGGAGGATGTCCAGCTCAGCAGCGAGAGGAGAGTAAGAGACGTTCCTCACCCTAGAGATGCTTACCTCAGAGGACTGATCGTCACTTTGTCAATGTTTAATTGTGCTGTAACGCACGTAAAGAAGATGACCCATCTTAGCCGTTTCCAAGTGTACGATCCTCTTGTATTAAGTACGTTCACATTGCTGTGGATCAGTACTTCCTGAAAGTCTTTTCTCACGTCTGTCTTGCAGCCAGGCATTTTGAAGCCCAGATCGAGGGTCCGATGCAGAGCGCCATGATGACTGAGGACTGCAGCCTGGAAGGTATGTTGCTTATTGGGAAGAAAACCTCATATGCAGGCTTCCTGGGAGATGTTGTGGCTTCAGTTCTAGACCCCTAGAATAAAGTAAATAAATATAATAGAATCAAATGATATTTTTGGTTTTCCAATGCATGTACCAGTTATGTTTACACTACACTGTAGCCTATTAAGCGAGCAATACCACTGTGTCTAAAAACCCCAATGTTCATAACTTAATGAAAATATATTTTATTACTAAAAACTACTAGCCATCATCAGAGCCTTCAGTGAGGTGTTGTCTTTTCGTTGGTGGATGGTCTTGAATTGATGTTGGTGGCTGCTGACTGATCATTGTGGCGGTTGCTGAAGATTGGTGTGGCTTTTGCAACTTCTTAACATAAGACCACAGTGAAGTTTGTCACAGTGTAAACTCTTCCTTTCAGGAACAAGTCCTCTGTAGCAGGCAATGCTGTTTGATACATTTTACACACAGGAGAACTTCTTTCCAAATTGGAGTCAGTCCTCTCAAACTCTGTGGTAATTTATCAGCTAAGTTCATGCACTCTTCTAAGTCCTTTGTGATTTCAGCCTTCTTCACAGCATCTTCACCAGTAGATTCCATCTGAAGAAAACAATTTCTTTGCTCATCCGTAAGAAGAAGCTCCTCATTCTTGCACCTTTATCATGAGGTTGCAGCCATTCAGTCACATCTTCAGGCTCCACTTCTCTCTTGCTATTTTCAGCACATCTGCAGTTCCTTCCTGCACTGAACTCTTGAGCCCCTCTAAGTCACACATCAAGATTGGAATCAATTCCTTCTAAACCCTGGTTCATGTTGATATTTTGACTTCTTCCCAAGAATCATGAATGTTCTTAATGGCCTCTAAAATGGTGAATCCTTTCCAGAAAGTTTTCCATTCATTTGCCCAGACCCATCAGTGGTATCACTATCTGTGGCAGTCAAACCTCCCAAAATGTATTTCTTAAATAATGAGACTTAAAAGTCGTAATTACTCCTGGTCCATGGGCTGCAGAATGGATGTTGTGTTAAGCATGGAAACAGCATTCATCTCATGCATCTCTATCAGAGCTCCTGGGTGACTGGTGCATTGTCCATGAGCAGTAATACTTTGAAAGAAATGGTTTTTTGTTTGCTTTGGTTTTTTTTTCTTAGCAGTGAGTCTCAACAGTGGGCTAAAATATTCATGTTGTAAACAGATGTGCTGCCATCCAGGCTTTGTTCCATTTATAGAGCACAGAGTAGATTTCCCATGATTCTCGTGGGACATAGGATTTTCAGAATGTTAAATGAACACTGACTTCAACTTACAGTCACCAGCTGCGTTAGCCCCTGGCAAGAAAATCAGCCTGTCCATTGAAGCCTTGATGCCAGGTGCTGACTTCTCTCCAGCTATGAAATTGCCGGATGGCCTCCCTTTGTAATTTTCTGCATTGAAAATCTGTTTAGTGCAGCCACCTTCATTAGCTGCCTTAGCTTCATCTCCTGGAGAACTTGCAGCAGCTTCTGGGTCTGCTCTTCCCGCCTTACCTTTCACAGGTATGCAGTGGAGATGAAATCTTGCCTTAAACTTCATGGGCCAACCCCTGCTGGCTTCACTCTTTTCTTCTGAAACCTCTTCACCTCTCTCAGGGTTTGTGGAATTGCTGAGAATTAGGGACTTATGCTAGATTAGGGTTTGCCTTAAAAGAATGTCATGGTTGTCTTAATTAAAGTGATAAAGAATGAAATATTTCAAGAATTACCAAAATGTGACACAGAGGTAAGAAATGAGCAAATACTGTCAGAAAAAAAGGTCATTGATAAAATTGCTGGACTCATTATTCCTACAAATCTTCAATTTGTTAAAAAAAAATAAAATGCGTTACCGTGAAGGGCAATAAAGTGAGACACACCTGTAGTAAAAATGAGTTTGCACTGGGAAGGTAACAAATGGGTTCCTGCCTTCAGGATTCTCTCCTTTCTTCACTCCCCACCACAACCAAGCTCTTGAGTGCACAGTGCACACACAAAGACAATTGTTTTATGTTTCCAGAACATAAAAAGAAAGCACAAGACCACCATGCTGCGTCTGGATCTGTGCAAGTGGGCGAGGGAGCCAACTTCCAAAGGCTGCGGCAAAGCACACGCTTCCCTAGAGATACTTGTGGACAGACGAACAGGCGCGTGGAAGAGTAAGACGCTCCCGTGTTAATTATGACACATAATGTCGTGTGAATGAATGTGTGAAATTAAGTAGATATTTTAATATGTTTCAGAATACTTACCACCATATTTTCTTTACCATATTCAATCAGTACAGATTTGCATTTATTTTTCGACCTTGATTTCTGTAATCTGCTGCTTCTGTTCATCCTAACTGGTTACCAGAGTCTTGTTTGTATTTAGTTTGAGGTTTTAGTGGGTTCTTGGACCAGATTTAGTCACTTCATTATCCGGATCCCCCAGATCCATTTTTATTGTCCTTAGGTTTCAACCACATCAAAGTGTCATGACCTGCCATGTGTCTGTCATTTTTATTAAACTCTAGGCATTGGGTAGAAAATAGGAAAATTTGAGGCCTCGTGTGAGGTTAACTTGCTGCAGAGAAGGTGGGCGTTACAGCTGGCAGGTGATCAGGGCACCAGCAGCGCTGCATCCTGTTAACCCAGTTAGCAGCTGAGATCAGTCAGTGCATCCAGCCCTCCTGAGGCCCGTGTGTCTCCTGTCCACTTTTGTTCCTGGCATGTAGCGCTCGTGGATCCCAGCTAAGGCCTGTGGGTCTCTCTGGGGATCACCTTTTCTGACGGGCTGTGAGCTCCAGCTGCCTTGACTGTGGTCCCCATGCATGGGCGGCACCGGCTGCCGGGCTGCTCTGCATCTCAGTCATTTCCTCTGACCCCCGGGGAAGGTGGACCCAGTTCGGGGCTTCCTTCTCCATCTTGGCCTCATGTTCCTTCCTGGCTTTTTAGCAATTTGGTACGTTCTATCATGGATTTCATAATTTGCCCAGATTTTCCTGTCATTCTCAGGGAGAGGTCATGGAATTCACACCTATTAACCTGCTTTCAAAAGAAAACATTTTCTTATATTTGCTAAAGAACCAGGTTTTGCCCCAGGCTTTGACTGAAGTCAGGGCTCTCAGTGGGAGAAATCAGGTAAGTCATGGGCTCCTGCTCCATCCTGTGTGTTCGGTTGTGATGACTTGGTCAGGCCCTTATTCCCACGTTGAAACACAGTGAGCCCGCGCTGTCCCCGTCACAGGAGCCTGAGCCTGGGGGGGCACAGAGCACACCTCCCGTGGGCTTTTCCTGTGTGTTTACATTATGCACAAATGAGTAGGGGTGGGGACGCTGAAGGAAAGCCCTGATACCAAACTTTTGCCAGAGGCCTGAGTGTAGTTTTCTCATATTTATTAGTGGGGGACCTTTAATTCTTTCCTGTGTATTTATCAGCCTGAGCATTTATGGGGAAGGGCGAAAGGAACATGGAATTCTTCCCCTCCAATTTCTGGGAGGGATACTGGCAGAATTTCACAGAGTTTCTTTCCCCTCTCAGGAAGATGGACATGAAAGGATGTGAGCGGGTGGAAAAGAAGCAGCTGTTGGCCTCAGAGGAGAAGGTGAAACTGGCTGAAGAGGAAACACGGCAGTACAAGTGAGTTCAGCTCCTCAACACCCGCAGCTCCGAAAACCGCTGTTGGATTTTTTAAAAACTTTTCTAAAATATTTAGACACAATATCACACACAGACCAAAACAAATGTTCAGAAGACATTTGTATACATGCTTCACACAGGAGAAAAAATGTTATGTTTACACGTGTTAAGTTAAAGGTTTAACTTCACAAAATATTAAGTTGCTAAGAATTTCCTGGTCCCCAGTGCTGGCCAGACTGTGTGGAAGGACGGTTCACAGAGATGTTTCTGAAGGTGCTATAAACTCTTCTCAACCTGAGAACAGCAGTTTGGTGTAGCGTCAGTCGGACCAATAAATATGCCCGTGCCACTGTGGAGACCGACGTGTTGTAAGGCTGAGAAATAGAGTCAGGTGTAAGGAAAGGAAGAATCAAGCTTTATGATGAAAGACGCTCAGCACAGGACACGTGAGGGAAATGCTGAGAACGGGACAGGGAATTGTGTCCGCGCAGGACCCGGCAGGCGTTCAACAACAGTGACGGGAGGAGTGGCTGCGGCGACAGCTTGGCACCCGCTGTGCTGCTGCAGCCATGTGCAGTGCGCCGTATGCGGTGAGATGCTGTGTGTGAGTGTGCAGTGCGGATAACGTGGGATGGGGCAGGGTATTTAACAGCATACCCAGAGTTGTGTCTTCTCTGATGGAACAATTTGTAACTCGTAGAAGACTTGAAGAATGTCACGGGCAAATGCGGGAAGCAGAGATCACTTGGAGACACCAGGTAATCTGCCTTCCTCCTGACAATCTGAGTCCTCAGCACCTGAAGCAGACGGTTATCGTGGCCCTGAGAACCCCTCACCATGGGGTGTTTCTTGATGTGTTGACTTTTTAAGGTTGCTCTTGCTGAGAAGAAGGCCCAAGACAACTGGGTAAGAATTTGTTAACTTCCTTCCTTTTGTGCACAGTTGGCCACAACTGAACCCAAGACAACTGGGTAAGAATTTGTTTCCTTCCTTTTGTGCACAGTCGGCCACAACTGAACGTGGATGTGTTTTTCTCCCACAGCTCAGGGCTCAGGAGCTGGAGAGGGAAAATGCTGAGTTGAGAAGGGAGAATGCCCACCTGAAACAAAGGTACAGAATTTTGACACATTTTGAAGGGTGTTTTGAGATTCTTAAGGATTGGCTGTTTTGTATCTAGTAGAGGAACTGATGATGTAATACTTATTGAAGCCATTCTTTCTCCATCATTAAGACTGGACATAACATTCAGAGAGAGGCAGGCAGAGGAATACATGAGGCAGGAGCCCACCCCAGGAGGACCACACAGGCTGTCTCCTCCCCTGAGAGGTAAGGAGCGCACTGTGAAGTGTGGCAGCTTCATTTCTGCTGCAGAAGCCACCGAATGGGCTTCTTGTCCCCGTGGGTAATTTTTGGCTTTCCTGGACACCACACCACACACTCACCACAGGGAACAGTGTCTCAGCTGGTTGACAAGATGCTGTTTTCTTCACTTGCCACCACCTAGCTGGGCTCTGTCCTCTGTGCCTCTGGAGCTCATGCCCCTCCAGGGACTGTGAACTGCCCCCCAGGCCCTTGGGTGGCTGGCGTGGCTGGTTTCTGTGCGCTGGAAGACATGAGCGTCAGCACCCTCTTCCATCCTGGACACAATATTGAAGGCTGAATTCTCCTTGTCATTGAGAAAAATAACATGCACAGGGTTTTAGAATGAAGGCAGTGTGTCCTGGTGAGAA
This sequence comes from Camelus dromedarius, assembly GCF_036321535.1. Classification (NCBI taxonomy): domain Eukaryota; kingdom Metazoa; phylum Chordata; class Mammalia; order Artiodactyla; family Camelidae; genus Camelus; species Camelus dromedarius. The sequence continues at coordinate 6,640,082 of NC_087470.1, forward strand.
AAAATTTTCTCTTCACTTGTCTTGGTGGATAACTAACTATTCTATCCAAGATCTGCTTTAAGACAGCAGGCATTTCATCACTAATTTTGCAGGTCCCTTTGTTCTTATAAAAAAAGTTGCACAGTGACCTAGAGTAGCCAGTTAGCAAGTGGCATTACTACGTGGAGTATCACGTCTAGAGTTAAAAGTGTAACTCTAAAATCTGCCAGTAGGGTTTCCATAAAATTCACTGTTCTTTTGCCACTTATTAGAATACTAGTCTTTCTCAGGCCACTTCTGTCGTAAAGATTTACATGACACCTGGTTACTTACACAAGACATGTGCTGCCAGAAGGATTGTAACAGCTTCCCAGCGGGCTGAGGAGGGAGAGGTGGAGCTCATGGTCAGGGGTTGTTGATACTCTTCCAATGAAAGACTCTTCCTATTTCAATATTTAGCCTGTGTAGAAACTGCGATTTCCCCTCAAGTGTGAGGTGAGTTCCCTGTGTTAGTGCTGATGTCCGGGCATCTGAGCCCTGCGCTCCCATCCTGGGCGATTAGTTATGGAAACACCTGAACCAGGGCTCTGGTCTCTTCCTCAAGGGTCAGGAGACCTGTCTCCCCCTGGTTCTGGTGGGGGGAAGAGTGTAATATGGTGAAGGGGGTCTTGGAAGCTTTGTTTTCTTCAGCAAAGTCTGCAGCAAAGCGTAATCTTCCATCCTTTCTTTGTTTTTTTGTTTTTTTTTTATCAGATTCAGGACCTAGTGCAGCTCCAGTGCAGAACGGCAACTCCTGCCCTCCTGAGGCGGCCACAGAGGCCCAGGTAAATGGGGTGATCATTCTCTGTTGGAACTCTTTCTGGCAACTTTGATTTTTTTTTTCCCAGCTGCCCTTGCTGGCCTCATCTCCAGATTGTGTGTTCTGTGACAGGTCTAGCGTGTCATTCCTTTCCAAATTCAAACCCTTGCCCAGGAGCCAGAGGGCTTCTCCCCTCAGCCCGTCACCTTTGGTGGTGCCTGCAGAAGCCATCAGGGAGTGAGTGCTTAGGGGCTGAGGACCGCAGGCTTTGTGTGTTTCTTGAAATAACAGGAGGAGGGGGACCCCTCACTCCAAACTTCCTTCTCTTGGCACGGCTGACTCCTTCCTGACCTCTGTCACCCGGGATTGCCCCTCGGTCACTGAGACAGATTCCTGTCATCATTATTTTGCTCTTTTCTTGTCTCAGACCAGGTGATTCGCCTGTTGAGAATGTTCATTCAAATCCTCGTAACTGAAAACTGAGCAAAGCCCTCCCTCCAGCTTTATCCCATGTGCTAGGGGCAGCTTTGAGTCCTCTTGGGTGTAGTAAGTGTCACAGCCCATCATTGTCTTTCCTGGGGAGGTAAATGTGTCTTCCACGCTCCCTCCAGTTGTCCTCTGGGTAGGAAAGCCTGACTCTCAGAGATGTTGCATTTGTAGTAGGAGATAGATGCCGGAAGGGATAGGGCCCGCAGCGAAGAGGCCTATTTCCCTGCAGCGGGATTCCGATTGACACCACAGTCCTTACCTTGTGCTCCCCATCCTGAGCTGGGCCGGTCCTGCCCTGGAAGCTGTCAGAGCTGCTCCTCTATCTCATCACACACCATGGGATTTTGCGCATGAGCTGAAATCCCTTCTGTGTCAGTTGTGGGGTTGAGACTTCCCGCTTTGCTTTTCCATAGGACACACGTACTGTGCGTTTTGTAATGAACTTAAAATCCAGAGCTACCTGAGAATCAGGATGATTGACTGCCTTCTGAGGACAGCCTTGTCCCCTCAGAAGCACTTTGCAGGCTCCCCCGCAGGCCTCCAGGGTGCCCAGCTCCCCAGGGCTCTGTGTGCCCAGGGGCAGCCCCTGCGGGGAGGACAAGGGCCCTTTGCGAGGTGGGGGCAGAGAGGGCCGGGTGGGCGCCAGGTGTGGCTCTGCTTCCACATGTGGAGAATGGGCTCTTCACGTCCATCCCTTCTCCGTGTTCCTGGTCACGCAGAGCCAGCTTCTGTGGCGCCGGGGAAGGTGGCGGGGAGGGCCGTCCTGCCCGGAGTGGCTGCCTGTTGGGAAGACGCTACTTTGTCAGTGTGCTGGCACCTGTCTGTGCATCCTCTAGGGCAGGCCGCTTTGCTTCCTCCACTTACAGACACCGGCGGTGACGTGCGGTGACCGTGTCTTATCCCCGTGGCAACCTGTGCAGGCAGGCCCCCGATGGGAGGGTGAAGTGTGTGACACTCTGCTGCTGTCTGGGCACCCGGGGGAGGGGAGGGTGCCTGGTGCTGACGGCTGCTGCGTTGGGTTCCAGCTTTTGTTGGTGTTGGTGCTTTTGTCTGTCATCCAACACTGCTCTCCATTCTGTTCTGCAGGTTACTTTTGATGCAAGAGGGCCCCATCCTTTCCCTGGGCCACCTCCACCTGAGCCACCCTTGTGCCCTGTGCAGCCTCGCCCAGCACCACCAACTGCTCCACTTGGTGAGACGAAAGCGTATTCCTCTGTTCTTTCTTGAGTCACTGAAGAAGAAGGGGAGATCGCTCTCCAGGGCTTCATAAAGCATGGGGAAACCTGACTGAGGACATTGTCATGTTCCTCTAGTCTGTTTGCACACACATTTGGACTGTGACTTCCCCAACCTGACATGGGAAGGAGGTGTCTCTTGTAGAGTAAAAAAGAGTCCTCTGACAGAAGGCAGAAGTGTCAGGTTTGCACATGTGCCTTCAACATGCACCGCATTCTGAGTTTTGAGAGAGAAGCACACCCGTATCATTTTCTCCAGTGAGTGGAGCCCTGGCCTTCCGCAGTTGATCATTAGTTAGGAAAACACCTGAACCAGTGGTCTGTGGTCGCTCCCTCAAGTGATAGTAGACCTGTCTCCCCCTTGTTCGGATGTGAGAAATAGTGCAAGATGGAGAAAGAAGGCTCAAAAGTTTTGTTCTGCTTCAGCAAATTAACATCTTAACTACAATAGTGAACAGGGAAGGAGTTTTTCAGTTTTAGTTTTCTCTATGCTTAGAAGGTAGCGTGCAGCAGGGAAGGGCACAGCTCATTAGTAGATGAAATGCATGCTTAGCAATCAGGAGTTGCTGGGATGAATCTCCAGTACCACCATTTAAAAAAAACTTCAAATATCAAAAATATAAATTGTGCAGCTCCAAATATGATATTAAATAATTTTACGTGTTTTTTTTATACGTCTTCAAAAATATCCAAACCATAACTAAGCTTTTCTTTTGGAAAATACTTTAATTCTCTAAAGTTCTTTCTGCCAATTTTTATATTGAAATATCCATGAATGTACATAGATGAACATGGGTATATAAAATTTACAGTGGTAATATTCTTATTAACATATATGTAACTACATTTTACAGATGGAATGTCAATCTGCCAATTTGGAGAAGGCAAAGATAAAGAATCTACTGATAAGGAGGTACTGTATTCCTAGGTTAATATTTTTCTTAGTTTAAAATATAAGCATCACGGAATGCTTAAAGATAAACAGATGGTTGTTTTCACTTTGCATTTTGACGTTAGCAATTGACGATGAAAATTTTTGACAGTTTTTAATCTATACTTCAGTGAAGTCTGTGCTTAATGTCAGATGCCTGCATCATGTACTTCTGATAATTTTCCTGACTCACCTGATGAAACCAGTGTCTGTATCTAAATTTTTGTTTTTGAGTTCTTTTCTGGTATGGTTTATTACAGGACATTGAATATAGAGTTTACTGTGAAAGTGAGGTTGTTTCCTTTTCTTCGTGTTTAGCAGTCCTCATGTGAAATTAATCTAGTGATATCCCTTGCTGAACCTAGGATATTGGGGCTTTGCATTCCCTTCCAAGCAACAGTGTTCTAGTTTTCCTTATACCTTATGATGTTGTTTCACACCTCATCCTTTTGCTCAGGCTGCCTTTCCTCAAACCCCCTTCACGTCCCCCTCCTCTGCACTGCGGCTGTCTTTTGAGACACAGTCATGTTCCCAGCATTCCCTGAGCCATGGATGTGCAACAGGCTCTCCTGTCCTTTGTGCCCTGACATTGTCCATTCACTTCACTTGTAGAGCTGTTCAGAATTTTCTGTGGTGATTCGCTTTCATGGATCTGTGCCTCTGGCCGAGTAGAGAGCCGCATGTGTCTTTGATTTGTATTGCCAGCTTCTCGCAGGATAGTGCTAGTGACCTGATAGATACAGTACGCAACTGTTGTGTTCCTGACTGATTGAATGACCATGTATGAATATGATGGTTTCTGAAGTTTGGTTCTGGTTTTACTTTGTTTTCATAGGAAGGGGCGACTGAGCCAGAAATTGAAACACCAGAAGGTGTTCCTGAGACTGTTGAAATTGCTCCAGAGGAAGTAACACTTCCTAATGCGTTGACCTCTGTTGATGGAGCACAGCAAACTAACATGTCGGTAAGTTAGTGAACATGTATTACCTTGTTTTCTCTCTGCTCAGAAGCTAGTTTCCTCTGTGGGAAGGGTATAGATCAGTGGTAGATAGAATGCTTACTTAGCATGCAGAGGTTCCTGGGTTCATTCCCCATTACCTTCATTAAAAAATATAGTTCATTGAATACTCTGAGTTGTCTAGATTTAAATATTATATGTGTTAGTTTTTAAGTGTTTTACTCGTACCACATGTCTTTATAAATATCTCAAGTATACCTTAGCTTTTCCTACAAAAAATGGTACAAGTTTTTGAAATTCTTTTGTGCTAGTTTAGTTTATAGAGATATCCATAATTTGCAATAGATGCATATGTGTATTCAAAATTTACATTGGTTAATATTCTCATTCATGTATCTTTAACATCATTTTATAGATGGCGTATCAGCTTTCAATTTAGGAGTAGAGGGAGATACAGAATCCCTTTCTCATCTGGAGGTACTATTGTATCATTATTATTATTACTATTTTCAAGTAGAAGCTTTGAGTTATGTTAATACATAAATTAGGGGATGCCCTGAGATTAGTTACTCACCTTTGCATTTGCCCATCAAACTTTCTCTTAGTTTTTTCATCCACAATTAAGAGCTTCATTGTGTGCTTGATGTCATACCAGTGCCTATGACACTCTGAACTTTCCAGGCTCACCTAATGAAACCAGTGTATGTAGCCCAGAAAGCAATGTTGAGAAGTCCCATGGAATTGAGTCGGCTTCTTGAGTTGTTTTCTCTAAAAAGTAAAGATGTATTCTTTTTCAGCCTGTGACCAATTGTGTGTTTCTTTTGTATAAATGGATTGGTCAGACTCTCAGGCAGGTGCAGAGAAAAGTAGGTTAGATTAAAAAGAAGAGTGTTTTTGTGTTGTTGCGTTTTGTTTTATGTTTTTGCCACATTGACCTTGAAAGCAAATCCCTGTGAAATGGAATTATTATAGTTTCCTTGTCATAGATCTTCAGGGATTACTTCACGAGAATCAGAAGCATGGTGAAGAGTGATAAATATGTGGGGTTAGTATACCAACAGTTTGGGTTAGTGATGTTTTAATGAGGTGAGCCCCTTTTGGATAGTTAGTGTGGCCTGCGTGTTGTGTTTTGATCATGACCGTAGTTGAAGCGACGTAAGTAACAGTGATGACGTGTTCGAAGCTGACAGCTGTGGGGAGAGGTAAGGAGGCCCTGAGCTCTTGGATCTGGGCGGCTGCTGCCTAGTGGCCCAGCACTGTGTTTGAAGTCAACAGATATGTCGGCATGCGCTAGCTGTGGGGACTTGGAAAAACTTGTTGGAGCTGTTTGAATGTCAGCGAGTTTGTTGGTAAATTGGTACTGACACCTGCGAGGTATGTGCAATGAACAAACGTGGTAACAAATGTGAAAACATGTATTCTGTAACTGGTGCTATCGAGTGTAAGACAGAGTGATCACTGGCAATGCATGGCTAAGTGTTGAGGACGCTTTTTTGACACCTGAGGACAATAAACAGCAGTGGAGTTAAGAATGGGAAAGTCAGAGTGGGCACGTGGATTTCTCATTTGGGGTGTGTCACGTTTCAGTGGACTTAGTGGAGATCTCTGATAGGTACAGAGTGTTTTGGTACTTGAGGCCATCTTGAGATTTTAGATGTTTTCACCTTAAAGAAATTCCTGCTCCTGAACACCCACTGCGTGCTTGGCAGTTAGACACTGAATGTACCGGTTGAGGGGTTAGGCTGTAGGGGTAGGAACAGAAGAACCAGTAAACAGGAATCCTCTGTCAGTCACAGTAAGTCCTTCAGGTAAAGAAAACGGAGAACGTCAGTTTTTTACAAAAGTGAGTGCTTGTAGCTAGGATGGGGGCGGGGCAAGAGTGGAATTTACATAGTCGGCACAGATAGGAGTGTGACCACAGCTGCCAAGGGAAGGACTGGAAGGAGCCAGTCACATGATGGCCCAGAGGAGTGACATTTGACAGATAACAGGGGGTCACTTCTGGTTATCGTTGTTCCCCAGCACCTTAGAGTGACGAGGAAGGAGCAAGTGGGTAGCTGTCCTTATAACCATTTTTATTATTTTTTGTGTGTAGAAAAGAAAATGTGCACAGTGAGGGCTGGGCACGTGCAGAGGGTTGGGAAATAAATGTCCTCATCCTTCCCTTATGACAGTCCCTGTGCTTTTTTGACGAGTCACATAACTACATTTAAAGGTTTTTGCTGTTATTAAAACATCAGTGTTTTTCTTACTACTTTGCTAATTTATTCAACTAGTTTTCCTAACTATAAAAGTTTTATCAAATAATAGATTGTGCTGAGCCGTTGTTTACTGAAATGAAGCAGCTTCTACAGTGCTGTCAGGACTCAGTGTGACACACTCCGAGGTTTGTTTTCATGCCAAGGATCTCATTTTAATGCTAAATCCGTATCTGTCCTTAGAAATATTTTAAATTTATAGCAAGTATACTTACTAAAATATTTGTTTAAAAATAAGTGTATTTTAAATTTTGCTTTTTTATAGAAGTGTAGTCAGTTTACAATGTTAGTTTCATATGTACAGCAAAGCAATTCAGCTTTACCTACAAAAATATGTATTTTTAAAAATGTCTTCCTCTTTGTGGGGGAATTCAAAGTGGAGTTAGGTGTTTTGAAGTTAATTCTTTGTTGAAATCTGAATATAAGTCAGTATTTTGCATGTGAAAATACTTGCTCTGGCTTTCCACGTTCAGTTTACTGAATCAAAAGCCAAATGAAGATAAAAGATAGAATTGATCTAGAGAATATATATGAAGTTTTCTATTTAAATGTTTGGTTTCCCTAGATATTTTTCTCTTATTTTAAGTATAATTGTTTTCAAAATAGGAAAATTTTTTAAAGTTAGAAAATGCAGGGATTTTTTTACAAAGGGATCCGGAAATCTTTATGCAACTCATTATTAATATTGATTTTAACAGAGTATCTCTGAGAGTCGACCACAGAAGTGTGTGGATAATTCATCTGGAGCTGCAGGTCAAACAGGAAAAAATACATTAAGTGAAGAAATAGAAGGTAAGAACTGTATTTTATTAAAAAGTCATTTGACAGAATGTTGATTTCAGACATGAATTCTGATATATTCTAAAAGCCAAAGAAAATCACCTGGTGAAGGTATAGTGAGGGGAAAGGTGAGAAAAGGAGGTCAGTTACATAACTCAGGCACCCACAGCAGGTCAGACTGAGATGCCGCTTAAGGAGCTGAGTTGTTGGGTTCACTTCCAGATGCTCTGTGACCAAAGGACAGTCAGGAAATGAGGGAAAGAGGGGATGAAGAATGAGCACAGCAGAGGGGACATGAAGTGAATGAAGGGAAAGGAGGGAGGGGACTGTGGGGGAAGGTGGGAAGGCAGAACAGCTCTTTGGAAAGAGGAAGAGTGTCTGAAATGTGAGATGCACCTGAAGTGAGCTTCCAGCACCACAGCTTGTCCGAGAAGCACGAATGTTCCCACTGTCCCCATCCTCCTCACTGTTAGGAGGGCTATGAGGGCTGAGGTGCCTGATCAGGCAGATCTGGGTTCTCCCTGCTGTGGGTGAACACAGGCAGGTGCGGGCAGCTGTAAATGTCTGGACCTTCATGTCATGTAGTGTGGTGCTGCCTTATAGGATGGTGTCACCTCGGCCAAGAGAAGAGAATAAGGAAGAGGAAGAGAGCAGGGTGTGTTATGGGGGGCGCAGGGAAGCTGCTTCCTGATTAAGAGACCGTTAGAAAGTGTGCACCTTCTAATGCAGTCTCAGGTTGGGGAAGCGTTACAGTGGGCACTTGAGGCGAGATTTCAGAAGGATCAATTAAGTCGAGTAGACTCAGTATAGACCAGGGTTTCTCAAATTGTAATTAGTCACCCGGGGACCCAGTGAACAGTGCACATTCTGAGCAGCAAGCTTGAGATTCTGCATTTCTAACAAGTTCTAAGGTGACACTCTTGTTGCTGGTCTTGAGACCCCGCTCAGAGCAGCAAGAGGGTAGACGTGTGTTTAGAGTAATCTGGAAGAAGAGCCCCTGGAGAGTTCAAGACATAACAGCATCAGGAAAAGCATGGCTTTGTTTTTCTATCTGAGCACGTTTATAGCCAGAGGGAGGCAAAGAGCTGAAGTAGAAATTACCCATGTAAGGTACTGTGATCAAGCAGAGAGGAAAAAGAAGTGGTGGGGGCCATCCATCCAAAGAATCCAAAAGGGGAAGAATTACGACCACAGATCTAGGGATACCTTTGAAGAGGGAAGGATGCAATGAAAGGAAGGAAGGAGGAGAAAGGTGGAAGGTAAGTGATGTGGGAATTGATGAGGAAACTTGAGAGAACTCATTTTAGATGGCATCATATGTTTGCACTGAAGCAAGATTAGATCATTGCCACTGCAGAGAATTCCAGAAGCAGGAAGGGGATGGAACTGGGGTAAACCACAGCCACTGCTCACAACTATCAGGCATCAAGGATGTATGTTGCATTGGTATTTGTTATTCAAATGAGATTAGTTTGAGTATGGAAACAGTGGCTTTTTTTCTTTTAGGATAGCTAATTTTTTGATAAGTTGGTTGTTTCACAAAAAGCCTTTTAAACATTAGCATGGGATACCAAACCAAACTAACTTTGGAAACAAAAGAAATTAATAGGGTTCATTCCCTAAATGCTAAAATTGTTGTTTTCAGTAACTACTACAGTGACTTTGAAATATAAAAGACTTTTAGTATCTAATAATTCTGTGGCAATCAAGTTTATTTTTTCCTTTTTTGATAATCATATTTCAATGTGGAAAACTTAATATACATTATTTCTTAGGTGTGTCTTATTTACCGTATTGCACTAATGGATCAAGGAACTTTGAGATGACAGCTGAGACCACTTCCATCCCGACAGCACGGGCCCCTCATTGCTCCGCCGTCGCCACTGGGCTGCACTACCACCAGTTCGCTGTGGGCAATGACATTGCTGCACTTGTGGTCGACAATGGAAACTGGCATGTGCAAGGCCGGCTTTGCAGGCGATGATGTCCCCCGGGCCATCTTTCCCTCCATCGTGGGACGCCCCTGGTACCAGGGCGTCATGGTGGGCATGGGCCAGAAGGACTCCTACATGGGTGATGAGGCCCAGAACAAGAGAGGCAGCCTGACCCTCAAGTACCGCATTGAGCATGGAATTGTCACCAACTGGGACAACATGGAGAAGATCTGGCACCACGCCTTCTACAATGAGCTGCGTGTGGCCCCCAAAGAGCACCCCATCCTGCTGACTGAGGCCCCCCTGAACCCCAAGGCCAATCGTGAGAAAATGACCCAGATCATGTTCGAGGCCTTCAACACCCCAGCCATGTACGTGGCCATCCAGGCCGTGCTGTCCCTGTACATCTCTGGCCGCACCACTGGCATTGTGATGGACTCTGGTGGTGGGGTCACTCACACTGTGCCCACCTATGAAGGGTATGCCCTCAACCATGCCATCTTGCATCTGGACCTGGCTGGACGGGACCTGACGGACTTCCTCATGAAGATCCTCATGGAGCGTGGCTGCAGCTTCACCACCATGGCCAAGCAGGAGATCATGCGTGACATAAAGGAGAAGCTCTGCTACATCGCCCTGGACTTGGAGCAGGAGATGGCCACCACCGCCTCCAGCTCCTCCCTGGAGAAGAGCTACGAGCTTCCTGACAGGTCATCACCATCAGCAGCGAGTGCTTCCGCTGCCCCGAGGCTCTCTTCCAGCCCGCCTTCCTGGGCCTGGAAGCCTGTGGCATCCATGAGACTACTTTCAACTCCATCATGAAGTGTGATGTGGACATCCTCAAGGACCTCTACGCCAACACGGTGCTGTCCGGCGGGACCACCATGTACCCCGGCATGAACAGCAGGATGCAGGAGGAGCTCACCGCCCCGGCCCCCAGCACGGTGAAGGTCAAGATCATCGCGCCCCCCGAGAGCAAGTACTCCGTGTGGATGGGCGGCTCCATCCTGGCCTCGCTGCCCACCTCCCAGCAGATGTGGATCAGCAAGCAAGACTACGACGAACCCGGCCCCTCCATCATCCACCGCAAGTGCTTCTAGGCGGACTGAGTTACCGTCCACCGTTCTCTTGACAAAACCTAACTTGCGTGGAAAAGGAGATGAGAGTGGCATAGCTTTATTTTGTTTTGTTTTTTATTTTCTTTAAAAAAATTTTTTTTTTGGTACTTGACTCAGGATTTAAAAACAGTGAACGTGACAGCAGGCAGTTGGATCAAGCATCTCCAAAGTTCTACCTTGTGACCGAGGACTTTGTACATTTTTTAAAATAGTCACCCCAAATATCATGAGATGCATTGTTACAGGAAGTCCCCTGCCTTCCCCAAACTACCCGGCTTCTCTAAGGAAGTCCTTGCGGAAGCCCACAAGGGAGGGTGATGGCATTGCTTTTGTGTAAGTGATGTTCTGCAAATTAAAAAAAAAAAACTTTACCTTAATACTTGTTTTTGTTTGTTTTATTTTGAATGGTCAGTCCCCCTTTTTTGTCCCTAAACTTGAGATGTATGAAGGCTTTTGGTCCCCGTGAGAGTGGGCTGAGGCATGGAGGCAGCCAGGGCTTACCTTTACACTGACTTGAGACCAGTTCAATAAAGTGCACACCTTAAAAAAAAAAAAAGGAAAAAATTTAAGTTGGTTAAGCTAGAGGATCCAAGAAATGTAGGCATATCAGTAGCCCACATGGGTATGGGAAAAAATATTTTTATGAACTATTATTCACCAATTGTGTACACAAGCTGATCAACTCATAACACTTTCTCTCATGAGAACTGAATTACACATTCAAATAAAGTATCATCACAACTGTGGGCTTCCTAAATTACAGGGGAATTGAGAACATGATACATCCTCGTGGTCGATGGTGTCAACTGCTTTAAAGATGTGCTTGCTGCATTAGTCTTCTTGGAGTCATGACTTATTCTGATTAAAGCTCACTTTTCTTCTCATCAATCAGCATGTTCCCATTGGTATATGTGCACTTTTCTATTTTATAAAGTCATTTGAAACATAATCATACTTTTGAAATCTTAACCTATATTCCTGTTTTTATTCATTATCTGTAATGGATTCATGTTTCTGTCTTGTTGCTGTCTTAACTGCCCCTCAAAAATAAAAACACCAAAACCTAACGTGTTCATTTCCAAAGCAAGCAGAAGGGTTACGCTCAGCAGTAACTCTGCGTCACTGTACAGTTGGCTTTCGTGTTTACATATCATTGGTTAAGTGTCCCTTTTGTGTTTAAGATTCTACTGAAGAATATCCTCACTTGAAGGTAAAATATTTTATACTTTTATCTTGAATTTTTTAGTGGTGGTACTGGGAATTGAACCCAGGACCTCGTGCATGCGAAGCAGGTGCTCTACCCCTGAGGTGTACCCTCTCCCCTTGAATTACTACTATAGATTATAGCAAGCGTACATTATGTATTAATCTGCTTCAAAACCATTCAGCCTACAGTTGGAGTGAGATTCTGTTCTTAATAAAACAGGAGGAATGGAGGATTTACAAACATCCAGATCAGGCAAATTTTGCAATACAAATTTAACTCTGAAAAGAAGTACACTAAAATATTTTAAATGCTCACAGTCTTCTCATTTCTAATTCCTTTTTGTTTGTAAATTTAATTGAAAGATTTGACAGAAATAAGACAGATTTTTGTTACTATCTATGTTTGGGAAAAGATGCTCATAAGCATAAGAAAAAGATTTTTACAATGTCAGCTTTAGCTCAGAAGTTCGCATTTCTGTTGGGATACACTAAAGTGCTCAGTTTGGAGTCCCTGTACTTCTTACGGATTCTAAGAGATTAATTATTAGATGCTGAGGTTTTTTTCCAGTGTTTTAAAATCCTTAATTGAATTCTGACCTCTATGTAGAGTAAAGCTTCACTTGCTAACATGTTAATTGTATTTCAACTTTAAAATTTCATTTTAGTGTTGTTACATTGATGATATTTATTTTTTTTATTTAATGGAGGTACTGGGATTGAACCCAGGGCCTTTTTCATGCTAAGCACATGCTCTACCACTGAGCTATACCCTCCCCTCTGAAGGAGATTTTCTGAAATAAATGTTTTACTCATATACAGAAAGCAAAATACATTTGTTTAATTTTTCCCAGTAGAATTTTCACAAAACATTACAACAGAACCACTTTCTTCATTTTATGTATTTAAGATTCTGTGCTAAAAAAATTATTAGCATGGAACATACATTAACAATTTAGTTTTATAAAAGGCAAGAATGGAAAGCTCATTTTAAGGAAAAATCCATTAAAGTAAAAAAACTGACCAAACTTTTATAAAGGGAAATTTTTCTAAGAATTGCAAGGTAATGCATTTAGTGTAAAATATGACTTGAATTGTTTAAGCAACAAAATCTGAAATTATATATATTCAATAGGCCAACATTTATTGTAGTTTTCATCAGATGAATCTAAATAGCATTACATATATATGTTCTCTATTATCTAAAACCAAAAAAGGTAGGAATTTATTTTATTTTATTCATGTGATTTTTTTTCTATTTAAGCAATCCCCAAGTTGATCTAGTCTCTAAAAGTATTATTTAAAAGTCACATTTTATAAGCTAGCTCTCTTTCCCATGATACTGTCTCTTATTTAATTTAAACATTATAAATATTATTTGACTTATTTCAGATGCAGCAGGAGTTGGAAAAAATATAACTAGAGAACTAGAAGAAGGTATGTTGCCAAAATGTATGAATTACATTTAGACATTGATTTCCGAAATAAACTGTGAATAGTAAATAACATCTCTTTCCATTGTTTGAATAACAGACACTGTTACATTTTTTCTTATCCATACCTAGTGAAAATTGTGAAAACAAAACCATCCATAATGAAAAATATACTTCTCATTTATTCATTATGATCCATAGCTTTAAAAAATCTCAAGCCTATGTTCTGTGTTTATTTCTGGCTGTATCCTTCCTCTCCTCCTGCTAGCCCTGTGTGACTGTCACCCTGCACATTGATACTGTCATCAGAAAACCTGGAGGTCATCAGCTTCTCAAGTTTCTGGTCGTGACTGAGGCCAAAAACCCAGACTCAAGCAATCACAGTCCATGTAGCTGCCACTGGTGGATGACAATTAAGTTTCCTGTCATTGGTTAATCTTTTGCCCTCAGGAAAAATTCCAAATTCCTTACCTTGGAATAAACACAACAATTGGTTTCTTGCCAAATATTCAGATGTATCTCTTTACTCCCCTGCTCTGCTGCTTTGCTCCAGCGTCTGGCCCAGCTAGACTGCTTCCATTTCCACATGTGCCCTTCCCTGCCTCTTGTCTTTGTGTTTGCTTCTTCCCTCTCCCTCCCACACTTTGTCCTCGTCCTCCAGGTATCTGCTTACATATCACTGCCACCAAAAGGGGCAGTATTGGCACAAAGCTGGATGTCCCTTCTAAGTGTTCCAGTTGTGCCCCCTTTTATACCTGCCGTGCTGTTTATGACTCTGTATGGAAGTTGCCTGTTTTTCCAGTTTATGGTTTGTGATTCTTCAGGGTGGACTGTGTCATCTTCAACTTGCAGTTCCAGTGCTTTTCACAGTGTCTCAGCACATGGTTGTTGAGCCAATGAATAATGAAAACCAGAAACTTCGTTCCTCAGCCACATGAGCAGGTGATTCAACGTGCAGCCCCGGGCAGATTCTAGAATCATCATCTTGCATTTTGTATTGTAGTCGTATACAGATACTTTTCATTCTTCATAACACTTAGGTCTCAGCTTTTTAAAAAACTAACATATTTAGTTACCTATGAAGTATTTTAGATAAAGAATCTTAATTCTGTTTCTTTCCAGCTACTGCTGAACTTGAATCTGGGTCCTATAGACCTTCCACTCTAGGACCCTCAGCAGCGCACGGGGAAGCCGCTCTGGGCGGCTTTGTGTGGGGCCTGGAGGCTCCCTCTCTCAGCTCTGGGTGCCTCTGTTGCTAACCCTTCCTAGCTGTCTGGCCGCTGGAAACCCACTCTGCCTGCTGTACCCTTAAGATGGGTTGTTTGTAACTTACTTCTACTCCTTGGAAAACAATTCCATGAAAACTCAATTGGTTTTCCCCCAGCTGTGGGCAGGGATGAGGAATAGCAAATTATTTTTTTTTATAAAAGATATAAATAATAAAAGAAGTCATAAAACAGCCCTGGGAGCAGCAGAGTCAGTAATGCCTCCCGGCCTAAAGCAGAAGTGACGGCTCAGTGTTCCATGGCTGCTGGGCATGCTGAGCTGGTTACTCCTTTCCTTCCTTACACTTTTTTCACTGAGAAAGAAATATGTGCATATGGTAAAAAAATTCAGAGCACAAAAATACACCAAGGAAAGATTTCCCTCATCCTGTTGTCTCAGCCCTCCCTGGAGATGTCACTGTTTACAGCCCTTTGTGTGTTTTTCCAAATAGGCTGTGCACATTCACACCTATGCATGTAAGTTCCTTTAACATTTTACTTATTTTTAACCTAAAGGAATTTAAATCCTTAAGTGGCTTCTGCCTTGTGATAGAAAAGAACAAATCTGATTCTGTATTAGATCTGTTCCTTTGACTTTAACCCTGTGTCCTGTTTCCTAGGCGTAGACTTGCCGGCTCTGCACCTTTTGCAAAACAATGTTGCCAATAGGCTGAAATATACAGGAGAGCCTGTTCTCAAGGCTCTGACCTTTAAGGATATTAGTACTTCCACATTCATAAAGATAACAAGTTGAAGAAGAGAAAGTAACTTTTGTTGGATTTACAGGGGCACCATGATCTGACTCACATGGACAGCTACAAGAAAGAAGGATTCCAAGAACAAAGAATTCCTTCACCAAGAAATTTGCAACAAGTGACCACACCCCCTCCCCTTTTCAGTATAAAAAGAGCTTGAATACTGACTTGGGGAATATGGTTCTCCAGGACGTCAGTCAGCCATCTTCTCAGTCTGCTGGCTTTCTGAATAAAGTCTCTATTCCTTTCTGATTAATTCATTGTAGTTTTGTTCATCTTTCTCCAATGATCCTTTCCTTTGTAATATGGAGGAAGATAAAGAATCTTTTATTTACATCAATTCCATTAGCTTGTCATCATTTGTGCTTGTGTATTAGAACAGATATACAACATAAAGAATAAAATAATTTCTATTTTCCTTTAACAAAGGAAAATTAAAACAAAAATCCCTTGGGGTGCAAATAAATTTAGAGTCAATTTTGATTTAATACTGATTCTTTACAGCTCAAAAAAGACAGGGGAAAACAAAATACAGTTGCTCTCTCCTTACCTTAAGCAACTTTTGCCTAAATGTTGAAAGTGATAATGATTCCTGATTCACCATTTTTCTCATGTTGAGACAGTGCGAGACCCTTTATGTTTAGCTCTCTCACTTAATCTTGACAACATAAAAGGGAGTGATATTGTTCATACCATTTTGAATATGAGGAAACTGAGAATCAGGAAGATAAGGTAACTTACTCAGTGTCACCAGGCCTGGAAGTGGAGGGGCTGGGATGAATCAAAGTATCTGATGTCAGAGTTCATACATCATATGCATTCACTATTTGATAGAGATCTTTGTGTGTAGATTCTGTTTTGTGTGATCTAAGATAATTTTTTTTGGGGGTGGTGGTGTTGAGTCCTCAGGCTGCCCAGAAGGATGCTCAAATTAAAGTACTTGAAGGTCGTCTTTAACAAACTGGAATAACCAGTGCTGCACAAAACCAGCCCTTATTCTACATGTCGAAAGATAAAGCAGAATACATCCTGAGCTAGATGCGCTACCTGGCCATGCTTTACAAGGTAATGTGGATGAAGTTTTTATTTAAATAAACTGCATGGTAATTTTGCTCTTTGAGTTTGCTATACTGTTCCCTTGTCCCCTGTAGCCAGATTGAACAGCTGCTGTATTTACTTACGCTTTTAATAATCATTCCTTTAATTTGCAAGCATAAATTTAGGGGGATGTAATTATTGTCATTGCAAGAAATGAGTAGCAACTTAAAAGGGCTTATTTAACAGTATTAAGCAACTAGATTTAGGAATAAAAATATCAACCATGTTTCTGAATTGGTTATTTAAATTGTTTAAAGTATTAACCAGTTTCATTACTCTGCATATCTAATTGCCTTAAAAATAAGTTTATAAGCGTTTGCTGTGGCATCTGTTCACACACCTTACAAATGGTGCATAATCTTGTCTTACGTGGGGGGTTTTAACATTGGGTCTGTTTTGGTTGGAGTGTTGCTGTTTGTTTCCCTTTTGCTGTTACTTACACAGATCCAGATGGTGCACCTTTAGGTAAGTGGGTTTAGCTTTCTGTTTACCTACAGCTGCATGAATTACCAATTGTTCACATACACTAATTGTGGTTCATCTTATTTTAAACATTTTTATTGGCGGCCAGCTGGTTTCTGCATGACCATTTTTTGAAATGTACCTGTGACCACAAACATACTAAGTCTTTTGCCTTTCTTACACATTTCTTGATTTTTAAATTCTTAGATATTTAAATAAGTACGTTAGTTAATTTTCTGTTTCATTATTTGAACTCCAGGTTCAGCTCCTGTTTCATAAGCCCTTCTTTTTTTTCTTATAGGAAAAAAAGGGAACATATATTCCTTTTTAATTTTTAAATATATCTGTTAACTCGTATCTGTTGTTTTACCCTCATAAATAACTTTGTTATTTATCTTTGGCATATATTTTTTTGGCATATATTTGCTAGATTTTTAGCTGTTCTTAAGTTTTATAAAATTAAGCACATATATTATAATTTGAAAAAAAAACTATCCAAAGGATTTTATAGGAATAGATTGAAACAATATTTATAATCGTAACATGGTATTTTCAGGTTGGAAAGAGCTTTAGGTTTCATTGAATATTGAGATTTTCAGTTTTTTTCTCTTGTCACTGCAATATTCACGTGAACCACACCCAGCCTGAGTAATATCTATGCTCCTCCTGATGATTTATATACACGGAGGGCCAAGCGTATCAGGGTAATTTTATTCCTTGTGATTTTTCTGAATGATTATTTTGGAGCAGTTTTTATTAAAAGTATTTCAAAATCTGATCTTAATTTTTTTTTCTAATCACACAACTGTCAAGATTTTTCTAAATACTTATACTTGAAGGAGAGGAATGTAACTGAAAGATTAAATGTAAGTACCTTTCTAGGTCATTAAACATAATCTATGAATCAATTTAAAATAAATTTATGTTAAATAAGTTGTTACACAAATAAAATAGATGAGCTACTTGATTTTCTTTACATGTTTACACTGTGTGTTAATCTCAAAATAGTATTTCCTTGAGATCAATTCTGTAATATAGATACGGACAGAAAAATCTCAAAACAGTATTTCCTTGAGATCAGCCCCGTAATGTAGATACGGACAGGCTACTCCTTTGAACCCGCTCAAGCTGTGACAAGGACGGGTGGAGAGCAGAACCGTGGCTGTATTAAGGAACCATGTTAGACTGCCCACGGTCCTGGATCATAACCTGAATTTTTACCATTCCAAGTTTTATCAAGCACGTTTCTGCTCCTCTTCCTCCTTGTTCTTGTTCTGCTCCCACCTTCCTCCTCCACCTTCTCTTTGTTCTTCTTCATCCTCATGGCTCCTTTATCCCTTTTAACTTGGAAGAAAAATGCAGTGCCTCCTTTGATGACCTTTTGTGCAGAAAAATATTAAACTGCTATTTGATGAGTGCTGTTACTTTTCACAGCTTTCCAACATCTGTAGCTTAAAGAAGGGTCGGAAACAGAGAGGGAAAACGCATTTAGCTAATATGACCTGTGACTCGTGACAGAAATTTTCCCTGAGGGCTGGGGCCGTGATCCAACCCCCAGGTTCCTGAAAGAAAGGGTGTGGAAGGAGAAAAGCACGGACGTTAAATCCGTGGAAGCTACATAGTCACAAATGCATTGCTTTGAAAAATACTTATTTAGTTCCAATTTATCTCAAGTATTGGACTGGGTGCTGAAATTGGAAGATAAGACAAAAAATCTTGCACTCACAGACTTGATGCCTTGCTGAGGGTGACAGGCCGTGAACAGCTTGTGATACATTGCAGTGAGGGCAGAGACTGAAAATTGTACAGGGAATTATGGGGGTACAAAATGGGGTTACCCAGCAAGAATGGAGGAACTGGTGAAGGCTTTCTGGAGGGGGTAAAATTTGAGCTGAAATATAAAGGAAGAAAAGAATTAGGCAAGAGACAATGTAGAAGGGGGTGCAGTAAAGAGTTGCTCTGCGCAGTGAGTAAGTTAAAGCGTGGGCATTTAGCCACAGTATTATAGGTGTGACCCCTTCAAGCAGGTTGGTGCCTGGGAGCAACAAGGCTGTGGTGTAGGGTGATGGGACATGAGGCTGGAGGGGGAGCCGGGCCAGTACCTCATACCTAATAGGTTTGTGTTGTAGTCTTTGAAGAATATTTTTATTTCCCCTTCCTTTTCCTCCTTTTTTAATGCTTCTAGAATATTTCCGTTTTTGGAGATTTGCTAGAAGACTCACGGGGTTCAGCAGATAGTTGTATTCATGGCAAAGATTCAAGAGAGCAATGTAGGAAGGATCCACAACAGGACTATGTGGGGAAAAGATGCAGATAAGCGTTGGGGGGAATCCATGTCCAGGCTTCCTTATGCGCTCTCCCTCCCATGAGAGATCACACAGAGCGCACGCTTCCCCCTGGAACAAAATGCAGCAACGTGTGTGCATTGTTTGTGCCCATTGTTATTAGCTTACATCCAACTGAAATATTCATTTGCATTACCTAACTGACCACTGTAATATTTTAATACATTTATCTTGTTGCATCAATTACCATAAGAGAAATAATTTTGGAGTTTATGACAATAAATTTGGAGTTAAGTGAAGAGCACCAGAAACAGTAATATCGAAACGAAGCTGAGTAATGCTTAAACTTCAAAAACTTTAAAAAATAATGGGATATTTAAGGAAGGAAAATGAATTATTTTAATTCATTTGTTTTGATTTTGAATATTGTCATTCTGTGTTTTCCACAGGCATATACATTTTCCCCCATATTTATACTGAGAGAGGACATACAGTTTTCTATAATAAGTTCCCGTTTCATCTTATGGTTAATTATCTGCACATAGCTCACTGTCTTCAGACCTTATGAAGCTTCGTGGTGAAGTGAAACCTAAAAACAAAGTAAGGAGATTTGAAAATACCACGTGAACACTCTTAATGCTGTTCTTCATGATTCCTATTGAACACGGAGGGCGCAGGCTCGGCTCTTCACAGGCTCGCAGGTGGGCATGTTTTCACCAAA
The DNA here is from genome assembly GCF_036321535.1 of Camelus dromedarius. Taxonomy (NCBI): domain Eukaryota; kingdom Metazoa; phylum Chordata; class Mammalia; order Artiodactyla; family Camelidae; genus Camelus; species Camelus dromedarius. Next base: position 6,659,785 of record NC_087470.1, read on the forward strand.
GGTGTCACGTGTGGGAAGGTTAGTGCTTTATCGTGTTCCCCTTAGAACAAAAAGCTATATTGAACAGTTTTCTCCTTTATGGGGCTTGTGACCTACTCTATTCTTGCACTTTTCCCACCAGATAAGAGATGATTATGGAGAGCAGTCCTTCAAAATAGTTTAGATTGATAGGAGTTTTTTGAAATTTTAGCTTTCTAATATGTTCTTAAGTGTTCCTTATTTATTTTGTTTAATTGTCTCCAGAAGTGGTTTGAATAGGCCAACTCTTAATCATCATTTTGTTTTAAAAACTGAGGCTATAATGGATACTTGTGAAGTTTAAAAAATATGAGTAATACATACTGTTAAATGTGTAAGACGCACATGATATATTTCAGGCTGAGTGTTGGCAGCTGCTAGGTGAATTATAACCACCTTAAGATGTTTTTGGATTTTTGCAGTGCTTAGTAAATATCTGCTGAATGAATGGGTGGAATCAGGACCTGAAAGAACAATACTGTGCTACTGGGCAGGGTGGATTCGAGGCCCACAGTGGTCAGCCAGGTGATGCAGGTGAGTATTTCGGTTGGATGTAAGACAATTAGCAGGGGGATCAGTGTGGTTACCTGAAGAGGACATGCCCCATTTAAAACAAGTGCCACCACTCTGCCCTTGCTCATTTTTGCCATGATGGAATATGGGCCTAAGGCTACCAGATTCTCAATTTTTTTCAAGAGAAGCCTTAAATATGAATTTCAACGGAGAATTTCTTTATCTTTAAAATAATGGCCTTGCCAATCAAAGCACATTGACAGGCTTCATGAGTGGTCCTTGAGCCACCGGCTTGGTAACATGTGTTTTGCATTTTATTATTCTAAGTGACTAAGCAGAAGGTACCCAGACTCAAAGAAAACATTCTAGTGTAGTTTGGATCCAGTCTTAAGTCAGGGAGATAATCTCTTAAGGTAACTTTGTGTCTCGGGCCCTGTGAAGGCCTTGTTATTCATGCCCTTGTAGGATCCCCAGGAGAGATGTGAAGGGGTGGCCTCAAGGCCATCTCCTGAAAACACCACTGTGGTTAGGAAGGCCCGGGAAATGATTCCACTGGCAGCGGAGAGAATTGACAGGACATAAGACTGGCCTGCAGGGCTTTTCTTTCTTTCTTTCTTCTTTTTTTTTTTTTTTTGGCAGTGAAGGGCAATTGTCTTTATTTGCAATGGACACACTATTTAAAATGTGAGCCTTGCCAGTTCTGAGAAGAGAAGTGCCCCCCAAACCTGTGCATCCATCACTCTCATCTCCAAGCACAAAATAGACCGCAGCATTTCTTCAGAGGATGCTCAGCTAAAAGCACTGAAGGCAGCCCCTACCAGGGCCTGTGTGCCAATAATGAGAACAAGGAGGCCCCCAATGCCTTCTTCCTGTGGTTCTGGGCTTCGTGAGGTCTTGGTCGAGGGCTGCTTTCTAGCAAGCCTCGATCCTCCAGCCCATCGCTGAACTGGCCGCCCTCGCTGATCCGCAGCTGCCGATTCCCCTCGGGCCCGGCCGGGGACGGCTGCCAAGGGCTCGTGGCCCCTGGTGGAGGCGGGCCCGCGGGGACCGCTTAGGATGCGGCGCTCGCTGCCCGCGGCCGGCTCCATGGCGCGGGGCGGCGGACCCCGGCGGCGAAGACGAGCGCGGCGGGGACTCAAGTCAAGTGCGAGGCGCCGCAGCTGGGAGCGAGCGGAGGGATGGACTGAGGGCGGGCGGGCGCCCTGGAGTGGAGGTGCGCCGGCTGCAGGGGGCCTGGGGTGGTGGGGGGTGCGCGTCTGCAGGGCTTTTTCTTTCCAAAAGTTTTCTCTTGCTCTCTGCCACCCCTTTTGAACTGCGAAGATGCCTGAAAGGATCTCAAATCATTTATTTTTCACTCATTGAATAAACGAAGTTGGCTATGTATTTTAAATAGGTAATGCACTATGTTAAATGCAAGTGATGTAAAGTTGAATACAACAGGGTTTCTGCACTCTAAAGGTTTATAATGTGGCAAACACCTTGATTATCTAATACATTAGTGATAACATCCAACTCTAAGCATTTACAACAAGGTAGTCCCTTGATTTTCCTGGAGTATGGAAGGGAATGCTTATGGTGAATTTAGATTCTAGGGAAAATTAACCTTCACCTGCCTCACCACGCTGCCAAAAGCTAGCATGGGCTGGCGTTGGATATCCAACAGGCAGATTAAACATCCAGTTAAGACATCAGGGGGCAGGGTCATGAAAATGTGGCCACAAATATAAAAATCGGTATTAAAATAAAGTTTACATTAAATAAATCATCTAAGCATGGGAAAAATCAAAATTGAGTTGAAATCCCCTGCAATTATCTGTTGGTTTAATTTCTTTCTTTCTTTTTATGAGACATTGAGGGAGCGGGCCACGAGTGTCAGGAGAGCGCAGTAATGCTGGAGGCAGATTGCCTGGTTTAGAATCTGGCTTTACCACTTACTAACTGTGACTTCGGACTTTTAGCTTCTGTGTGCCTCTGTTTTCTCACTTGTGAACTGGGATAATGATAGTATATGCTAATATAATAAAGTGTTTACAACAATTTCTGGCATCCAATAAGCATATACAAATGTTGGCTATGATTATGACCCCCAAAAGTCTTCCCTGGCTGTAGCTCTGGCTTGTCACTGTCATACGTGCTATGTTTGACACACTTGCTAGGGAAAGACATGCTAAATGTTTTTACCTTCAGACACTAGTGCAGGAGATGCCTTCTTGCCTGGCCCTTTTACACCTGTTGCAGAAGGGCAAGAGGTTAGAATGAATACTGAGACCAGTACTTGTGCTAGGGAAAAAGAGCTCCCTCCCCCTTCTGGCTTCGATTCTAAGAGAGGCAGCATGCAAGTCTGGCCCAGCTACACTAACTTCCTTTCTTTTGACTTTTCTTTTCTTTTTCAATATATATATATATATTGCTAATTTCTTATTTCTTTTTTTAATTATGTAAATAAGATCTCTAGTTTTCAAAGTAATTTCTGCCAGGTGTCGTGTCCCCTAACTTTTTGAATATTCGGAATAATCTAAATGAGATGTTCTTTGTTGAAATTGCTGTGTCCTATTTCTAAGTTTTAGGGTCTTTCTTAAAGATTATCATTTTTATGAAGGCTGAGATGTGAATTACAGACAAAACTTATTTAGAAACAAATGTAGGTTAAAGTGCCACCTGTAAAATCATTACAGCAAACAGAACCTTGGAGCCTCTCCAGTTTGCTCTGAGTCATGAGTACATCCTCATTCTAAGAGCCTGGGCAGGTGAGTAGACTTTTGCTGACACTGTTAAAGAAAAATGCAGATGTCAGTTACCAACTTAATCCATTTTGAACTTTCCTAATCCTTTGCCTTGAAGACATTGCATGTCTGGGATGAGTGTATACACAAAGAATTGTTGTTGTGTTATTAAAGAGTTGAAGGAGGGAACGTTTCCCATCTGTGATCATCTTAACAAGAAACATTCTACTCAAAACAGATTTTATTTAGAAATTGTTCATAATTATCTTGAGAAGAAAGATTTTCCTACACAGGCCAGTGTGTGTGTTTTGTTTGTTAGTTGTATTACAACTACATCAGTCATTCACTGGTAAAGATTTTTAATGACTTTTTTCAAACTAACCCTCATATATGATCTAGCAAATGATTTACTATATGAACACATGACTGCATTGAGAAATAGTGCCAAAAAATGGCACATACTAGATGACTCTGCAAATAATAAAATATAACAAACTCCCCGCCCCCAACTTGAATATCTGTTTCTCATAACTTTCTTCATCTTATGAAGGTATTTTCATTGTCTTCCATTCAGTAAGCCCATCTGCTACCTTTAGTTCCAAAATTAATTTTGAAGATGGCAGAACTTTCTTGCTTGTGATTGAGGTGGCCTATGTGATTAACTATTGAATTTGCTGATAAAGATTGCTAACTAGTATGGCTTATGGCTTCAGTGCTTTTTTGATAAGATAACAGTAGAAGAAAAGCTTTTGGTGAAGGTAGTGATACAGAACTGAGACCAGATTTTAGGAACTCCCATGTGTTCAGCATTTAGTCTGTCAGATGAATAGCGACTTTTGGAAATTCAAGACTAAATCTATGATCTGGAATCCAGAATATCTTCTTTTTGCCTTTTTCTTTTTAAAAATGTTATCATTCATGACAGGTTGTAGAAAATATCTTTTAGATACTGTCTCTTCACATGATTTATTTTCAAGTTTTCATCAATTAAGATGCTTGTGTGATTCTGTACAAATTTAAGAGCTGGTCACATGCTGGTACGGTAACTCTTATAACACATTAATTCATGACTTTTATTGCATAAAATAAAATTATTCATCTAAGTAGGCCTATGACTTAAATGATCCAGAACTTCTAAAACGTGATTTCCTTTGATTAGAAAAATCAGGCACATGAAGTTTGGTTACATTTAGTTTTCACTTTCAGGTAGGAATCACTTTAAGCCCGTTCTGAGGATCTGCTTTCTAATTCCTTGGTGTTTTTTTTCCTTATTAGTATAAGTAGCCAAGGATAGCAAAATTTCATTTTTTTTCCAATTAAAATTCATTACCACTGTACACAAAAATCAGCCTTAAATTATTAGTTACATAGCCATTATTCAACATTTAAAATTTATAATAAAACAAGAATATTTTTAACCAAAACTTACATAGCTAACTAATACTTAAATACTAGTTAAGTAAAACACTTTTTGTGCTCACCTGTAGTATTCTTTTGTGACTCTGTAAATAATAATTCATTAAATTTCATTGTTTCTCATATTCTGATATTCTAATATTTTTGTTCTTGAAAAATTGTAAAGACAATTTTTCTTCACCTAAAGCAGTTTTAATCAAACTTAAAGACATTTAAAATTTAAAAATTCATGTTAGCTATTTGGCAGTAGAGCATTGATGTTTATGTTCAAAGATAATAGGCTTATATGTTTTTGATAAGATTGCCATTTTAAAAATTAAATATACAGTTGTCAAGCTCCCATTAATTAAAAATAACTCATGTAATATTTTCCTATCCTAGTTCTATCTTTTATTCCCAAGTAACCTTTTTCAAGTTCTACTTAGTAATCTATTAAAAATTTAGATTCAATTGCCAACGTTCTATGTATATATTTAAAATTAGATGATTACAGAATCTTTTTCTCTCTTAGTTCTAGACAGTCATCTCTGTCAGAAAAAAACCCACCAGAGCCTCCCCCCATAGCAAGAAGAAAGGTGTGTGAGAAAGCAGAAAACCCAAAGACCAAGGAACAAAGGCAGTCAGTTACTATTGCTTTTTTATCTGATAGGGTGTATAAAACATCAGCAGCACTGAGATGCTAAAGGACAGCAGTGGAATTATTCTCCATATTTAGGCTGACTCTGGGATTGTGACTGATTTGACTTAAGACAATTGAATCAGCTGTCAGCTTGTGGTCTTCTAATTTTCTTGGTCTCACACATACCTGTAAAATAAATTGATCATGTACTCTTATTTTTCAATTATCTGTGTATCTCATTGTGAAGTTAATATACCTTTGAGGAGAGGTTTATTAAAACTGTAACTCAAATAGTCTTCTAGAAAAATTTGAAATTAATTCTGACTGTTACTGTTATCTGAATAAAACACATTGATTTCACCGCTTTAAAGTGGTTGAAAAAAATCTAGTGTTAGAAGATGTGTGAGTTATGGTGCTTTCTTGCTGTTCTTTCATATTTAAATTGGTATTATCCTTAATTTTTTGTTGTTGAACTCTTTTAGAAGCTACGTGTGTGTTTTGTGAGAGTTTGTTTTGTGACGGTTAGTCTGCCTAACGGTATATAATATAATCCGATGGTCCACTTACCTGGGCATTTGTAAATTGCAACACCACAACACGCAGAAAGTTACAAATGGGTTAGAGCCCCTGTATCCTTCTACCTGCGGCACACTCACATTTCCCTCAGGTCACCTCACAGGCTGCAGAAGGCAGGTAGATCTCTGACATGGTCTTAAGTGAGATCATCAATGGCAATCTCTGTTCAAATATTGGCAAAGCCAATTTCTTCAGTATTAAATATGAAAAGAAGTTTTTGGGTATTTTCTGTACCCAAGTGAGTGATCTTATACCATCCCCTCCCCTGTACCATCATGCACACTCTCTACTTTGACCACTGGTTTAGCTGCCTTGAATGTCATGGAAATTGTCCGAATCATCCTTGCTTCCTGTATTTAAAGATGTAATTTATCGGTTTCTAATGAATCAAATATCTCAAAGAATAACTAGGAGATAGGGGATGGAGCAAATAAATAATTAAAAAATAAATGAATTAATCAGTTGAATAAGCAAATCCCTCTTAATCTCTCAGGGTCTCTTCCCTCATCTTTAAAGTGAGCATCTTGATCTCAAGTGTAAAATTGTATAATTTTAAATTTGCCTTGATTTATTCATACTGAGTTTAGATTTTAGCCAACAGAACTTTTTCTTTAGTGCCATCTTTTGGCCAATGTAACACAATCCAGTAGGGGAAAAGAATTAAATTGTTCAGAGTGCATTTTATCTTATGAAAAAGGAAGAGAGGAAGAAAGGAAGGAAGGAAGGAGTTCTCTATTGAGAAGCTTTTTTTTTTTTTTTTAAAGCATGTTTCTTATAACATTTCTAACAAATAAATAGCCACCTATTTAACTTTTTTTCCTTGTAGCTCAGATTCTGGAACTTCAGAGGCTAGCCTTCACCTCCTTCTTCCCCACCAAGCTGGCCCCGTAATGAACTGAATGTTTTTAATCGTCTCACTGTTTCTCAGGGAAACACATCAGTTCAGCAGGATAAGTAAGTCATTATGTTAAAGAGTCCCAACTATAGGTTATAATATTCCTGAGCATTTCAATACAATCCAGAGAGAACACTTAGCTCTCTCTGTGTGGGAGGTGGAGTCTGACTTGTGAACTCATGCTGTATTTTATGTGTTTTTCCAATGGGAAATGAACCATATACACAAAATTAGATGAATTTATTTTCCTGTTGAACATTATTCCCTGCTGTAGATTTGCATTGCTTCACTTCAGCACTTGCCTTGCCTTTTCCTTTTGCAAGTCAATTAGAATTGAAATATCTTTGTGATCACTTGAAGTTGAAATTTCTTGGGACTCTTCATGTTCATTGAGCCCATAGAAGCCTCTAATCCAATATCCTGCCTTGAAAAGTGGCATATTATTTTATCTTTGGTGGATATAACAGCTGACAAAGACCGTGTCACATATGTGTAACATGTTACCATTTGCTTGTTCTACAAATCCACCACAAAACTTGAGTCATTGTGTTCTTGAAAAATAAGAGTACCTTTATAGGTGGAGAGGTGGAGAGGGTAGAACTCAGGGTGGGCTGTTGGGGAAAGAAAAGTTGGAGGGGTAGGGAAAATACTATTTTCATCAAAGTTGAAGTGAAAAAGTATCCCCACATTGAGCCAGAATCTCTCTTGTAAAAATTTCATACTAAAGGTGTTGCCATAAAGTATTTATTAACTCTGACTTGTCTGCTTTGATTTTGAATTATAATGTTGTGGACGTATGTACTTGATATCCAGCCTCCCATGCCAACTTGTTTTCTATGCTATGATCTTCCTACATATATCAACAATTTCTGAAATTACAGGATACTGTTTAAGATCTGTCTGGCATGTTTGATCATGCTAAATGGCTCTGTAGACTTAGATACATGATTATTTTGAAGTAATCTTTAATCTACTTAATTTATGGATAAAATTCTTGATTAAATTTTAATATAGTTTAATCAGTATATGATATGTTCTTTAAGGTGATCTAGTTAGGTGATTTTTTAAATTTAAAAACAAGTATTAAAAGAGTCTTGAATGTTGTTAAATCATACCTCTCATTTAACTGAGAAAAGAGCACAGCATTAGGAATGTCTGTAGGAAGTCCATTTTCACTAGTGATATGAAGAATTAGTAAATTTTGTCCACCTTGTATTTACGGTCATAAAAGTTTGTCAGTCTTTTGATAATCTTGACAGTCTAATCATAGTTCCATGTTTTTTACTGAAACGGTTTATCAGCTACCAATCATTTAACTGCATTGTCATCTCTATAAATTAAAACTTAGAATAACTGACTTAACCCAAACCCTCACCTACCTTCTGAATCACTTTCTTTTGGGCTCCTTTTTGAGACTAGCATATTTCACCTGCTAGAAGTTAGGTCAAACACATTGTTTCTGATGACATGACATGCCAGCACTCACTCTGTCCTCATTCTTCCCAAGCCTATTGTATGATTCTACATGCTAAATATTTAATATAATAACCAGACTTACTGTCAGTACTGGAGGATTCAGGGTCAGGCTGACAGGAATGGCTCACTTATTTTTAAAATCCCACCAAAACCTCCCTGCTGTTGCTGAGGGGCTGACTAGGCAGAAGACCTCCACGTTTTTAAGATGAGTTAAATCAAAGGTTATTAAATTTTGACTGACTCACTCCCCACACAGACATGTATTTGTGTAATTTTCATATGAGACTCTAAAGTAATTATCAAGAGGAATAAAATTCATTAATGGTTATTGAAATGGGAAAAGTTTTCTAGTACTAGTCAGATTAAATAGCACCTTGAAGTGATGGATTTCATTTACTTGATGGCGTTCCTCTTCAGGGGCTACATTTTAGAAAGCGAGGACAGATCGGTTCCATGGATCAGTAATAGAAAGTTCCCCCTCCCCAAATCTTGGTAGAAAATATAAGAACAAAATATTGTAGCTAATTTAGGTGTATATTGAATTTGCTGATATCCAGTGCAAATAGGAAAGCAGGGCCCATTAAAGGAAATGTTTGCTGTGTTTCTATTATTCATACCATTGCATCAGCTCAGCCTCAGTGTCCGCCTGTTACCATCTGCAGTCTTTCTCCTCATAATTCTGACTCTTTCCCTGTAGATCTGATAAAAGTGACTCTTCTGTGTCAGAGATACACAGGTTCTTTCTGTCTTTCCTACCTTCTGACCTTTCAGTGATGTTCTAAAATGCCTTCCTAGAAACTTTAAGCAAGTCCCATTTTTGTTGCATTCATAACTGGTAAATGTCAATGCACTAACATTTTTAACCATAAATTTTAATATATATATATATAATATATTTTTGTGATCATAACTCTCAGACAAAGTAGTGGCAGACTTTTTTGTATAATAACATAAAAAATTGTGCTATTTGTTTTCTGTCTATAATCTAAAAGTTTTCTTTAAAAGAAATTTAGATCTATGAAAATTAATTTCCTCAGTGAATATTGCCCCCTCAAATTGTGGGAGGTGAATAGGTAGTTTTTCATGTTGGTTTATTGATTTTAAATAAGAAGTTTATGGCAGGGTTTGTGATGAAAAAAGGTATGCTAGGGGAAAAAGGATACTATGGTACCTAAAGTATAGAAAGAAATAGAAAGAAAAAGAGGTTTTAAAAAATAATTATTATTTTTAACTAGTAAATGCTATTTTAGAAATAACAATGTTGCATTTTTTCATGTTACAGATTTTTTGGACCCTTAATTTCTTTTTCTTTCTATCATTTCCTCTTTCCACTAATCATTTTGTCTCCTTTCCCTTTGCACTTCCCCCCCCACCATGTCTTATGGCCATTTTCCTGATCATCAGTAGATCCTCCAGAAGGCAAGTGGGGGAAGGGGGAGGAAATTAATCTCATTCACAGCATTGCAAGACTGCTGGTTTTGAATGGAACAAAAGTAAGCATTATTTTTCCTTCAGATCAGATCTGTTGTGTAAGTTTGCAGTGTTTAACCTTAACTTAAACAATTTTGAAGTTGATTTATATATTCCAGAATGTGAATAGATTAATTTTAATAGAAAAGAAATACCAAGGATGTATGTTTCCAATTTCTGTATTTTTTCTATTATCTTTTATATAAGGTAATCTCTATAAAATATTAACCCTAATATTCTGAGAATATGAGAGTATTTTTCAGTATCTAATGAATAAAATTCTTTATTTAGTGTTGAAATTCTTTTTCTTCAAAGGTCTGAAAAAATAAAAACAAGTAAGAATGAAAAAAAGGCATCCTGGTCTCTAGGCTGGGCCATACATTAAGTCACTGGAGGCAAGTATTTACTTTTGTAATATTACAACCTTTGACATGACAGAATTGTGTTGGATGTTATGTCATGAAGGGAACATTTAATAGATTCTCAGGATAAAGAGAATGATCTGAATGAAGGAAATTTTTGGAGACATAGTATTATATAACTGAGGGTACTGATTAGTTTTTTCTTTTTTTTTTCCTTAGGGTGATTTGTGTCATTAAATGCAGATCATACAACTCTTAGGCTGTTATCATGGATTTTTTTCTTTATAGTCAGCTTCTTAAAATACACATACATACGTACATACATACATATATACATACATATTCTGTTTTCGAAGTAACAGTAGCAGTTGACTGTGTATTAGATCATAACTTTTCAACATATGAAGCAATAGTTATAATTTGATGGCTTCAGTTCATAGCTTTTAAACCCCACATCAGTTAAGCTTTTGAAATGGCAGATTCAGACTTTTGAGGAGGTTTTGCTCCCATTACAGTTCTGGTTAAATTCTTAGATTACCAACAAGTTACTGAGCATTAGTTTCAAAAATCTCAAACTGATGCATGTATGCAAATAATACTTTGGATTTTGTCATTACACATCCATGTGGTAACAGTTCCTGGTATTATTTCTAGTAACGAGGAACTCCCTTCATTTTTTGAAATCAATATAACTAAACCCTAAAAATAAAGGATTTTAAAAAATCCTGAGCCTAAATTTACCTCCTTTAAATTTCTATCCATTGGCCTTTCATCAGCCCTCTTGAGCTCTAGTAGAATTAATCCAGTACATCTTTTTGTGGGTATCTGACAGATCTTTTAAATATTCAGCCATTTAACTGTGCTTTTGTATGCTCTCTCTAATGGAAGTTCTCTTATCATCTCAATAGTTTTAGATTCATCTGCTCCTAATATGATATAGTCTAGGATCCTTCTTTCTGCTTCCGCGGTTTTGGAAAAATCTCCCATTTTTCAGAGTTCTTCTTAGAATGTGGCATCCAGAGCTCAATCGCATTTCAGATGTGGCCTCAGCAGAATATAGTAACTCTCTTGCTTTCTTCTGAGATATTTACTTGTATTGCACAAGTCATTGAAAATGTTGGTAGAGGAATCAAAAATTGTTAAGCCATTGATCTCATATAAATAAACAAATTTATTTAGCTTGTAAAATTGAGTTAAGCCCCTTTCCTACTTGGAGCATTCTCTTCTATCTTCAACTTAAATTTTATGCTTATTTTTTTTCCATTGAATATTTTAGTGGTAGGTATGTACCTAAATGAATTTTGTTTGTGATTTTTTCTAGGCAGTGCATCTCTTTAATATATCAATTTAATAAACATGCCATGTCTGTCTTTGTTTCTGAGGAAAGACTGACTAGATATTGAAGACCTCTTTCCAGACTGACAGGAACATGGACCCTTTAGGTGTGGTTCTTCAGCACTGATGGAAAACTACCTTACTTACTACAATAGTGTTTTTCTTACTCACCACATCTACAAGGATGTCATTTGAAAAGCTTTTTGTATGGACCTTTCTGGAGTCAACATATATTGTAATATGACATTCTCCTAACATGCTGTCTATTGATTCTACAAAGAACTTCCCCATGAGATTAGTGAACTTCCCCATGTTATCTTATATGAGCATTTATATAAGCATTTAAGTGTTTATATTTATTTAATGTTTTCCTCTGTGAGACTCAACAAGAGTTACTCATCTGTAACCTCTGAAATCCACTATTTTTCTCCTTCCTAGAAAATTGGGTCTATGTGTTTTATCCCTTTTATTGATCCAGTGTACCAACAATGGTTTTGCCTCCACAATAGTATATATTTTCAAAACCCTGTGACATAGTGTTTCAGAAACAGAAGCACTTGAACTCATTGAATAAGTCTTAATTATCAGTTCTAACTTATCTTGGGCTTACATTTCTTCTTAATTATCCCCGCACCTTGCATCATGAAGGCTGTTCTCATTCATCAAGAAGATGGAAACAGAAAGCTTGGTTTCATGCCCGCATCTGCCCTCATAGTATGCCATCTGTCTTAGATGATGGGCATATTTCAGCGTAATTTTTCTTCCTGCTCTGAAGCACAGTTACAGTCAACCTACATATTTATTATGTCTTAATTCACACTCATTTTTAGTCTTCCTCATACAGTTATTTCAATTCAGATCCTGTCTTAAATTCTTGTAGGATAAGGACAGTGTTTTGATAAACTTTCTATTTCCACAGTTCACAGTCCAATGGCATAAAGCAGAAACTTAGAAATATTAAATTTATCATAAAGCTCCCTAAAGAGCCTCACTGTTCTCTTAACATTTTACTCTTAATTTTTTTTTCTTTGACACTGTTAAGAGTTTTAAAGTTTTTGCTATTTTTGAGCCATTCTCCCTTTAGAATTTCTGTCTATACAGATATTCTTATATTTCTTCAAATTGGTTTCAAATTTGCTTTCTTAGTACTTTAGGTGATATGTGTTATACTTTCTTCAGAATGTCTTTTTTGATGTAGAATTATACTCCAGCCTGACAGAGTCACATCTTCCAGTTAATCATCATTTATACTTTCTTACCTGTCAGAATTCACTATACTTGAATAGCTCCCAATATTACTTCATTAAATTTGAAAGAGATTAAATTACTAATAAGAAAATCCAGATGCAGCACTGGCTTTGCTCCTTGCAGAAGGCACTTGCTAGCTGACACCTGATTAGTTGATGCATGCCATCACGGCTTTTACTGTTTCACACTGTGTCCCTTTGCCTAAAAAATGAGACAAGGGACCAGTATGGATTTTATTACTAATTGCTTGGAAAGACTTCTTAAAGTCAGAGAAAAAAATTAAAAGTAGTTTCATGATACAGCTACTGAAGTAAAGCTCTGTTTATTTTTCTCCCAGCTCAGGGGCATAATCAACCCACTTCCAGCTTCAAAATGAATCAGAACGCCCCCACTTCAGTGTGTGCACACACACACATCTGAAGGGCGCACAACAGCTGGGCTCTGTGTGGGGGCTATGATTTCTCCTCACTGGATCAAAGGTGCTAGTTGTTGTGTCATTAGATACATAATAGATCTTTTAAAAATGATTATGTTGAACATGTTTTGAAAAAAATGTCAAACTGTTTAAGACTCATAAAAATCTGAGGGATAATATGGTTCAACCCCTGAATTATATAAAACATAAGATCACTGCATGGTAGGTAAGAAAGGAAAACCTCTGTTGATGTGATGTGAGTAGAATGGCGAGGGGATACATCTCTTCGGTAGTTGAGCGTCTTATGTATGCAACGCCCTGAGCTTAGTAACGCAGGCTGCGTAGAAATCTACAAAAGGCCATTGCAATGTACAGTGTGGCAGAGAGAGTAAGGTGGGTAGCAGCCCCCGTTTCTTGAAAAGTTCCTGTATGTCAGAGGCTGCACTGGACAGTATGCAAATTACATCTCTCTTAATTTTCACAACAACCCCAATGACACATATTGCATCCTCATTTTTACAGATGAAGAGACTGAAGATTCAAGAAGTTAAATAATTTCCCCAGATAAACTTAGCTAGAAAGTGGAAGAGCCAGGATTGGAAACCTAGGTCTATTTGTCTCCAAGCCTGTGCTCTTAACCCCTTTGGTAAAATGGCAGGCAGCTAAAATAATCAACTATAAATGAGATGAAAAATTAGAGACTAAGGGTTTTGGGGTTTCAGGAAAGGGAGAGATTATGCCAAGTTGTAAAAATACGGAAAGCTTTGATAAGGAGGTATTTAGGATGAACCTTACAGGATTGTTGCTATTGACAGGTAAGGACTGGCAACCAAGATCACAGAAGAGCAGAAGCAGAGATGTGGAGGCAGAAGTGGATTTGGGGGGAGGGGGCTGTATAGCTCAAGTGGTAGAGCACATGCTCAACATAAACGAGGTCCTGCGATCAATCCCCGGTACCTCTTCCAAGCAGAAATAAATGAATAAATCTAATCCTTAAAAAAAAGAAAAGAAAAGAAGTGGTTTGGAAACTAAATCCAATTGAGTTGAAAGGTAGAATATACATGACAATGGGCAATGAGACTAGGACGATGAGAAGGAAGCATGTATAGGAATTTGGGGAGCTAGGTTTTTTTTTGTTTTTGTTTTTGTTTTTTAGCATTTAGGGATGTTCCAAGACTCAGTTTAATCAGCGAACATTTTTGTTCATTGTCTGTGAGGGAAATACAAGAGTCTAGCTTATGCGTTGTGAATAATGGCCAGCAATTCCCCCATTAAAAAACAATTTACTCTGTAAAAATATAATTTCCTAATGATTCAAGTTAAATTGATTTCTCCAGTATAATTACACATTCAGCATGTCAGAAAAACAAAATAGAATAGTTTTACAATTATGTTTTTTGAGTCAAAGATAAAATCCATCAATGACTCCTGGAAAAGAAACGTGTGTGTATTTATGAGTATGGAGTGTTCAGGAGCTAAGAGCAGATTTTGAAACAGCTGATTTAGGATGGCTGTTTAAGATTCAGGGGCAATTTGGCGTAAGACTCTTTTCGTATGTCTATTTCAAAATTTTGTGTAATTATTTTTTTAATACCTCATGATGCATCCCTAGCTTTCATCCAATCCTTCACACCTCCTTTTCCCTTGAACCTGCTGCAAAGTGTCAGGGATGGAGTTAGGATGCCTGTTTCAGGTGAATGGAATAATTACTGTTTTCTTATCTCATTTTTTTCTCATAGAAGAGAAATTGTTATTGTTAAGTGAGTCTAATTTAGTTCATATCGACAGTATTTCCTCTTTTTTCCTTGTTTTAGATCGTACTTGTAAAGTATGGGATAATGTCACTGGGGGGTCATCCCAACAATGTCATATCTGTAAAATACTATATTATAGAAGTTTGGTCTTCACAGTGTCAACATCTTATATTAAGGTGTGGGATATCAGAGACTCAGCAAAGTGCATTCAAATGCTAATGTAAGTAACTTAAAGGCAAATAGCATAAGGGGCAAATAGTCCTTGTTTATAAATAGGAGAAAAGATAGGTCTGTGAGTGCATTTTTGTTTATTTATACCTGTCTACTTGCAAGGAATGTTAAAGTGTTTACAGTAAGAATGCCGATAAAGTAAGGTGAAAAAAACTATTGAGAAAATAATATATAAGAGCTCAATATTAAACAGGAAGGGAGAAGTCATATTTGGTCTGTGACTAAGTACACATTTCATATTTCCTCCCTAACCAAATAACTAAGGAATTAAATTTTCATAGTATTTATTACTTGTATAGTTAAATGATTTACATGCTTCAAATGAATACCACTCCCTGGAAAATGGCTGGAATCACCATTGTAGATGGTGAAGAAGTACTTGCAACATTTAATTAGCATGTATTGAATAACTGAGAGGGCTTTTTTTGTTGTTTTGTTTTTTTTTTTTAGGACTTATCACTGCCTTGAGGTTAGACCATATTTTATAACTTTAGGTTGTGTTGGATAATTGGACGATGAGTTTGTTTCCTGTGTTTCTTATCATGTATGTCTTTAAAATGTAGAGCAGATGATTCTTTTTGCCATAAGGTTGATGAACTGTTTTACATAATTAAAATTAGGGTGAACTCTGTTGGTTTAAATAAGAGTAGGGAGCATAGGAGTGGTTAGTTTTTTACTAATTTGTACAGTGGGGTTTACTAACATTAAATTCTATTTTGCATGTTGAGAACTACTAATTATTTACTGTATTGAATACAAGTCTCTTGAGGGAAGTTTTGTAGAAAAAGAACACTGTTATCTTATGTTAGAAATTTACCCATCCAGTTGACTGACTAAAATCTAATTTGAAAAGACTGATTATAACTTGATATTTTAGAAGTTAACTGAGAAAATGTTCCCAAATTTAAAAATACACTTGCCATTTAGAATTTAGCAGAGGAAATAGAAGTAAGTTATGGTTAAGCAATAGTAACTAATCCATATATGATTGGGTTAAAGTAAACAAAAACTAAAAATAATTTTAAAATTCCTCAGTGTGTTTAACTGAAAAGGGCAAATCTTACATATGAAAGAATATCGGTAGGCTTGCCCCTCAGGGGGCTTCTGGAAACTGCAGGAAAATGAATTACCTCTGTGGCACTGCATCACTTGCTGAGTTTTTAAATCATTGTCATCTAATCTTTTCTGAATCATATTGAGGTCATCCTTAATTCAGGACCCATAATTCCCAGTGTTTAAGGGACTTGCAAATTGAGTTTAAAGCCATGTCATCTTGTTTTCTTCATTCATTCATTTATTTATCTGTCAAAATGTTTATTTATAAGTGCCAGTCACGTGTGTGTGAAGTGCTGTGCTGGGTAAGCTGCTTACAGTGACCAGATCTGGTTGCCTGCAGCCAGTTTCCTAGGAATTTAAGGCATTCTAAGCCTAACTGTTACCCAGAAATGTGACTTACCTTGCTGTTTCACCTCTGTTAAGGTCTTCAGGTCAAGTTCCTCTTGGAGATGCCTGTTCTGCAAGTACCAGCCGGACAGTTGCTATTCCTTCTGGGGAAAACCAGATCAGTCAAATTGCACTAAACCCAACTGGCACCTTCCTCTGTGCAGCTTCTGGAAATGCGGTCAGAATGTGGGATCTTAAAAGGCAGAATTTTAAAGGAAAATATATTTCTTTTATATGGCAAATATATTTTTTCACTTATCATTAGTGCATGTGAAGTCTAATTTTTATAACCCCAGAAGTTAATATAAAATCTTGGGCTTTTCTGCTGAATACAACACTCCTAAATATCTCTTCTTTCCTCATTAGCAAACTCCCAATTTTCCTTCTTTTATCTCCATTGCTGGGGAAAATATATATGAAGGAAAACAGCCTTCCTTAATATATGTCTCCAGTTGTACTGTTTACTAAGAAGAGACCAAGACTCCCATCCTAACTGCATTAGTACCTTTGAAAGAATTATTTTTTGTAACATCAGTCATGCATCTTATATCTCAAATTTTTCAGTTTATAAACTTTACAACTTTGCACATAAATCCTCACAGGATTTTAGTGAATATGAAATAATATATATAAAAGATGAAGTCGTAAGAAGATGGAGTGAGTAAAAAAAGAAAAATGATATATTGAAGTATGAGATTTTATCCACTATTTATTTTAGTTCTTTCAATTTTGGCAGCAAGAGAATATTTATTTATTCATTAACAAATATATATTCAAGATCAATTATGACAGACACTGTACCAGCACCATGGTAGGTACTGGGGATAAAGGCTAAGCCAGACAAATGTGGGGTCCACCTTCTTAGAACTCATCTCATAATGGAGGATAAAGGCCACTGAACAGGCAATTACAGGATACTGAGTTCAGTCTGCAATTCAGGAAATTCAGATAATAATCCAATCTAGAAGGAATCTGTTAGTGGTAAATAAAGGGCAATTTATTTTAGAAATTTTGAGGAATAGCTAGTTATAACTTGTAATATTTTAATGCATGTTTGAGAAAGTATAATAAACCTAATTTATATATAAATAAATGAGAGAGAAAGAAGAAACACAGCCCTGAGTACTGTTTTAAAAATAAAAAGAAGAAAAATAAAATGAGTGTTTGTTTAAGAAAATTAGGAAAGAGAGGAAGACTTGGTTTATTCTTGAAGATGTTAAACTTGTAGCCAGAGCACCATGGAGGAAGAAACTTAGTCACCACAAGAGGCAGAAAAGATCAGGTTTTGAAAATCTTCACACTTTCTTTTCTGCTGAAAAGTTAGATCCTTTGAAACCTGCCTGATTTCAGCAACATGATTAAATACAGATTCATCTTAACAAAGTAACTAAGAAAAGAGTGTTCAAGAAATGGTAATATTCTGGAAGCCAAATATATCTCTGTATCACAGCAGCTTGATTTGAAGCAGGACTACGAAAAAAAGTTCATTGTCACCCCTGACATTTGACATCATATGCTTTTCTACCAGTCAGATACATTCCTGGTAATTTTCATATCTTTAAAATAACTGATGAAATGGACTACCTATGTCCTGGTGCACATGTGTACGCACATAGTGCCCACACATGTGTGTATACATGTGTATATAAGATAGGTGTACATATACGTGCATGTGTATGTGTGAAAATATGTGTGTGTAAAAAATAATCTTACTTTCTCCATATTGCTATTTTCTAGTTATATCAGTGACATAGTTGTTTTAATCCAATTTCACATCGGGCCTGATAACATCAGTCATATGTCTATAACATATGCAGACATTTAACAGGTTAAAGTTTACCTGGACTTAGGGTGGAGTTAAAATTAACCTGTAGCAAGTTTTTGGACTCTTGATGCCATTTTGTTTACTACTTGAATGACATTAGTCACTTTGGAATAACTTGTTTAGGACTTCTGACACTTCCATCGTAGTTTGGCCATTTTTTGACTGTTAATTTGAACAGACTTGTATAGAGGTGGAGTTAAATCAGAAGAAAATGAATGAATAATTTTATCAAAGAATATAGATTATTTTTGTTGAGACTTAGCCTCAGCATGCTAAGAAATATTTCCAAACAAAATTTTTTTCTTTCTTTCTTTCTTTTTCTCTAAGGTTTCAGTCCACAGGAAAGTTAACAGGACAACTAGGCCCTGTTATATGTCTTAACTGTAGATCAGATTTCCAATGGACAAGATCTAATCATCACCAGCTCCAAGGATCATTACATCAAAGTGTGTATAATACAGTTGTTGAATTATATTCTCCTATTGATAGATTTAAAGTATTCAGATACACCTAGGACCCTGTTCTCTTAATCATATTTCTTTTTTCTCATTTCTAGCCTTTGCTTTTTCTTCCTGATCTTCCTCACTCATAGTTCCTGATTTTGTTCTTATTATTTATACGTATATGATCACTTGTCACAGAAGATAGGTTGGGAGGGATTTTAAAGATTTCTTGGCTCAGTCATCCAACTACTGCTTAAGTCCCATCATCACCATCTTTTATACTGAACATATTATGGTCTTCAGGTTTTATGCAAGTAGCAGATGAAGAGAGATGCATAATTTGATTTTGGAGATGTTAAGTTTGAGGATTTCCTTGTGTAGACCAGTAGGCCATTTGAAAGGCAAGTCCAAGGCTCAAGATAAGTTATAAGTAGACATGTGTGTTTCAGAGCCAGTCAAACAGAAGCAGATGTTCAAGAAGTTAGAGTAGTTGATATGGCCAAAGGAGCAAGAAGTTGACATGACTCAGCCTTGGGAATCCTATAAGAACCAACAGGAATAAAAGAGGATACAGTGATAAAGAGATCTAGGAAGCATATAAGTGCTCCTTTTAAAGGAACTTTTATTAAAAGATGAGAAATGAGTTAGTGACTTGAAAAGAGAATGGTTAAGGGGATGGGATTTGTATTCTATAGACTTGAGCATGTTTAAATGCTTGGGAGATGGGCTCAGTGGAGAGGGAAAGTGTGAGCAGAAAAGGGGTGGCAGTTGATGAATCAGACCAAAAAAGAGTCCGACCAAAGATGTGAACCTTGGAAAGAAGTAAGTACACTTTAGCAGCTGAAAAGAAGGGATGGGAAAGAGAATGTCTGAGGATAAAAGCAAACTTTTGTAACTGGGAGGAGGGTCCAGAAAGTTAATTTTTGATCACACTAGCCTTTGCAGGACATCACAAGGTCAACAGCTGAGAGAGATGAGGGCAACTGAGGGGAGGGAAAAGTTCGGAATAGCAGCTCTGGGGTATTTGCGATGACCAGCAGGACCGCTGAGCCAACTAGCAGTGTTGAAATAACCATCATGTCACTTATTTGAATAGCAACTGGATTGATAACCAGCATTTTTATTATTGAACATACCATTTGTGCACTCATACGTGAAAAAATTGTTGCCTTTAAAAGCCTAATATGTCAGCAAAAGTAATCTGAAAATAGGGCTCAGTTTCATTCTGAGTCATTCATAGCCAGTTTTTTTTTAGTTAACTTAGTAAAATATCACAACAAAACAAATCATGTCTTGTTAATATACATCTCATGTATTTCTATGAATGGACACATATAGGTACTTATATGTAAGTTAAATAGGATGACTGCTTTCTTTCTGCTTTTATTTAGATGTTTGATGTAACTGAAGGGGCTCTTGGAACTGTGAGTCCCACCTGCAGTTTTGAGCCCCCTCATTATGATGGCACTGAAGTGATAATCATACAAGGGGATAACCTAGTTAGTGGGTCCAGAGACAATGGAATCAAGAAACGGGATCTGGCTCAAAAAGACCTTCTACAGGTAATGCACGGGACAGACTGGGTGCTTCAAAGTCACCAGTATCCTCTATAAGAACTTGAAGAGCCTCTAAGTAGAATTTCATCATTTAAGGATGATATCAGTCAGGGCTTCCTCTTCAAGAGTGTTTCATTGTCATCCATCAGGGTTATTAATTATGAAAAGGGCAACACTTAGCATTGAATGATAACCTCTTAGATAAGAGGAGAGTAGGCCCTGATAAGAACTGGAAAGTCTGGGATTGCCCTGTGCATTTGCTTACTAAATAAAATCGGTCTCAGAGTAAAGCAGTTACAGTTTCTCATTTTGTTTTGTTTTTGATTTAGGTATGCACAGTCCAAAGAAATCTAAGTGTAGCTAAAGTCAGAGCAGTGTAAATGGTGCCTCCTCTGCAGGAGCATGTTCATACCTCCATGAGTGGTGGTTCTCTCATTTCCTGTGGAATGATGGTTGGGTTGAAGTGTTTTGTCAGTACAATCAAATATTGGTGGCTTTCCCTAATTCCCAGAGGAAGAAATGAATTAGCATATGAACTTGTTCTCAGGTTCCAGCTTTCCCTTCTCTCCGTGTGGGCGCGTTTGTCCTGCTGTTGCTGTCACTTTCCTGCTGACAACCAGATGAAAAGCAAATAAACAAGTAGACTGTATGTTGATAGAAAAAACCTGGCAACAGATGCAGACATTGCGTTCAAAAGCTTTTCTTTTATAGATGTACATTCTTGGATGTAACTTCTATATTATGCATAGGAATATTTTTATGCATAAAATATGGTCATAATGTATGAGCTTATAATTATTGCCTACTCATTTTGAAATGTATAGTTTAGCTCCAGCCTTCAACAGAAAGCTTTAGGCTCTTGTTCTTGTTCAAAATTTAAGGCAGTGACTTTATGAGATAATCCTTAGAGACTACATACCAGGTTAAAGTTTCCAAACTTGCATGAAATACATGTTAGAGAAAGGTGAGATAATTACTCCTTTGAAGAGGAAGTGATGTTTGAAAAATCCTGTATACTTTCCAGGTCTTTTAGATTCTATAGATTTTTAATATTCTAACCCTTTAATGCTGATAACACTGATGATAACTAGTGAGGCAAATTGCAGAGCAAATTATAGACTTATTTCTTTAAATCACTAAGAGTGATTGCATACCAAAATTTTTTTTAAAATAGTTTCCAGGCCAATTCAGTGTTCCAAATATTGAATTTTGTCAGTAAAAACTTTTGTAACTTGTTTTCATATGAAAATTTTCTTTGGAAGCCTCCTCTTATGCTGATAATTTTTCCTTTTTCTCTCAGCAAGTTCCAAACACACACAAGGACTGGATCTGTGCCCTGGGAATGGTGCCACCCAGTTTTGCTCAGTGGCTGCAGAGGGGGTATTCTGAAACTCTGGAACGTGGATAACTTTGTGCCCGTCAGAGAGATGGCAGGTTATGATGGCCCCAGCAAAGCCATAGGAGGTAATTCCACCCACACTTTTACTGCTACTGAGTCAGCTTTCCCGTGTGATATTTCTCTACACTGGTTGCTCGTGTTCAGATTTAATGAATGCTCTGTTGTCAGCATCTGGGAATGCAGAACATGCGAAATCCTTCTTTTATTGCAGTCACTTTAATGGCTGTTCATGCTGTCTTATTTCTGTTTTCTGAGGCCCACTGTGGGCACTGAGTTCGGGCTCCCCAGGTACAAGATACTAGTGTTACTCCTGTATCAGCTCTCTGTTTACACTGGGAAGTCTCCTGCCAGATCTTCTCCTGGTGATTTTAATTTTTTTTAATCATTGATAGGTGACTAATTTCTAAAGTTTTTTTTTTTTCCCAGAAAGGCAACAAACTTGCCATTCTTCATATTTAGAACAAATTATTTAAAAAAAAAAAAGAAAAAACCTCTTTTTACCTCTCCCAACTCTTCTAAAATACATGGTATGAATATTTGCTTCCTCCCTATTCTGATGACTGGATTGATTAATTTATTTGCTCATTCATGATGACTCTCCTGTGTGCCAGGCACTGTCCTAGGCTGTTGGGAACAGCAAAGTGAGCAAAACATGAACAAACCCCAGTTTTATTCTAAGGAGATGAAAAGAAAATAAATAAGTAAAATATGTCAGATGGTGATGGGCGCGATGGAGAAAAACAAAGCAAGGAGGAGAGTACAGGGTGGGGGTGGGGACATTGCGCAGTGAGAGTGGTCAGTGAGGCCCTCCCTGAGACAGTGACACTTAAGAAGGTGCTTGAAGGAGGTGTAGAGATGCGACCATAAAAACGACATGATATGTGTATAAGCACTTTGGGAAGGAAAGCATATGTACTATAGTGTGAGGTGTTTGTCTCCTTCAAATAAAATGTGATTTCTCCTGAATATCTATCTTGAAAACCTCCCCATGTCATTTGTGCACCAATTATGTTACTTAATTTAACTTGAGCACCTTCCAGATTCTTTTATCCTAAGTGCATGATAACCCTGATTTTATTTTGAAGCCTCTGTCCTATTTCTGTGGTGTCTCTTATTATCTGTGATATTTTCCTCAAATCCCTCTTTTCATTTAGATTTGCTTTCTCTCATCTTTAAAGAACATCAAAGCCAATTTATTTTGTGTTTTTCTAGGGTGCTTACTTTTGATGCTTCATTGATGCAATTTCCAAGATGCATTACTTTCCTAAGAGTCATCGCTTTTGTTTATCCCCTGGGAAACTTGTTGTGTCCTTGACAGTTTACTGGAAATAACTTAATAGCCCTCAAAGTCATAGGACACTCAGATAAGACTATAAAAGAATTGTGCGTCCCTGAGGCCTGTCCAGTGAGGTGTGAGGGTACTGTAGTACCTTCCATGACCCAGTTTTATTTTTAAAGAACTGAAATTTCCCTCAGTTTACTCCTGGTGCATCAGATGCAGATGCATTTACCACATAACTTCAAATCAGGAAAACAGACAATAAAATCAGAGGGGCTATTTTCAAATTAGTTCTACATATTTGCTGTTTAACAAACGTGTACAGGGCTTAGTATCTGCCAGGCATTGTTTTAAGAGTTTTCAGGCACTAAAATTTTGTCCTCATGAGAACACTAGGAGGGGAGCATTGTCATCATCCCTGGCTTACAGGAGGGAAAACTGAGGCACTGTGTAATTCCCAGTCCCTGTAGAAGTGATTCTGTCATATCTGATTCCTGGATCTGTTGTCATTGATTTTTCTTATGATTATGGGTCTCATTTTCCCTCCTTTTTTATGTCAAGTAATATTTTATTGACTGTTGAACATGACAGTGTTGTGTTTGAGTATCTGGATTATATTATATTCCTTTAAAGAGTGTTGGGCTTTGTCTGTCAGGCAGTTAAGTTGCTTGTGGCTCAGCTTCATCTTTCTGAGACTTGTTCTGAGCTCTTCTTGGATCCCTACTGACTGTCTTAGGCGTGTGATGACACTCTCTGCTCTACTGGTCAGAACCTGAGCATCTCACAGCCCTCAGTGTGCCCTGGGAGTCATCTGACTTACACTTAACTAGTGATTGGTTTTGGGCCTGGCTTTACTCATGTGCAGCTTCGCCTCTATGTGTATTTATGGAATTTTTTCCCTGTAGCTCCACAGTTGTTTTTGCATGCTCTCTCCTCTTCTCCACTTGGTCTTACAAATTCCAATGACTTCATACTTCCCAGGTGTTTCTTACTATCTCTTCACCTCCCATTCTGTGATTTTTCTGCTTGGTTCCCCCGCCCCCTGCTGTAGTCTGGAAGGTGATTCCAGGACCAGAACCAAGTCCGTCACAGAGCTTACCTTCTCTGTTCCCCTTTTCTCAGGGATCACAAGCCTGAACTACCCATTGCCCAGTGTCTGAAAACAGATGTTCCTTACATTTTCTCAAGTTTTCACTTTGTTTACAACAGGAGAGAGAACCTGGCACAAGTTTTTCTCTCATGACTAGTAGTGGTGATCATCTTACATTTCATATGCTGAAAATTGAACTCCCAGCCTTTCTGAGGCTTGCTCTGTAAACTTCTCCATCTCAGTCAATGGCTTCTCTGTCTCCTCTGTTCCTCAGACTTGAAACTTTCATTCCTCCCTTTCTTTCACACTCCATAACAGCAAATTCTGTTGGTGTTGTACCTGTAAATTACATCTAGAATCCAACCACTTCTCGCCATGTCTTTTGCTGCCTCACTGACCCTAGTCACCATCAGCTCCTGGATGACTACAACAGCCTTCTAAACAAGGGTCTTTGCCCTTGTGTGATATATTCTCAGTACAGAAGCCAGAGTAATTTTTTTAAAACACAAGTCAGATCATGTTTCTGCTTGGCTGAAAAGCTCATGGTCATTGTCCATCTTATGTAGCAACGAGCCAATACTGGGCCTAGCCCCCTGAGCATCTGTTCTCTCTCATGTCACCTTCTAGCACCCTCTGCTGGGCTCCTTCTCTGACAACACTGATCACCTCTCTGCTGGTCTTTGAACAGAGCAGGCTCACTCCAGCCTTAGGGCATTTGCCCTGGCTGATCTCTTTGTCTGGAATACTTTGCCTTCAGACATTTTTCTAAGTTCTTTCTTCCTCAAGAAGAATCACCTTGCCATTTTATTTAAAATTGTGATCTCTCCTCTGACCTGCTATTCCTGCTCCCCTTTGCCATGCTCTTTTATTTTTCTATAACATTTATTACTTTCTAATAAACTTTATAATCTAATTATTTATTGTGGTTTGTTGTCTGTCTCCTTTTGCTAGAATGTATGATCTATAAAGGCAGAAAATTCTATTATTTATTTATTTGTTTATTTTATGTTCATCCCAGGCACCTAAAATAGTGCCTAGAGCACAGCAAGCTCTCAATGAAAATGTGCTGAGTGGATGGTTGAATGGGATAAATGAGATGGATAAATGGGTGGATGGATGAGCACAGCCCCTTACTATTTTCAATGTACATGTGCTGTGTGGGTGGATGAGATTATTATTTGTCCCCAAGTTTTATTCAGATATAATTGACATACAGCATTGCACAAGTTTAAGGTGTGCAGCATAATGATTTGACTGACATGTATAATGAAATGATTACCGTAATAAATTTAGGAATTAACATCCATCATCTGATGTAGATACAAAAAAAAAAAAAAAGAAAAAAGAAAAAGTGTGCCTTTTATTCCTGTGATGAGAACTCTCACAGGAGGGAAGACTATTGATTAAGAACTGGAAACCCTGGATTCTAGGCTCTGCTCTGTGCTCCACTGTGTTACACTGGACAAGTCAGTAAATGTCCTTCATCCTTGAAATGGACTGCATAACATTTGAAAAGCTTTTTAACTATAAAATTCCATGGCAAATCTTTCTTTTTGGCTTTGGATTTATTAGGAAATTAGAGAAAAGCAACACTCCCCTTTTAGAGCCATGAGAGACATGGTAGAAAAATGTGACTGCCTAGTGACTGGTCCCCAGTGCCCACATGTTGGGTCAACAAAAATAGTTTTCTCAGAAAAATTTTGCATCCTCTGTGTTCTATGATAGGTAGAGTGGTATTCCACTTCTTAATACCCTCGTTTTTCCTGTGGGCTTCTGCTGATTTCACTGGAACATGATTCTTCCTGACTGTTGACAGAGTCACTAGCTCCCTGGAGTCCCTGCCCGGCCCCTAAACTCTGACCTTACTCTGGGCTCTTTTGCCTAAGGACCTCTGACCTTGTCATATCAGTGTGATGTTTAGGAGACAGGAACCTGGAGCCAGACTGCCTAGATTCAGATCATGCCTTTATCACTTACTTTATGATCTTGGGCAAATTTCTTCACTTCTCTAGACCTCAGTTTCCTCATCAGTAAATAGGGGATAATAGCATTATCTGTATCTTTTGGTAGGCAAGGAGAATTAAATTCATTCATCTTTGTAAGGCACACATAGTGACAATGCTGGCACATTGTAAGCCTTTGATAATAGGAGCTATTTTAAAGTTCATTATTATGGGTAACTTTGATATAATTATAGTATAATGTATATTTTTACTTACACCTATTAAAGGTCTTTTCAGAAAATGTTTCCATGATAAGTAATTCTAAGAACTTATTTCTTTATATTTCCACATCTTTTCACATGTTCATTTTTAATTTATTATTTTGTAGTCATCGAACTGTGAGAATTTGGAAGGCTCAAAATTTACAAGATGGTCAAATGTCTGATGCAGGAGATCTGGGGGAAGATATTGCCAGTAATTAAACATGGATGAAGATAGTCATAAACTGAACACTGAGATAACACTCTGTGTTCTGTATGGAAAATGTCATCTTGCATTTATTAGGCAAAATTGTGAATGGGATTAACTGGGAAATATATCTGAGTCCAACTGCTGAATGTAAAGATATCTGCTTTTGTGACAGAAAATACATCTGGAATACAATGCAACCCGCTGTTTACTGTTCAGCCGATTTACCTATTTAAACATGTCAAGAATGTTAGTCAAAATGTGGTCTCTTTGTCTGGTATTTATATCAGTCTACAGAGGGTTCCCAAATTTGAAAGCTCTTTTAATGTAATGGAAAAGAGAGGTGACAGTATATTGATGATTTTTCACAAAATGGAGTTGACCTTAATCTACTCACAAAGACTGTTACACAGTTTGTGTTAAGTATTGCTGTTTATTTGTCGTGACCAAAGTTGTGCAGCTGCGCTGTACTCTGTGCTCAGGACTAAAATGCTGTTAAATTGTTTCATTAGTGCTGGGCATACATTCTGTGATGGAAACGTTTTAATTTCAGTTTTATTAGATAGGAATATTTCTTTCCCTTCTTATCTGATTTTTAGGGAGGGGCAGGCCTGTCTCAAGCACTGGGACCTACAGATCAGTGACCCCCTTGGCCCCCATCATCCTGGTTCACTGTTCAGAAAACATGTTAATCACACTGGTGTCGCCTCTAGGTTCCAGGTGGCAAAGGGGAGGGGTTGGGAGCGCACACTTAGACACCAGACTAGTTGCCTTCTGACCCAGGCTCTCCCTCTCCCTGGCTTTGCGGCCTCCGGAACTTCATTCTCCCTGCCTGTTTCCTTATTTGTAAGTGGATGTAAATGCAGTGCCTCTTTCCAGGAGCTACTGTGAAATCAAACAAATTAATATTAGGGCGATCAGCTGCCCTGCTTTGCCCAGGACTGTCCCAGATTTAACGTGGGACGTCCGGCATCCCAGGAAACCTCTGAGTTCCCGGACAGCAAACAGGGAGGGTCACCCTCATTAAAAATCTATACATGACCTACACGTGGTAAGTATGAAACAATATCTTTTTCTAAGAACTTGAACTGGTACCAGTGACATCACTTGCCCAGATAGGCTCCCCAACTTGCCCTCTCTCTCACCCCCTGGCAGGCTCACAACACTGAATGGGGAAAGGGTGGCTGGAGAAGGTATTTCCAGGCCCCTGTATGAAGCAATCCCTTCCTCCAATGGCCAGGGATGCCTGGAGGGGTCCCCCATCTGGAAACAACCTGTCCTGTGTCCCCTCTTCTGGTGCCAAAGTCTTTCTGCTCCAAACATCCAGCCCTGGGGGGTCCACCCCCGCAGCCCCGGAAGCTCCAGGAGCTGCTGCTCGGCCAGGCCCCCGCCCCTTTCACACTCAGGTAAAACTTTACCCGGAGGCCTTTGGCGGCAGCACTGGGCCCTGAGCTCCCGTTCAGGGCGTGGTAAGTGACCACTGTCACAGCGACATGAATGCTCATATTGAAAAGCCCGGCTTTCTGTCTCCCTCCCTTTCAGGCCAATGTCTTCCCTCTTAAGTCACTGGGCGTCACTCACATATCACCCTGCGCTGAATGCCCCCTAGTCAGGGACCCTTGCTCCCTCTGCCCCTCGCCTCCCACCTGCCCCTCCCCTCCCCCTTTCTCTCGGGTCTCTTTCCTCACCCCCTCCATCCTCTCCTTCTTCCCTTTTCCTCCTCCCCAAATTCTCTCCTCTTCCGTCCCCATCCCTTTCCTCTCCTCCCCACCCCCCACCCTCCAGCCCTGCCTGACTTGCCCCATCCCAGGCTCTGGGCAAGGGAAGCTCATGCTCTGGTCCCTGTCACCTGTGCTGTCATCACCAGGATGGGGGATCACAGATGGAGGAGCTGGTTGGTCATTCCTGTGTCTCATCCCCACTGTCTTGGGCACAGGCACGAATGCAGCCCTAAAAGGAAGGAAGGCAACACCAAACAGGGACTCCAAAATGGAAATGAGAAGAGAGCAGACTCATAGTGCCCTAATCTAAGGGATTTTACCCTAAATGCCAGGCCTACTATATGTGTGTCAGTCTGGCTTGTGTTTCTCTGGGGAGAGGAATCAAAGATTCCACCTGCTCCCCAAAATAGATCAAGAACTGCCACTCAGAGGCTCTGCTCATCCCAAGATCGCCCAACAGCCCTGGGAATCCCAAACTAACTCCACACTATGGGTACCAAAGCTGTGGGGCCGGGGCAGATAAACCCTGAGTCTGAATCCTCTGCCCAACAGGCTTCCCTTCCTTCACCCATAGCTTTTTCTGCCTTAAGAAGGAGCTTCCCAAAACAGAAACAGGCTCATGGACATAGAAAACAAACTATGCTTACTAGAGTGGGAAAGGGGGCAGGAAGGGGTAAGCTGGGAGTCTGAGATTCGCAGATACTATATATAAATAGATAAACAAGTTTCTACTGTAGAGCACAGGGAACTACATTCAATATCTTGTAGTAACCTATAATGAAAAATAATATGAAAATGAATATATGTTACATATATGAATGACTGAAACATTACACCACAAACTGACACA
This sequence comes from Camelus dromedarius, assembly GCF_036321535.1. Lineage (NCBI taxonomy): Eukaryota > Metazoa > Chordata > Mammalia > Artiodactyla > Camelidae > Camelus > Camelus dromedarius. The sequence goes on from NC_087470.1 coordinate 6,688,853, forward strand.
ACATTGTAAACTGACTATACTTCAATTTAAAAAAAGTAAAATATGGGGGAGGATATAGCTCAGTGGTAATGTGCCTAGCATGCACGAAGTCCTGGGTTCCATCTCCAGTGCTACAATTAAATATATATATGTATATAAATGTGTGTGTGTGTGTGTGTGTGTGTGTATATGTATGTATATATATATATAAATAAACCTGATTGCCTCCCCAAACTAAAAAAAAAAAGCAAAAAAGAACACACACAAATAAAATAAATTAGCTAACCTTGTTGTTAGCCCAGGAAATTATATTCAATATCTTGTAGTAACCCATAATGAAAAAGAATATGAAAAGGAATATATATATATATATATATATATATATGTATATGTATAACTGAGTCACTAGGCTGTAAACCAGAAATTAATGCAACATTAAAAAACTGACTATATTTCAAAATTAAATTAAATTTTTTAAAAACAGATGCAGCCTCACTGGGACAGCCAGGGACAAAGGAGGCCAGAACCCACCACAGAAAGGGTGCTGCATCACAATCTCAAAGCCAGGAGAAATGGTTGTTTTCTCTGGGGGAGGAAAACAGAAACTTGGGAGGAATGGCGGGGAGTGGCTGTGTGCTATCCTATCTGTGTCAGTGCCCTCTTCCGCCCTGATGCCCATCAGCTACCCTGGGAGCTAAGGAAGCTAAAGATGGGTTCTCCATGACAGTGTCCACTCAGGAAGCACCTCATCTGGCATATGGATTTTAAAGGTGCCTTTTACTTAAAGGTGATCATGTCATCCTTGAGCTGAATTTCCAGGGGCTTTTGTTTTGGTAACAAATGGAGCTGCAAGACACAGGTGGTAAGAAGAGTATGATGTGTACCCGGGCCCCTCAGGGCCACCTGCCAGGTGCATTTCCACAGCGTGGCACCAGATGCCCAGGGCAGTCTTGAGACTATGAGCCCCTGTGCACTATGGGAGACAAGGGAGGTACAGGTGAGGCCACTGCTAAGTCTACTCAGCCCAGAATTCACACAGGGCAGGAGGAAAGGTGGGGCTCCACTCACTGCACAGGGCCTGCCCTCCACCTCAAACAGGAGAGGTGCCAGCCACGGACCCACCACAGGACACGGGTGGCCACAGGTGGCTTCCCTAACACAGAGCTAAGGCAGTGGACACAGGCCCATAAAATGCCCTCAAAAGTAGGACTCTAGGGTCAAATGTACCAAAGAAATGCCACTTGATAATATGCCTTTCTTAGATGGGTGCAAGGAAGATTAGCTTATTCAAGGCTCTGAGTAATCCTACAGCCAGCCAGCTTAACTCAGAGATTCCCAAACTTACTTGACCAACAGCTGAGTCCCTGTGGGTGCAGAATGACCATCAAAATTCCTGGAAACACTGTCTCCCCCGAGGCATGCTACCAGCCTGACCTCACTCTACTGATAATAACCCCAGGAGGTGAGTGTGAGCATTACCCCATTAGACAGATGAGGACCATGAGGATCTAGAGGAACTTGCACTCAAGGACAGGGATTTATACTCTACCTTTTGAAGAGCGGCGTGCCAAAGAGTTTCTATTCATATTTTAAAACCACTCTGTCCCCTCTATCCCTTGATTGCACCTCTTAAACTCCGAGATGGAGTCTAGTTCCTTCTAGCTTTTCATCCCTTGACATAAGCAATTTCCTCATCCAAAAAGCCAGTTGGAATTTGATTCTTACTTGCAGCCAAAGGATTTCTTACAGACACAGATTTTTAAACAGATTATTATGACACAATGTGACAAGTGCCTTAATCAACATATTCACAGTTTTCTACTGAGACAGAATAAAGAGAGAGAGAGAGAGAGAAAATCAGCTAGCTTGGCTTGTGGGAGGACCACAAAAGGTGATCCTTGAACAAAATCCACAAAGAACGTTTGTTCCCCAAACAGCAAAGTGGGGAAGCATGAACCATGACAGGAGCAAAGCACTGTGAAGCATGTGCTAGATGTAATACCTTCAGATACGTCCCTCTGATGAGAAAACGGAGTGAGACAGACAGTGCCCAAGGGGCCATCTCTGCTGATTGGCTGGGCCAGAATTTGAGCCTGGGTCTGTTTTATGTCAAAGCCCCAGTGAGTATCCCCACAGCATGCTGCCTCATCGCCAAACACCCAGCCACAAAATGGACACCTGCTGCCTCTGTGAACAGACACCCCGTCAGTGCCCCAGGGATGTGACTGTTCCTGTATTTAGTAAGGAGAATCCAATTCTGGTGGTTCCAGAGGCTGTGACAGCAGGAGGAAAGGTCCTAAGAAGCTTCTGAGAGTTCTGCATTTGCACCTAGAAGGTGTCTTCCATAGGCACAAATTCTTTGAGCTTCGAGGGACTGTGAGATCTTCCATTCCAACTATTACTTAAAGAGCTTCTGTGATTTTTATTATATTCTCAATGCCCAAGTTTCACCCCACTCCCATTGAATTTTACTGAATAATTTCAGTGTCTTCATTTAACCCTTTGTGCTGAAAAAAAAAAAAAAAAGGCAGGAAATTTAGAAAAACAAGCCTTATGCTGTAATTCTGCTCCACCACTTGCTAACCTGAGTAACACCTGTCACTCCCAGTTACTTGGTTATTTGATTCTACACAAATTATTTTACAGCTCTTGGCTTCCTCAGCTGGGAAATAAGGGTCATATTCCCAACCTTGTATGACTTGGAGGATTCAATGAGATAATGACTGGTCCACAGAAGGTTCCAGAGGCCTATCAGTTCCTACTTTCAACCCCTACAGTCTTTTCTTCTTACTTTCTCAAAGACTGTGTCAAATCAAAGGCAAACTATCTTCTCAGTTTGACTCATCAGGAGTTCCCCAGACAAGGGCAACGTTAAAAATGGTTAACAACCGATGCCACACAGGCATCATCAATCATGTTACAGATAATCGATCAAAAGCCAAATTACAGTCAAGACTGCTTAAATATTTTTTCTGTTCCTGAGAAAGAAGAGGAATTCTCCCTCCTGACTCTACCCTCCCCACGTAGAAATGACAACTGGCCACCAGGGGAGACAATGACATTGGCACACACAGTTACAAGTTGGGGACAGAGCACAAGCCAAAGAACAATGACAGCTTGAACCAAACCATAAGCTGGGCCAGTACGCACTGGGTACTTGCCATGTGCCAGCACGTGCCCAGCACTACACACGCACGTGCTTCCTTCACGCTCACAACCATCCCGCAGAGCATGTGTGACAATTATCTCTATTTTTCAGAGGAGAAAACTCAGATCTAAAGAGGGTAAGCAAATTGCCCAAAGCTACAGGTAGAGGGTAAGTGACAGAGCCAGGACAGCAACATGGGTTTGCCTGATAAAGCCTGTGACCATAGCCATCAAGTTCTATCGTCTGACTGTTTCCATGATTAGAAGCTGAGTCTTTTACTTCCCCCCTCCCCACCCCATGGCTGGACATCTGTGTCTTAGATAACACGAACTCTTCACAGAGGCAGCCCCAATCTCCCATCAATGCCCATGTCTTAGGTCAGGTTCCAAACAGGCAGACCTCAGGACAAGGATTTGGGTGCATGTGACTTATTAGCAAAGTGCACCCAGGAGAAATCAGTAAAGGACAGAGAGAAGCAGGTCAGAGAAGGGCAGGAAGCCACTCAAGGGTGTGATCACAGACAAAGGCCCCACCAAGGGTAGCATTGCCCTGATTCCATAGGGGCAGAAGTTGCATCCCAGGGTGGTCCTGACCCAAGACAGGAGAGCTCCACCAGGAGAATGGTGAGGATGTAAACTGTAGATTCCCAGGAATCTTCTGGCTCTCTGTGCACTTGAGCATAGTGACTCCAGGAGCCTAAAGGCAATTCTCCAAAGAAGAGAGAAAAGACACAGGGCTGGCCTTTGAAAACACACCCAGTGGTCTCGGGGGCAGAAGGTTGTGATGAGCAATGAAATATTAAGGGTCCCAAAGAAATTGGGGCAGATCTCAAAGCTGCTGCAGGTGGGGCTGAGGATAGACCCTGTTCTGTTGAAGTCTGTCAGCCGTCATGACCACATCATTTGAGCTGTGCTGGAACAAGGAGGTGGAGAGCAGACAACTTTCAGGCAGAGAGGTCCTGGCTGTGACAGACAAGTATGTCTCCTCTTTCTGAAGAAGTTACGACTCTGGGTCAGGACGGCACATGGGGCTCTTCACTCAGTGAGTGGGTGCTGCAGGACCAGCCAAAGCAGACTGATAAGTGTGGGTGCTTTTAGGCAGGTGCCCTGAGACTGCAGTCAGACTAGGGGGCTGGTATTGTTGACTTTGATTTTACTTTACAAGAAGAATTGGCTTCTATGTCTAGACTGTGGCCTTAAGATGAAACATTCAGGCATCTCTCTTGATGAGTAGTTCTAGATTTCTATGACAAAAGAAATCCTCCATTATTCAAAAAAATAAAAAGACGACAATTCTGGAAAATGGTGTTGCCCAGGGAACGGTGCGTTTCCACGCTGCTGACCTCCAGAGGATAAACTTGCAATATTTTTCCAAGTCCTGGAAACCTCTGATCTACTTTCTGCCCTTTTAAAGCACAATTTTAAAAAGGATCTACCCATGTCAAATAGCCCTATGAAGAGCTCACATGGAGAGCACTAAAGCTTGCTGCCAATAGTCATTTTCATGGAGGAGGCCAAGATGGCAGAGTGGAAGGATGCTCGTAGCTCACCCTCTCCCACAAATACACCAAGACTCACATCCACAGACCCACTCAGCCAACCAGAGCACCTGAGGAACTCCGAAAGAACATAGTCCTCTTCAAAAGACAGAGGGGCCAAAAATATGTTTTATACCTACATAGGCATTAGATAGATAAATAAATAAACTCCTTAAGGACCACAATAGATAACTGATACTCCATAAGCCACAGTGCCAGAGAGGTATGAGCAAGATGAAGAAGCAGAGAAACCATTCCCAATTAAAAGAACAAGAGAAATCCCCTGAAAGAATGATCAATGAAATAGACATCAATACCCTACTAGATCAAGATTTCAAAAAAGGAGTGTTCAAAGTACTGAAGGAACTAAAAGAGATAATGTTTAGATATATAAAATATGTCAAAAATGAAATGGAAGCTATAAAGAAGAGCCAAGTAGAACTGGTAAACTCATTGGCTGAGGTGAGAACTGATCTAAATGCTGTGCAAAGCAGAGTAGAAAATGTAGAGGAAAGAATAAGTGAGCTAGAAGACAGGACAACAGAAAGCACCCACTCAGAACAGCTATGAGATAAACAAATAAAAACAAATGAAAACAACATAAGGGACCTATGGGATAATATAAAGTGTGCTAATCTTCATATAATACGGGTCCCAGAAGGGGAAGAAAGATCAAAGGGGATTGAAAAGGTATTGGTAGAAATCATGAATGAAATCTTCCCAAACTTAAAGAAGGAATCAGATATCCAAGTACAGGAAGCTCAGAGAGTCCCAAACAGGAAAAACCCAAACAGACCCACACCAAGACATCATAATCAAGATGGCCAGAGTCAAGGATAAAGAAATGATCCTAAAGGCAGCAAGAGAAAAACAAAGAATGAATTACAAGGGAAACCCCATAACGCTCTCAGCTAATTTCTCTACACAAACACTACAGGCCAGAAGGGAGTGGCAAGGTATATTCAAAGTCCTGAATGAAAAAAAGATGCAGCCTAGGATACTTTATCCAGCAAGGCTATCCTTTAGGATAGAAGGAGAGAAAAAGAATTTCACAGACAAGCAAAAAGTAAAAGAGTTTAGCAACACTAAACCCATGCTAAAAGAAATATTGAAAGGTATACTCTAAATAGAAAAGCATCAGGATGCTACAGAAATGAGAATCTCCTAACTGGAAAGGTGATAACTCATGAATTACAAATAAAATAAACACGAAATTTTAAAAGAAGACATCTAAATCATTAAGAGAGGGAGATGGAAGCAAGAAAATATAGAGTATTTTTTTCTTTCTTTTAAAAATTTTTGTTTTCAGTAGGATGAGTTCGAATATACTAATGGGCTAAGGACTTACAGAAAAGGGTAACCACAAGCCAAAAACTTATAAGGGAGTCACAAAAACTAAAAAAATCCATGATAATACAAAGGAAAATTACCAAACCACAGAAGGAAGAAGAAAGGAACAAAGAGGAAATACCAAATCAACTCAAAGATAAGTTCAAAATGGCAATAAACACACATCTATCATTAATTGCTGTAAATGTGAATGGACTAAATGCTCCTGTCAAAAGACACAGAGTGGCAGACTGGATAATAAAGCAAGAACCTTCAATATGCTGCATACAAGAGACCCACTTTAAGGAGAAGGACACATATAGATTGAGAGTGAAAGGATGGAAAAGGATATCTCATGCAAATGGAAAAGCCAGAAAAGCAGGTGTTGCAATACTGATTTCAGACAAAATAGACTTTAAAACAAAGGCCATAAAGAAAGATAAAGAAGGACATTTTATAATGATTAAGGAGTGATACAATATGAGGATATTCCACACATTAATATATATGCACCCAATATAGGAGCACGTAAATAAATAAAACAATTACTAACAGAGATAAAGGGGGATATTGATGGGAATACAATCATAGTTGGAGATTTTAAAACCACATTAACATCACTAGATAGATCTTCTAGACAGAAAATAAATAAGGCAACAGAGAAACTAAATAATACAATAGAAAACTTAGATTTGGTGGATATTCTCAGAGTATTACACCCCCAAAAATAGGATATACATTCTTTTCAAGTGCACATGGAACATTTTCTAGGATTGATCATGTACTTGGGCACAAAACTCAACAATTTTAAGAAGATAGAAATTATCTCAAGCATCTTTACTGACCACAATGCCATGAAAGTGAAATCAACAACAGAGACACAAAGGAGAAAAAAGGAAAGCATGGAAATTAAACAATATGCTATTAAAAAACCAATGGGTCAATGAGGAAATCAAAGTTGAAATTAAAAATTACCTTGAGGCAAATGAAAATGAAAGCACAACCACACAAAATTTATGAGACACAACAAAGGCAGTGCTAAGAGGGAAGTTTATAGTGATGCAGGCCTTCCCCCAAAAAGAACAATCTCAAAATAAACAACTTAATCCACCAACTAAAAGAATTAGAAAAAGAAGAACAAAACACCCCAAAAGGCAGCAGAAGGAAGGAAATTATAAAGATCAGGGAGGAAATAAATAGAGATTTTAAAAACCATAGAAAAATTAAACAAACCAAAATCTGGTTTTTTGAAAAAGTAAATAAAATCAACAAACTTCTGGCCAAATTCACAAAGAAGAAAAAAGAGCACAAATTAACAAAATAAGAAAGGAAAATGGAGAAATTACAAGTAAAAAAGAAATACAGAATAGCATACCAGAATATTATGAAAAACTATATGGAATGAAAATGGATAACCTAGAGGAGATGGACAAGTTTCTGTAAACATACAGCCCAGCAAGACTGAATCAAGAAAAAACTGACCACTTCAACAAACTGATCACTAAAAATGAAATCAAATTAGCAATAAAAATCCTCCCTACAAATAAAAGTCCAGGACCAGACAGCTTCACTGGAGAATTCTACCAAACGTACAAAGAAGAACTCATACCAGTCCTTCTCAAACTCTTCCAGAGGATTGAAAAGGAGGGAATACCCCCAAATTCATTCTATGAAGCCAAATTCACTCTGATACCAAAACCAGGCAAAGTCACTACCAAAAAAGAGAATTATAGGCCAATATCACTGATGAACATAGATGCCAAAACCCTCACCAAAACATCAGCAAATAGAATCCAACAGCACATAAAAAAGATTATACATCATGACCAAGTGGGGTTCATCCCAGGGACACAAGGGTGGTTCAACATACACAAACCAATCAATGTAATACATCACATCAACAAGAGAAAGGACAAAAACCACATGATCATCTCAATTGATGCAGAAAAAGCATTTGATAAAATTCAACACCCATTTATGATAAAAATTCTCACCAAAGTGGGTATAGAGGGAACATATCTCAACATAATAAAAGCTATATATGACATACAGCCAGCATAGTACTCAATGGTGAAAAACTCAAAGGCTTCCCACTAAAATCTGGGACAAGACAAGGATGCCCACTATCACCACTCCTATTCAACATAGTCTTGGAAGTCCTGGCCACAGCAATCAGGCAAGAGAGAGAAATAAAAGGGATCCAAATTGGAAAAGAAGAGGTAAAAGTGTCACTATGTGCAGATGACATGATACTACATATAGAAAAACCTAAAAGTTCCACACAAAAACTACTAGAGCTGATTGAAGAATTGAGCAAGGTAACAGGTTACAAGATTAAATTCAAAAATCAGTTGCATTTCTTTACACTAATGATGAATCAACAAGAAAAGAAAGTAAAGAAACAATCCCCTTTAAAATAGCACCCAAAGTAATAAAATACCTAGGAATAAATCTAACCAAGGAGGTGAAAAAATTATACACAGAAAATTATAAATCATTGAATAAAGAAATTAAAGAAGACTTTAAAAAGTGAAAAAATATCCCATGCTCTTGGATTGGAAAAATCAATATTGTTAAAATGGTCACACTGCCCAAGGCAATCTACAGATTGAATGCAATCCCTATCAAATTACCCAGGACATATTTCACAGAACTAGGACAAATCATAATAAAATTAATATGGAACCATCAAAGACCTAGAATTGTCAAAGCATTACTGAAGAGAAAGAGAGAGGCTGGAGGAATAACTCTCCCAGTCTTCTGACAATACTATAGAGCTACAATCATCAAGACTGCATGGTATTGGTACAAAAACAGACATATGGACCAATGGAACAGAATAGAGCCCAGAAATGAACCCATAAAATTTTGGTCAACTAATCTTCAACAAAGGAGGCAAGAATATACAATGGAAAAAAGACAGTCTCTTCAGCAAATGGTGTTGGGAAAACTGGACAGCAGCATGTAAAGCAATGAAGCTAGAACACTCCATTACACCATACACAAAAATAAACTCAAAATGGATCAAACACTTAAACATAAGACAAGATACAATAAACCTCTTAGAAGAAAATATAGGCAAAACATTATCTGATATACATCTCAAAAATGTTCTCCTAGAACAGTCTACTCAAGCAATAGAAATAAAAGCAAGAATAAACAAATGGGACCTAATGAAACTTACAAGCTTCTGCACATCAAAGGAAACCATAAGTAAAACAAAAAGGCAACCTACGGAATGGGAAAAAAATTTTGCCAATGAAACCGACAAAGGCTTGCTCTCTAGAATATATAAGTAGCTCATACTACTTAATAAGAAACAACCAAACAACCCAATCCAAAAACGGGCAGAAGACCTAAACAAGCAATTCTCCAAGGAAGACATACAAATGATCTATAGGCACGTGAGAAAATGCTCAGTATTACTAATTATCAGAGAAATGCAAATCAAAACTACAATGAAGTATCATCTCACACCAGTCAGAATGGCCATCATTCAAAAATCCACAAATGACAAATGCTGGAGAGGCTGTGGAGAAAGGGGAACCCTCCTACACTGCTGGTGGGAATGCAGTTTGGTGCAGCCACTGTGGAAAACAGTATGGAGATTCCTCAAAAGACTAGAAATAGACTTACCATATGACCCAGGAATCCCACTCCTGGACATATATCCAGAAGGAACCCTACTTCAGGATGACACCTGCACCCCAATGTTCATAACAGCACTATTTACAATAGCCAAGACATGGAGACAGCCTAAATGTCCATCAATGGATGACTGGATAAAGAAGAGGTGGTATGTTTCTACAATGGAATACTACTCAGCCATAAAAACCGACAACATAACGCCATTTGCAGCAACATGGATGCTCCTGGAGAATGTCATTCTAAGTGAAGTAAGCCAGAAAGAGAAAGAAAAATACCATATGAGATCGCTCATATGTGGAATCTAATAACAAACAAACAAACAAACAAAGCATAAATACAAAACAGAAACAGACTGACAGACATAGAATATAATCTTGTGTTTGCCAAGGGGGTGGGGGGTGGAAAGGGGTTGACTAGGATTTCAAAACTGTAGAATAGATAAAGAGGATTATACTGTATAGCACAGGGAAATATACACAAGATCTTGTGGTAGCTCACAGAGAAAAAAATGTGACAATGAGTGTGTATATGTCCATGAATAACTGAAAAATTGTGGTGAACACTGGAATTTGACACAACATTGTAAAATGATTATAAATCAATAAAAAATGTAAATAAATAAATAAATAAATAAATAAATAAATAAATAAATAATAAATCCTCAATAATAGTGTGCTACCCATTTTGCTATTTTGTTATTTTCCTAAGCTGAATGAAAAGTGATTTCTCAGTGTAGTTGTCCTGTGAGTCAGATTTCATACTGTCTCATTCTCTTAGGAACCATTTGTATTTCCTTTTGTATGAACTCTTCACATCTGTTTCTCATTTTTGGTTGAACTGTTAGTCTTTTATCAGTTTCTATAACTTCTTTAGATATTAGATTAGCCTTTTGTTTGCGATAAATTAAAACAAAATGAAAATTATGGTATTTTAAAAATAAGGTTTTTATTAGTTTGCTAGGGCTGCCATAACAAAATACTATAAACTGAATGTCTTAAAAAACAGAAATTCATTGGCTCACAGTTCTAGAAGCTGCAAGTCCAAAGTCAAGTGTTGGCAGGGTTGGTTCCTTGTGAAACCTGGGAGAAAATGATCTGTTCTAGGCCTCTCTTCTTGGCTTGTAAATGGCTGTCTTCATGCTCCCAGGGTGCTCTCCCTGTAGAGGTGTCTGTCCCCAAATTCCCCCTTTTTATAAAGATACCACTGATATCACGTTGGGGTCCACCTTAACAACCTCAGTTTTAACTTGTTCCATTACAGCTGCAGGGTATTGATGCTGTTTATTAAGCCTAAAAAGTGTACTTCTCTCATCAGGTATTGATGGGAAGAAATTTTTTTTAATTTACTATTTTTTGTTTGTTTTTTTCTTTTTTGGAAAGGGTAATTAGGTGTGTTGGTTTGTTTATTTTAATGGGGGTACTGGGGATAGAACCCAGAACCTCGTGCATGCTAAGCACGCACTCTACCACTGAGCTATACCCTCCCCCTCTCCCCAGGCAGAAACCTTAAATCCCTGTCAATACTGGGTCTTTAGTGAAGCAGGAATAGTTAGATATTTGTGTCCTGTGCTTGGAAAGACTTGCAGTGATACTTGTTAGCTTTATTTTGATGACTTCAAGATAAAGTGCAAAACACTCTGCAGGTTTCCCAGGAAGCTCGGTAACTGATTTAAAATGTTCACATCGCTGCAAAGCTGCTGTTTAAGTCACATGATCCACTTGCTAAAATTACCTTCTGTGATTGTCCATTTTTATTTTGAATGCTACCTAGTCTTTACAATCTCTAGATGCTCTATGAGATAGAAATGACAAGCAGGGGACAAAGTGTTCTTTAACAAATGTCTTTCACTGATACAAAGATTACCTCTGATATAAATTACGGCAGCATACAAGCACAGAAATTCACAAAGCAACTGACATTTACTGAATAGTGCTGTGTGCTAAGGGTAGTTTTGAGGGTTTTGCACAATTCTAAGGAGGTGTTGGAACTCTCAATTTGCAGATAATGAAAACAAGTCTCAACTAAATTACCATACGTGTCCAAGATTACAAAACTAATAAGGAAGAGATCCAGCATTTCAATCAGATCTGTGAAAGGCATAAGGACCAAAACACTGAAAACAACTGGCCAGGGCCGCCCCTTGCATAAACAGCAGCTTTCAGACTCTTCTCGTGAAAATGAGAAGAGGAAATAATGTGTTTGTTTGCTATTGAAGCCACAGGATCAATCTCTTCTGAGGGTGAGAGAGGGATAGGTCCCAGGCCTTTCTCCTGGGCTTCCCAGCGGCCACCTTCCTTCTCTCCATGTCTGTGTCCCATCCTTCCCCACCATCCTGCCCTCTTCCCACTGCCAACAACAATGGCACAACATATACACTGGGTGAGATATAAAAACCCGCTACAGAAAGAACACTCTGGCCACAACAGGTTCAGAAATGGCATAGTACTACCCCAGTAAACTAAGCGACAAGAGCTGGTGGGTCTGGTCCCCTCCAAGTGGCAGAGGCCAGCACACTGGGGGTTTGTCCCACGAGGACTCGGGCTAGTAACTATGCTGTTTTTTCAGTTCCGGAGTTCCATTGCTTCCCTGTAGTTCTCCACTGAGCTGTGCGTGGAACACGAGGGTAAAGTGTTGCTGAAAAGGATATACTGAAAACGCAAAATTTTACATTAAGATTTGATTGAAACTCAAAGTGATGTCAATTTTGCTTTCTTTAGTTCTGAGGTCAGGAATGGGGGTTGCATAGTCTTCTGTTCTACAATTCCAAATAAATGTTCATACAGAGTATCCAAATTTCTGTTTTAACTTTGTTTTGTTGGTCACTCAATAATCATTGTGTTAAGCCCTAGGGCTGAAGAGGGGGCAAGCCTGAGGTCCTGTTGTAGGTGTCAGTTCATGGAGAAATCATTATTATTTACCTTTTTTGTTACTCTTAACCTCTTTTTGTAGGGACAACTTTCCATCTGCTGTCATATTCCTTTTATCAGAACTCTGTATTTCTACTAGTCTACATGTGTTGGTGAAAAAGTATCTCAGCTTTTATTTCTCTGAGAAACTGTTTTGCCTTCATTTTTTAAAAGGTGTTTTGGTCTGGGAAATGGTCTAGACTAATGCTTTTTGTTTGTTTGTTATTGTTGTCTTTTCTTTCCCCCAGTACTTTAAAATATCTCTGTGCTGCATTCGGGCTTGTGTGATGCCCGACAAAAATCTTCTATCTTTCATATCTTTGTTCTGCTCTACATGTTGTGTCTTTTTATCTCTGGCTGCTTTTAAGATTTTCTCTTTACCTCTACCACTGTTGTTTTTTTTTGTTTGTTTGTTTGTTTTGTTTTGTTTTGTTTTGTTTTGTTTTTAATAATTCGATTTTGTTGTACCTTGGTCTGTTTTTCTCATCAACCAGGATTTTCCTCCTGGTTATGCTTCACACAGCCCTGCTTGCTTACATGGCGGGTCATTTTTTATTCGATGACAGATGTGATGGGTTTTACACTGTTGGGTGCCCAGTTTTGTTGTAATTAATTATGGGGTATCATGTTTTGTTTTGACTTGCAGTTTTGGAATAAATTGGTTTCTTTTAAGGCTTGCTTTTAAGATCTGCTAAGCTGAATCTATAGCAGGCTGGAGTCTGGGGCTAACCTAGCCCCTCCACTAGGGCAGGGCCCTCCAGTTGCTTCACCGCAGTCCTCTCTGTTACAGAGGTGTTCCCCATTAGGTGGTGGGAAAACACGCTGTTCCCAGCTCAGTGTTAGCTCCAGGAACTGCTTCTTTTCGTGCTTTTTGGTGGTTTTCCACCAGCCTTAGGAAGGTAGTGTTCTCCATCCAACTCAGTACTCAGCTAGTCTGGACGTTCCCTTTTACACCTTCACAGATATCTGCATTGATTCTCTCTCTGTCTCTGTCTCTCTCCAGCTTCCTCTTCTCTAATATTCTGGTCCACAGTTTCTAGCTTCTTGGGCCTCCCTTTGCTCCAATCCTCCTCTTTCAGACAGTGCTGTCTGGGTTTTCCCTCAGTGCACATCACTTCGGAAACTTCACTCAGGCAACACTCCGGGCTACTGTCGGCAACACTCCGGGCTACTGTCAGCCTCACCTCATTGGTTTCTCTTTTCTCAGGGATCACAGTCAGACACTATCTGTTGTTCAGTGAGACTACTGTTTCATGCTTTCTTTCTCAAGTTTTCTTGTTGTTTCAGAAAGGTTTATTCAATCACAGTCAGAAGCAAAAATTCCAAGATAATGCCTTTCAAGATTTTTTAGTATGATTTTTAAAATTGTAGCCTTTGTCTCAACTAGAATTTATTTTGATGTATAATAGGAAGTCGGGGTACAGACATGGATGCTTTTTTCTCTTTAGATTACCAGTGGTACCAGTAGCACTTATTGTATGGTCAATCCTATTGTCTTTGATCTGCAATATTTATTTTGTTCAAAGTCAAGTTTCCATACATGCATGGGATATTTCTAGGCTATTTTTTTCAGTTCCATTGATCTTTTAAAATCCATTTTCATACCAATAGCATTTTGTCTTAGTCATCATTTCTTTTCTAAAATGAGTCCAAAGTCTTTGCATCAGATAAGTTTGATTAAAACTCCATCTCCATCTTTCTTTTAGGATTTCCTTTGGTTATTTGGTTCCTTTGTTTTTCCATATAGAGTCTATCTATGGTACTTTTATTATTTATTACTAAAGGACTTATTTTTAAAGTGTTGTTTTAACTGATTTTTGCTGATGTAAAAAAAAACCAAACTGCTTTTTAATATTAATTTTGTATACGGTTCCTTTCTAGATTCACCTATTAATAATTTATCATCTCAGTTCACAAAGCAGATAATCATATCATCTATAAATGACAGATTTGTTCCTTTCTTTTCAATCTCTGTATCTGTCCAAATCTTCTAGTATGATGTTAAATAAAAGTGGTCACAGTGAAAATTGTGATCTTAAAGGATTCTTTCAATATTTTATACTAAATAAGATATATACACTATTCATTTCTGTGTAGATTCTCTTAATAGATAAAGTGGAGCCTTTCCAATCTTAATTTAATATTCTTTAAAGCATCATGAACCATTACTTAATTTTCTCTTTCCCTGACTCTTATTGTGATATTTTTCCCCCCTCTCCTTCAATCAGTCACTATTGTCAATTACTTAAACTGATCTTTAAATATTAAACCAACATTGAACTTTTGTGATAAAAGCAAAGTGGCCAGTTTAGTCTTTACCATTTTTCTACATTATGGATTCTGATTGTTCGTGCTTTGGTTGGCAAGTTTGCATCTATCTTCACAAGTTAGTTTGGATGGAGATTTCTTTTTTCATACCTCCCTGATTTCAAGCGTATCAAGCCACATAAAATTGCTTGAGTAGTCCTCATGATTCTGTTCTCTGGTGTAAGATTGTGGAACTTTTTTAAGGTTTAAATGTCAATTGAACTCAACTGTAAACAAAATAGACCTAATGTTATCTCTATGAGAAGTTTTTTTTGGACTACTGATTCAATTGCTCTTAAAGTTCATGTGACTTTTAGATTTTTTTCTCCTTGGAGTCAATTTGATTAATTTTCATTATTCTAGAAATTTACTTATTTATATATTTATTGTGTGTAAAGTTTTCATAATTTTTCTTATTTTTTAATTTTCTGGAGTAATTTTATTTATATTCAAATTTGTACTTCTAAAATTATGTGTAAATGTACCCACTTTTTTCTCTATTAATCTTGCCAGAGCTTGTAATCTTTATGAAACCAAGGTTTTGATTTCGAGTTCTCTGTATTGATATACATTTTAGGTTTTCTTAATTTGCATATGTAGAAATTCATGTCTTTGTTGATGTCTTTCTTATGCTTTCTTCTGGCTAAGTTGTTCAAGCGTCTCTATTCCAAAGCTAAATGCCTTACAAGAACTAATAAACATAATTAAATGAAAAAATGATTAATGAGAAAGAGCTAGAAACATATGAATTCCAGTCATGACTATCTCTTACTAGTTGGTTTATCTTGGTTAGCTGATCACTTGGTAATGTATCTTAACCCGGATGAAAACAGAAATTCACAAGTAAGTTGAATATCTTAGGTGACCTGCTTTGTGCAGAATCTGTATAACCATTACCTCCTTGACCCGGCCAGTAAATTCTTACCAAGGTAGCCTAGATTATGTTAGTTTTGTTTGCAACCACACCACAAAATCAACTCAGATTTAGAATGCTGTTAAGTGAAGGCCTTAATTTTTTCCACCAAATTGTTGTTAGACTGAATATTCCCCTATTTAGTACTTGTTCAGTCATCAACTTTAAAAACTGATCTTTCTTCTCATTGTACTTTATTACAAGGCACTGTAAACAGAATAAAGCGTATGAACATGAAATGTTCTTTTATATAATTTGCAAAACAAAATTATCTCTGGGAGTTACCTCCCCACGGAGCTTCACCAATAACTGTCACAGGCCATGAAGAGGGCCTCCAAGGCGGTGGAGGCAGGGGCCTGGAGAGAGGGCGGAGGCGATCCGTGGAAACCCCAGAACCCAAGTCCACTCACCACCTCCATCAGGCTCCTTAGACACTCCTTGGACAACGTAATTCTAAAGCCCAAATAAAAATTTTAAAAGGGGTGGGGTTCCGGGTGTAGGCTCTTCGGCCATCAGAAGGTTTTCATGAATTCTTTGGTTGCACAACCCCCTCTTGCAACCACATTAACTGGCTACAGCCACCGCCCGCTCCAGCCTTCAGGCGGGTGGGAAGATGCAATGCCTGGGGCCGGCAGAACTGCGCCTGGAACACGACCGGGCGAGGATGGGCCGCTGTCAGGTCCTGCCTGCCCCGGACGCGCACCAGCCGCGGAGCCAAGACCGCCGACACCAGTGCGGGAAGCCCCCGAGAGGAGGCGCGGGGAACAGACCCGGCGCCAGGCGGGGTGGGGTCGTCCGTGGGAGGGGCTCTGGCGCAGCGGCGCGCAGGCGGAGGGGCTGCTGCGCCGGGTCCCCGGGTCGCTGCCTGAGGCGCAGGCGCGTGGACGCAGCCCGCCGGGGCCTCGCATCGCTGTGGGCTTCCTCTGACGACCCAGCAGAGGCCTTTCCGCCTGGCGGTGCTCGGCGCCTCTGGCCTCACCGGCCAGTTCATGACAGAGCAGGTGTCCCAGAGCGGACCTCCCACCTGCCGTGGGCCGCGCGGGCCGCTCCCCGGAGAAGCTGCGGAGAGTGCCGGAGAGGCTGCTGTGAAGCCGGGTGAGGGGCGCGGGCTCCGGGGACCCGGATTCGGCCCCGCCGCCACTGCCGCCGCTCGCACCCAGAAGCCCCCTTCTCGGGGCTGAGGGGTTCCGGGCACCGGAAATGGGCGTCCCTCCTCCCGCAGCGCCCCTCCAGCTCCCCAGCCCTGCTCGAGGCAGGGAGAAGGGGAGCGGATCTTCAGAAGTGTCAGCTTTGTTTTGCTCCCTACATCAAACAGTAAAACAGATGAAATCTCCCAGCTTGGGTTTTTCCTTTACTTGGGGAGCCCCGCTGGGGAAATAGAACTTTAGGTTTTCCTTTCCCAGCTCCATCCCATTTAGTAGCTGGTGGGGCTGGAGTTCTCTTGGTATTTGATGGAAGCGAAAGTGGAGCGCTGGTTTCTTTGGAATTGTTTGTACTTTGCCTTGTGTTTTGGAGCTGGGAGGAAATGCTTCCGAGTTTTACTGATAACATTCCTGAAGCTTTATTTTTTGCTTGTAAGAATTCTCCAGCAGTCCCACTGTTTAGCCGATAGCGACATGAAGGGAAAAGCCCAGCTGGGCTAACAAGCTAAGTCACAAATCTAAATGTAACAAGTGTCGGATTACTGATCTGAGTTCTGCTGGGCTAACTCGTAAATCTAAGTTAATAAGTGTCAGTTTGCTGATTCCCTGTTCATGTTTTTGCTAGCCAGCTGGATTTTCAAAGAGACATATCTGGCCTTGAAATGTTGGTTTGCTGCCTCATTGCCTCTACTTTAGTGATAATGATGTTGCTAAAGCTGTTCCATGCCTATTGGCCGAATACCCCAAGCTTGTACTTAACCCTATAAAACCTCATGCGCACGTCTTGGAGGTGCTCAGAGCTTAGGAGCAGAAGCCCCTCTGAGCCCGCCAGTGTAATACATCTGAGTACTCCAACCCTCCGAGTGGTGCTTGTTTCTTGGCTGGCCTGTCATTTCCATAACAGCAAGACCTCTAAATTAGAGGGCCCGCCATTTACACGTTCCTTATGTTAGATTTTCTTTTAAAGGTTAGTAATGTTTTTTAGCAATCCTTTTAACTCCATTTTCCTCATAGTCTTTTCCTTTTCTATTACCTGATATAAAACCCTTTTGTCTTTTGTTTGAGAGGGAGAGTTAGATTTCAATATAGTTAGTAAATTTGTCATCACTGGTTACTATGAAAAGAAGATCTGGGAGATCTAATACTGTATCAGGATTTGCTTAAGACAATTTATTTCTTATTTTAGGAAGACCAACACTGTCATCTGAAATTGGAATAATAATTTCTGATATCACTAATCCAGCCTCACTTGATGAAATGGCTACACCGGCAACAGTTGTCCTCAATTCTGTAGGACCCGTAAGTAATCAGCCTCTCTTTGTATCAGAACAACCTCTTCATTTCTAGCAGAATCTGGTATTTTATATTCCAGAGAAATGTAAGAGCAGGGGATGGAAGAGTTGATTCAGGGACTTAACCCTATATGGGGAATTCTCACTTCTTGTGACAAGCAAATGGATATGACCAAGGTCTCCTGAGACAGAGAATGACACCAGACTCAAGGAACACATGCTGGTTTATTTAGTGGCTACAGCTATAAATGTCAGAATTTTTAAAAACTGTATACCCATTAAAAAGTTTGAGCATGTACCCCTAATCTAAATTTGTTTATTTTTAATTACATTCTGTATTACTGTACCAGTATATATGTTAAAATATGTACAGAGGTTAAAAAAGGACTTGTTCATTTATGCAAAAAATATTTCTTGAATGTTTATTATATGTACACTGTACTAGTCTAGGAACATAATGTGCCTAAAACCAAAAATCCCTCACAGAGCCTTCAGTCAGTGAGAGAGACAGAGAAATAAGGTTGAAGATGCAGGTAGTGACAAGTGCTTTGGAGAGAAATAAAACGGAAAGGAGGTAAAGAGATTGGCGCATCAGTCTCTGTTAGATGGATGATCAGGGAAGGTCTCTGTGAGGAATGGAAATTTGCATGTGGACCAGAATAAAGTGAGGGAGAAAACCACCTGAGTGTTTGAAGAGAAGGGTCTTCCAGGAAAGAGCAGATGCAAAGGTCCTGAGGTGAGCATTTGCTTGGCAAGGCCAAGGAATGTGCCAGAGGCCAGTGTGGTTGGGTGAGCTGGGCAGAGGGGTGGGAAGTTAGAAGGAGAGGTATCTGGAGCTAGGTCACTAGGTCTGAAAGGTCAAGATTGAGGTTTGAACTGTCTCCTAAATGTGACAGACTCATTGAATGGTTGAAAGCAAGGGCATGATTTGATCTACAGTTTTGAGATTCTTTGGCTTTTGAGAAAGAAAATAGATGGTAGAGGACCAAGAGTGGGTGGTCAAAGCAAGCCAAGCACAGGGCAGGAGTGTTAGAGGTGCTGAGAAGTGGCTGAGTTCAGGTGTTTTGAGAGGAGAATCATAGCTTCTGCTATTGGACCAGATGTGAGGGGGACACTTTTGGTCCGTGGAACAGGGTGAATGTTGGTGATGTTTACTTTTCTGAGGAGGCTACCACAAGTGGCAAAACATTTGAAAACTAAGCATCTGAAAGTTATTGATAATTTGAAAAATGCAAGCAGAAAGGCCTTTATGATTTTTAGCAAGTAAAAATGTATTTAAATTGTTGTTAACTTAGATTTATCTCATTCTTAACTAGCTTAGGATGTGGTTCTGTAGTTTGTTGCTTGAATCACTGTCTTATGTACCTTCTTAGCCAGCTCCCTAGTCCTTCCCTTCCCAGTACCCTGGAAAAGCCCCAGCCCTGGTTATTCCAGCTCCCTGCTGAATCCATACCTGCATACCTCCTTGCTGACTGGTCCCACTTTAAATACGTGGGGACAAGCCTCCCCCAGGGCCTCAGCACCTCCAGCAGACCTGCTCTGTTTCTCTATGTGATTCTCCCCTACTCTCTGAAGCAGCAGTTTTATAACTTCTTTTCCCCACACTTTTAGCTTCCCATTTCTTTTTCCACACTCTTATCTGGTGATTTTCTTTCTTTTTTTCACTGTGACAGTAGAAGCTGTCAGAAGGGACCTTTTCTTCCCACCACAGGTCTTCCTACCCGTGCGCTTGCATTGCACCCTGACTCCTCTCACCTCTCATTGAAGGGCCCTGCCCCTGCTTCTACTGGGCGTGGGACTCAAAGCCTTCATGTTTACAGGTTCACAGTTATCATCATGTTCTCCCTCTCAATTGGGTTATTTCCCTCAACATACAAATATGGTGTTATCTCTCCCATCATAAGTAAAGCCTCCCTTAGTTCTCCGCACTCCTCCCACTGCTGCCATCTAGCAAACGCCTGGAAATAGCTCCCTTTACTTACTGTCTCTCCTTCCCCACCTCCTCCTCCATCTCAGAGGAGTCTTGTGGGGCTTTATCCTTCCTCCTCAAATGAAACTGCTCTGCCCAGGTCCCCCTGTCACATCCTACCATCAGTTCTCAGTCCTCATCTGAGTCCTGTCTCCCTGCATTGCGCCCAGTCCATCACTCTCTCCTTGCCTCACATGGCCCTGAATTCTTGCCCTCTCCTAGCTATTTTTGATCCACCAGCTTTGCCTCAGTCTCCTCTTTTGGATCTTTTTATCCTCCTCCAAATGCCAGAGACTTCAGAGCTTAAGCCTTAGAAACTCTTCTGTTTATACTTCCTGACCACTTTTTTTTTATATTATTATTATTATTGTAGTAAAATATACATAAAATAAAATTACCTTTTAAACCATTTTTGAGTATACACTTCAGTGACATTAAGTACATTCACAATGCCGTGTTAACTGTCACCACTTTATTTCCAGAACTTTTTCATCATCACACAAAGAAACTGTAACTGGGCCAGTATTTTTTTAAAATGTTTTAAATGTTTCTTTCCTGAATGGAGGCACTGGGGATTGAACCCAGGACCTCATGCATGCTAAGCACATGCTGTATCACTGAGCTGTACCCTCCCCCCCCGAGCGAGTATTTTTTAAACTGTGAAATCAATTCAGTGGGTTGAGACCAGGCATTAAAAAGGAAGTATTAGATAAACTGAAATAGAAAGTAAGGTGAATTACACATAATACTGGTAAGTGACTGGTTCATGAACACTTTGTTTCAGCTAGGTATATTCGTGCCTCGAGCTGCTATGTGAAATGCATTTCTTAGGGTGGGTTATGTCACAAAGATCTGAAAGCCTTGGCTGTAAGTAATATATGTCAATGATACCACATTAAGATATTCCCAGTGAGAACCTGCCCCTTAAACTCCAGGCTGGTGGATCTAGCTACCTTCTTCTGGCTGGTTCTGTGTGGATGATTCATGGGCATCTCTAGCTTTTGCCCCCAAAACCTGCTCACCCCTAAGTGCTAATTGCATGGCTGTTTTCACTTTGTGATATGAATTATACTCCCGGGGTAGATGGGCTAACTTTGCCATGTGGGGGTCATAATTTGTTTTTTTGCAGGTTTTGTTTTTTAACTCATTTCTCTAATCTGTGACAGTTTAGTGAGAATCAAATGATATCTGTAAACTTGGTCAGGCATATGTAAACAAGCATTCTATCATAAAATACAGAAATGACTGAATGATTGCTTTTAAACATTATTGTTTATTGTCTCCTATGCCAGAAACTGGAGGAGGAAAAAACTGGTTTTGAGAGAAAGATGATGAATCTGATTTTGGACATGCTGAAACTGAGTTAAGGCAGGATATTTTTGAGTTAAGACAGGAAATATATACAAAATAGTGGAATTTTTTTTTAAGTAAGGAAATCTGGGTGAAGAGAAAATACTGGAGGGAAAATGAAGCCAAAATGAAATTGGTTTTGCCCCGTGTCCTGTGCTCTGTGGGTCCTGACTTTTATAACAGAGGCCACAGCTTTGGCACCTGCATCCCTGTGCAGCTCTGGAGAGAGAAGCCAGAAGCCATCGGCATGATGCAGCTGGAGTCAGGACAGCAGGTGAGATTTTCCACGGAGCAAGTCTAGGGGGGCGAGTCTCCTCTAACGGACAAAGAAGCATCTGTGGGGCTCACTGAACAAGCAGGTTACTGGTGTCTTCCCCAGAAAACCTGTTCCTGGGGAATTTGGGGAGGGACTAAGTAACCAGGGTGTTTAATGAGTGGCACAGATGATTCTAGCACAGGCGGACTGCTGGCCAATTTGGGATCTTTGGAGGTAAAATGACCAAGAGAAAGGCCAAGGAAACCTCTAAATGAGTTTCAAATGGTTCTGTGTAAAGGCTACTCAAAGGGATCTATTGGGTACAGAAAGAAGATAGAATTTTGAGTTGTATTCATTTTAATCTCAACTTTGTTGCCATTTTATGTATGTTTAAATGTATATTAATATAGTAGTCCATGTAAATGATTTGTAAATAAATTCTATAGTTTAGTAGGTGATGGATTTAAGGTGTGAACTTCAGTCTTGCTACTTTGAAAGCCCTTATTTTTTTTTTTTGCTGCAGAGCCATTTTGGTTAGCATTTTAAAAGTTTAATTGCTTTGTTCTTAAATATTTTAATATTGGTCTAGATGTTTCTGTAAAGCTCTGCTTCAGATTTTTTTTCTTGAATGTTCAGTTTCTGGAACTAACATATTGATAGTATCATGAGAAAGCTGCAGAAAAGGAGGTTTATATCATTGGAAGCAGTGGCTCTGACTGCATTCCAGCAGATCTGGGGGTAATAGATACCAAAAATAGAATGAATGGTAGTTATTGATTAATAAGCAGTCACGGAATTTGAAATAGAAAGACTTCACGTTTGTAACCGTGATGAACTAAAATCTGCTTGGGAAAAGAAACATAACTATAAAAGGGGAGTGTTAAACACATGCTCTATTTTTAATATAGCTATACTTATTAGAATTACTATTGACACTATTATTTTTTGAGATGGTTAGTCTTATAAGTGTTCCAATTAAGGAAATTATCCATTGTTTCAATTTGGTTGTGGTTACAGCTGTAAAATTTCTGGAAAAAAATTCAGCAGGCGTTATGAATTCTAACTTGCTTTGTTTAGGAATTAATACATCTTACACAAAGTATACTTTGTATAGATACTATAATTAGAAGTTTTAGTTTTTTTAACCAACAAAGCTAGAAAGTATTGAACAAAGTTTTTGACATCTTTTTTCCTCATTTATAAAATGGAAACAATTTAAAAATGGAAAAAATCAAAACAAAAAGAATGGAAGAATTACTATTACAGTAAAAATAATGGGTATTAGTAATGTGCATATATAAAAAGTGTCCATCTAGAAAATGACTTGAAGCAAGTAAGTCCAGTTCTGTATAAACCATACTAGAGCTTAAAAAGGTGGAAACTGTTCCAATTTATATTGAAAAGACCAGCAAAGATAACACGGTACGTACGCGCGCGCAGACACACACAAACACAAACGCACGAGGAAGAAAGCTACAAATCAGTCTTGCTTGCGAAATTAATAGTAAGTAGAAAGTGCTAAATAGAATCTTAATAAATTCCAGTGGCATTTTAAAAGGATAATATATCAAGGCAGAGGTTTATTGTGAAGTTACATAATCACATCAGAATATCAAAGGCAAAAAGCTATATACACATTTCAGTAAATGATTTGAAAATTCATGCCATTTACTAAGTTAATTTTTAGAAATTGAGTAATAGAATACTTCCCTAACACAATCAATGTCAGAAAGTAGTAGCCAACATCATACTTAATGATGAATTATGCACAGTAAAGAGAAGGGCACGAATTGAACATCTTTAAAATATTTACTTAGTCTTCCAACCCATGGATCTGGTATATTTCCATTTTTTAAAAATCTCCAATTACTAAAAAGTTTAGCTTTTTTTCATGATGGTCCTACGTATTTCTTATAGAGGTTATTCTTAAATATTTGATAGTTTTTATTTTGAATAAGTCATTTTCTTTTTAAGGGAGAAATATTACTTTAAGATTTGTTTTCCCTCTGAGAAGCAAAATGGCGGATTTAAAACTGTTTCCAGATACTGAAACTTAGGAGTCAGCATTTTAACTACCCCAGCTGATTTTGGAGGGGGGCCCTGCAGACTGTTTTGTGGGGGAGGAGCCACTTGGGGGAGGCACTTGGGGTGGCTCTAGGCTGTGGATCCCCCACAGAACCCTCCCAAACTGGCACACTGGCTCTAGCTGGGAACCAGCCTGCTGGGAGGGGACCACTCTGAAGGCTGGCCTGAGGGATAGCTTGATCCAGAGGGCTTGTCCAGCAGGCCAGCCTGGTAGGCCTGAGGAGTGGGCTGGAGTGGGCCCCATCCCAGTGAGGGTGCGCAGAAAGAGGCAGCAACAGGGCAGACATCCAAATCTCTTTTACTGGGGGAAAGGGGGCACCGAGGCAGCCCACTCACTGCACAGCTTGTCCATTGGCGCTGCTTCCTGAGTCCTGTGGCTTCATCACACCTGGCAGCTGGGGCGGGCTGGAGAAGGGCTCAGTGCTCAGGACCTCAAGGGCATCAGCTGCCCGGAAGACTGGCCCCACGGCCACTGGGGACTGCAGCCGTGCTGTCTGGCTGGTGAAGCCACACTTCACCCAATGTCTTGCTGTTGTCCAATAGCTGGTCATCCAGTGGCTGCTTGAGGATGCCCTGGACACTGCACTTCGGCTGGAACACGATGCTTGACTCCCTAGTGTCAGTGAAGACTGCGGTCTTGTGGCACCGATCATGAGAAGCACATCCTGGGGATGGCTGGCCGTGTGAGCTTGGAGCCCAGGGCTCCCCCCCCAGGTGGCCCGGCGTCCCCAGCTGATGTCTGCTGCAGGTGGTTCCCATCTTTACTGTCACTGCTTTAGGTGGTGCATGTTCTTTCTGAGGAGCGCCTTAGCTCACAGAGCCATATTCCCAGGCCACGTTCTCTTAACCCTCAGAATCATCTCTAGGGAGTTGATTTTAATGATCTAGGCTTAGTTTCCCTCAGTGGTCAGACTAGCAGCATTTATGTGGCTTTGCTTCTCTTCTACTGTCACATCATTGTTGATGATGTGGTCATTCATTACCTGGCTCAGTGTGAATTTCCTAAGGCCCCACACTTTAATTTACTCTTGGAATTAAAAAAACTAGTAACAATGTCTCTTAAGAAATTGATATATTTCATTTCACCAGATTTTGAGAATTAGCTAGTCCGTTACATTTTTCTTTTGTCTTACTGCTCTTGATAAGCTCAAAAATTATTAATTAAATACTTAAACCACTATCTCTATGTATTAGTCCCCATGGTTAATTGATTTCTCCCCTTTTTTCTGGTCTTGGTTTTATATTTTTATTTTTTACTCATTATATTTTTATTTATAATTAAAACAGCCTTCCTGTAGCATTTTATAAGTCATCACAGAGGCCCATTTTGGTAGGTTTTCTGTACGTTCATTGTAAGTCACTACTAGTAAGTCTTCTTGAAAACTCTCATATTGGAAAGTAGAATAATTCCCATGGATGTGGTTTTGAGAACCTACGGCCTTCCAGAATGAGTGAGCTGAAGTGTTGCCTTACTGGAAGAGACTTTCAGCACTGTCAGTCTGAATACTAGAAAAGTTTTTGTCAGTACCAACTGTCAGTTTATGCTA
Source organism: Camelus dromedarius (assembly GCF_036321535.1). Taxonomy (NCBI): domain Eukaryota; kingdom Metazoa; phylum Chordata; class Mammalia; order Artiodactyla; family Camelidae; genus Camelus; species Camelus dromedarius. The sequence goes on from NC_087470.1 coordinate 6,714,261, forward strand.
AACTACTCTCTTTTTGACAATTTACCTGGTTTTAGTTCCTTAAGTCTGTTAACAATAACCTATTAATACTGTTATAAGTGCATATTTTTCTGATTATATCAGCTGTAGGCTTAATAAAAATGTTCCTTAAATGAATAGGAATAGATTATTATTATTTGTCCTGGGTCAGTAGATTTTTATTTGATTTTACTTTTACCATTCTCTTCCTCTTTTAGGTACATTGACTGTTAAGGAAAGTTTCCTGACCTTACATTCAGGACCTGAGGTTAGTTTTGGTTTGTCCCATGTTTCCTATGTTAATATTCAAAATGTTTTGGAAATGATACACACCTGTTAAATACGATTTAGATTAAATTTTATATATAGTTTTAATTTTTAGTGTATGAAAGTCACTGTGCCTAATTTTAAAAAGATGGCTGAGAATTATTTTGATTTAAAACAGATTTTGTTGGGCCCTGTGCCTGCCTCCTGCCCTCTTTCCTGCCACTGCACTGGGGGCCTGGAACCAGGGTCTGTGCATCCTGGGGAAGAGGGTGGAGATGCCAGGCTGGGGGCGCTGGATGCTGCTCTGCTTCAGGCTCCTGCTCGCTGGGGGCAGGGTCATGTGGAGTGTTGGGGACCCCATTCTCTGAACGCAGGAACTGGCGCTCATTCATGGTGATCTTCGCTGTCTCGTGCCATGTGCAGAATGGCACCTATCTTCAGCGAGTGCTGCAGAATTGCCCCTGGCCTCTGAGCTGCCCTGGGCATAGCTACAGAACTGTGATGAGACCCACACACAAGGTGACATAAAAGACAGTGATGGCCTGCGAGTGGAGGTGCTGCCCCGGGCACTTGGGGGTGAGCTGCAGGGAAGTTGCAAGCTCCTCTGGCCCAGTGGAGCCCAGGTGGCTGGGCAGCACTGTGCGGCAAATGGCAATTTGGCCCATAGCCTTCTCAGGTTGTCTCAACTGCAGCAAAGAGATGAGTGGATGGAGCGGCTGAAGCTGTTGGAGGCCAAGGTGGCAGTGCTGACTGCCACCAAGCAGGCAATGCCCCTGACCCCAGTTGCTCCCAAGGACCCCACCCTGATCTGGGGCTCCCCAGCTGCCCAGGGCAGCCCTGGAGATGGATGCTTCCAGAGAAAATGTGAAAGCCTCACTGTTCCTGGAGATGATTGAGTTGGTGCCTAGGGACTTCCTGGGCCCACTGGCCCAAAGGGAGAACCTGGCAGCTGGGGCCAATGGGGATGAGGGGCCTGCCAGGTCTGCAAGGCCCCCAAAGGAGCCCTGGCCAGGCCAGAGCTGTGGGTGCCCCTAGAGGGGACCTCCAGGGCCACTTAGGCCCCTGGACCCCCAACCCCTGTTGGACCACGATCCGCCTGGATCTCCCAGCATGAGGACCCATTTCTGTCCAACACCTTCAATGAGACCAGCAGCCACTGGCTCATGGGTCCTCCTGGACCTCCCGGCCTCATGGGCATCCCTGGGAGTTTTACACACATGGGACCCCCAGGCCCCTCTGGACTCAAAGGAATCTTCAGCCACCCAGGAGAGAAAGGTAAGAGAGGACTGCGTGGGGAGCTGGCTCCTCAAGGCTCCATGGGGCAGCGGAGAGAACCCAGCCCCAAAGGAGACCTTGGTGAGAAGAGCCACTGGGGAGAGGCGTTGCACCAGCTATGTGAGGCTTTGAGGATTTTAGCTGAGAGGGTTTTAATCTTGGGAGCAGTGATTGGGCTCTACAAGCCAGAGGTGTCGGGGCCAGGCCCTGCTGGCACAGGCACCCCCAGCCTCCTGCAGGGCAAGAGGGGAGGACACACAGCCAACTACTGGATCGTGGCTCCTAGGAGCCAAAACAAGAGTGACTGAGTGGTGGTGGGCCCTCGGGGTTGGCTGGACCTGGCTTCCCTGCCCAGCCTGGGCTTGGCCAGCTGCCTCCAGGGTCCTACTATCCATATTTGTTAATATTCTCAGGGACCCTTCTGCCACCTAGGCCTTTGTGGTGGGCAGGTCTTGGTTCTGGCACCCTGTGCATGTCTGCCTCCCATGGGGCTGAGTGGGGACTGGGGCCCGAGAGGGAGGCATGGCCCAAGGGAGATGTGAGCCCTGGCTCAGGGCCTAGGTCTCAGTTTCCTTCTGCAAAGGGGTGATGCAGGCCTGCGGGGTGGAGATGGCAGGTGTGGAGCTTCTGTCCTCTTATCCACTGCCTTGCCCTCCAGGCCCCAAGCAACTGAGCGAGTCAGAAATCACTCCAGCACAGGTAGGGGTGAGGAGGGAGGGCAGTGTCAGCGCCCCCTTCTCCCCAGCCAGGCCTTGGGGCATGCCTGTACTTCCCCTCTCCTTGTTTCCCATGATCACTTCCCTGAGGTCAAGCAACCTGATCTGACTGGACCTTCAGGGCTCCTAGTCTCAGTCAGTCTCAGTTCTGACCCCTGAGCCCTCAGTCCCTCCCGTGGCCAGGTAGAGGGGTATATGGAGAGGGAGGGGCCCCCTGCTCCCAGAAAAACTTGTGACAGATGCCAGGAGGTAGATGTGTACCAGCCAGTAGAGGCCCCTGGCGCAATTTCCCCCAGAAGAAAACATAAAATAGACTTTGTTTACAGGAGTTGCACAATTCATTCTATGTGAATGAATTACCATCATCCTACAATAAAGATCGCCCTTTGTTTTGTGATGAATGTGGTCAGCCAAGAGCATTGTCACCTTTGTGCAAATCAGTGCATTTTTATTACGTGCCTAACTTGGAGTTAGATGCTACTGTGACCACACAAGAAATGTATGATGTAAATGAAACCTTATTGAATATACGGTCTATTAGAGAACATAAGACAGTTGCACTTCTGGGAAAGGACCATGCTTTATGATAGCACTTTTATGGCCGGTACTCTCTGACCCAATTCATGCCTATAGTTGAGGCTTCATAAGTATTTGCTGTCTTTAAATACATTCAGTATTTCAAATATTGTGTAGTCGTGTAAGAGAGTGTGGCACATGAGTAAGATGCAAACCCTGCCCTTAGAGGGTTAATGATTTGGCTCAGCAGGAAGTTAGCAGGCTTGTGATTAGAGCGGCAGGTGAACCACTGTGGGATTCTGAGAAGGGAGAGAACATCCCAGGGGGAGGCTAGAGGTGAAGGGTGTTTGGTAGATGCTGGGGTATAGATGGAATTTTAAAGGTTGGTGCTGAGGAGCTGTGGGTTAGGGAGAGGAAACAGTTTAATAAAGAGGAAATTGGGATGGTGTGGAGCATGTTTAATTATGGTTCCGCTTGTCTGGGTTGTGGGTTCAGATTAATGAACACAGAGAACTCTGTAAACTGTGCTAAAATGCGTGGTTACAGAGAGTATCCCCGGAGCATCAGAATAAAGGGAGACGCTGGTGGGCCTGAGTCACCGGGAGTGTCTCACAGAGGCCTTGTTAAGTGACCTTGAACAGTGACCAGCGTCTGTAAGGGGAGAGGCAGCAGCCTCAACAGCGGCTTCAAAGTAAATCTGAGAGACGTGCGTGGACCCCGGGCGGCGCATGTTAGCAGCTCAGCTCCCCGGGAGGGGGTGTGCAGCTCGAGCAACAGAGCGCATTTAGCACGCATGGGAGCCTTGGTTCCGTCCCAGCACTTCCTGTAAAAAAGTGACTAAATACCCATTAATACCTCCCCCTCAAAAAGCAAGCAAACAACAACAAAGAGAAACTCACCTGGTTGAAACCAACAAAACAAAAAGGAGTGTGTTGATTCACATAACCAGATGTCTGCAAGTACAGTGTGGCTGGATCTAGATGTGTAAGTGGTCTTATCGGAAGTCTTTTTTTTTTTTTTTTTTTTTGGTCCCTTTTCCCTTCCTGTCTCTTCATTTCTTCTGTGTTCCTCTGGGCATGTGGGCTCTCGCAGTGACAGGGAAGGTGCTGGTAGCCCCAGGTATACACTGCCCCTAAGGTTCACGATTTCCTAGGAACAGCTGCCAGGTCTGTATATCAGATGATGAGGAGATGAGTCAAGCACTGGGTCCTCTGGTCCTTCTCAAGCCCGTCAATGTGACCTGGGGTAACAGAGTAATCAGACTGCCCTGGCCTGAGTCGTGGGCCTCTGGAAGGGGGATCATAGGGAACAAATTCCAAATAGAAAAGAGTTTTGTAAACAGAAGATGGGGCAGGGGTTATAGGGGATTAGTGCAGGACTGACAAAAGGCAGATGCCCACCCCGAGGAGACGGAGATAAAACAGGGAGAGCTGGAAAGGTGCTTCCTGGAAAGAGCAGCAGGAGGCGCTCTATGACAGGAGATGGTGGCCGTGCCCACTGCATAGTTATTGAGGATTCAATTAGTCAGTGAATACAAATCAGGACAGTGGCTGGCACTTAATAATCACTCAGCAAGTGTCATTATTATTATTATAAGGGCTCAAAGTTGGGGCTTACCCCAGAACCAGATGATTGAAGCATCCACATCAGCACAGCTCCCTCTAATTCCCCATAAAGCAAAGTGCAGAACCTTAATCTCACAAGGACGGGACAGAAATAACGCCCTTGAATCTGCATCCCTTGGCACTGGGTTGTTCTCCTGCCCCTTCTTATCCTCCTTTTCCCCTTAAGCTTTTTAATTTTACATGAAAAATTGAACCATAGACTATCTGTTAGACCATGAAACAAGACTCAAAAATTCATAGTTTGAAATCGTGTAGTCAGGAACGGTGCTGTGCAGTAGCGGTCCCCATGGTGACAAAGGTGTTCCGCACGTGCTGTGTGATGGCTTCCATGCTGCACGGTGTAGCTGGAGAGCGGGGCTCAGCCCGCGGCCTGCACTTACGTGGCTGCAGGGAAAGGGTGGTTTACACTTGGACAGGGGTGTGCGGCAGAGACCACACGTGGCCCGCACAGCCTGAAAATCTTAGTTTGACCTTTCACAGAGTTTGCCCGCCCCTTTTCTAGAGTGTTTTAAACTATAATGCAGTTCTACTAGAAGTCAGTGAGAAGATAACAAGAATTCAACCTCTTCACTTCTCACAGGTTCCTGGGGTTTTCTGCTACTTCTTAAGTCAGTTTTGGTAGTTTGTGTCTGCATTAGCTCACTAGGACTGCCGTAATAGTGTACCACAACCTGGGTTGCTGAAACAACAGATGTTTACTGTTCTCGCAGTTCTGGAGGCTGGAAGTCCAAAGTCAAGGTGTTGGCAGGTTGGTTTCTTCCCAGGCCTGTGAGGGAGCATCTGTCCATGTGTTCTTCCTGGCTTCTGGTGGTTTGCCGGTGGTCTTTGGCGTTCCTTAGTCTGCAGACGCATCACTCTGACCTCTCTCATCTTCCCAAGGTGTGTGTGTGCGTGCAAATTTCCCCTTTCTGTAAGGACACCAGTGGTTTTGGATTAGGGGCCCACCTACTCCATTATGGCTTCAGCTGACATCTACAGCAACCCTGTTTCCAAATAATGTCATGTTCTGGGGTACTGGGGGTTGGGTCTTCAATATAAGAGTTTGAGGGGGCATGCAGGTTAATCCATAATGGTGTCTTTCTAGGAATTTTTCCATTTCACCTAGGTCATCTAACTGGTTGGCATACAGTTGTTTATAGTATTGCCTCACGCCCCTTTCTATGTCTGTAAGGTTGGTAGTGCCCCTTCTTTCACTCTGGGTTTTAGTGGTTTGAGTTCTCTCTCTCTCTCTCTCTCTCTGTTTCTCTTTTTGTCTCTCTGTCTAGCTAAAGGTTTTGAAATTTGGTTGATTTCTTCAGAGAACCAATTTTTGGTATTGCTTTCTCTGTTGTTTTCCTGTTCTCTCTTTTGTTTATTTCTGCTCTAGTCTTTACTGTTGCTGGTTACACCAATAATACAAAAATCAGTTGCATTTCTGTATACCAGGCATCATTAGAAAATGAGTTTCTTAAAAAGAGAGACTATAGGCATTTTTAAAAATTAAGTACTTAAGTAAACAATCTTATGGTAACCAGGGGTAAGGGATAAACTCAAGATTTGCAAATATTAACTACTATATATGAAATAGGTAAAAACAAATTTATTTTGTATAGCACAGGAACTATAATAAGTGTCTTATAATAACCTATAATGGAAAAGAATATGAAAACAAATATATATATATGTATATGTATGACTGAAACATGCTGTACACCAAAAATTGACACATTATAACTGACTACTTCAATTTTAAAAAATCAAGTACTTAAAAATAAGTGATAAAAAATATATAAGATTTCTATGAAGAAAACTATAAAATGTTATACAGAGACCTTAAAGAAGATGAATAAATGGAAAAATTCACCATTATTCATGGATTGGAAGACTTGATTTTGTTAAAATGTCAGTTTTCCTTAAATTGATTTATAATCCCATATAATTCCAGTCAAAATCTCAAGCAGATTTGTTTGCTTGTTTGTTTTATTCTGGTGTGCAAATTGACAAGCTAATTCTAAAATGTATATGGAGATGCAGAGGGCCCAGAATAGCCAAGATGTTCTTAAAGGAGAATAAGGTAGAAATATGCTCTCAAATATCAAGACTTCTTATTAACTTACTGTGTTGGCAGGGGCTCACTGCTAGCCCAGGGGAACGGGATGAAGGGCTCAGAGTAGTTCATGCATGTGTGAGTACTTGACTTATGGTAAAGGGGCTTTCCAGGAGATGATGGACATCCATATGGAGAAAAAATAAAATTGGACTCATACTTTGCACTATGTACAAAAGTCAACTTTAGGTGGATTATAGACCTAGAGTCATAAGGAAAAACAGTAAGCTTTGAGAAGATGACATATTTCATGTCCTCAAGGTCAGGAATGGGGAATGGCTTCCATTTTCCAGAAGTAAATTTTATTTTATTAGTTTATTTCTATTGAGGTATCCTTGACAGATAACAGTAAACTATTCAGGTGTACAACATAGTGATTCCATATTTGTATATATTACAAAATGATCACTGCTAGTTAGCACTCATCACCACACTTGGTTACGATTGTTTTTCTTGTGATGAGAACTTTAAAAATCTTCTCTCTTAGCAAATTTCTAATATGCTGTATAGTATTAACTGTAGTCAATAGGCTGTACAGGGAATGACTGCTTTAAAAAGACACAGATGCATTAAATACAAAGAAACAGTGATACATTTGTATAAATTTAAAATTGAGAGTGTCTGTTTATCAAAAAATGCCACTAAGAAAATGGGAAGTTCAGCTGCACAGTAGGAGGTACTTCTAACACATGATGAATCCCAACAGCACACTTTTGAGCAAAAGAAGCCAAACTCAAAGAATATACCCTGTATGCTTTCATTTCTGTAAAATTCTGAAACAAGCAAAACTCACTGTGCTGTTTAGGAATGAATACTTACTTAGATAGTAAAACTCCAAAGAAAAGCAAGGATTTTTCTTGATTACCACAAAGGCCTTCTGGGCTTACATAGAAGTTTGCTTTATAATTTCATTAAATTACACATTTGTATTTTAAATACCTCTCTTTCTATTTTTCAATGAAATCAAGTAAAAACTGTTTTTAAATGAAATGTAATTTTTGCCTTTTTGATGGCTTATATTTATAAGAAGATATCCTTAGGTTTTCAAAAACATTTCTCCTGATTTTTGGAAGTCTTTGCAAATAGGTCACATTAGCTAGGCACAGATTAAGGATTGTTTCACAAACTCTTAAGACTTTTAGCTCTGTTTTAGTTTTAACAAAACAGAAGAAATTAATCTGCACCAAAATGGAAATCAGGTTGGTGTCTCCCTACCTTTCAGTGTCACCAAAGCTGTAAAATGAAATCCTGATTCTTTTGATGGTTTTATTGTTTCTTTTATTCTGCTTAAAGCGATCAGTGGTGTCTTCACACCTGCCTTACTGGTACTCCTCTTTCAACGCCTTGTGATGAAGTTGGTTTTGGATCTTTCTAAATGACAGTTCATTCAAACAAGGTAGATGGTATATAAGGCAGGACATAACACAGTCATGCACAATCCAAATTATAAATGAAGTTTAAAATATTTATATAATAGAGAATTAAAAGGCCCACCTGGGAGTTAGGTAAAGAAGGGACAGTAGTAAGGCAGTACTTTCTGAGATTACAACCTCCCCTGTGCTGTCCTTTCTGCCAATCATATCTTTTTTTTTTCCTATTTTTTTTTAAATTAATGGAGGTACTGGGGATTGAACCCAGGATCTCATGCATGGTTAGCACTCTCACTACCACTGAGCTAAACCCTCCCCTCTGCCAGTCATTTCTAATTAGAGTTGGAGGTATGGGTTGTGGAAGGTGTAATAGTATTGGAAGAAATGGAAGGCACCAAGAGCTAAGAATCTCATCAAAGAGATGAAAAATAAATGGATGAATGAGGGTCTGGGTAAGATCCAACAAGGATTCGATGCTGGATACAGTACCAGAAAGAAATTGAAGTGGAGAAAGAAATTAAAATATAAATCATATTAGTAAGCCTTAAAATTAAAAAAAAAAAGTTTTAAAAAGCCTGCTGTGGAACACATTCATATAACTTGGGTCTAGAATGAGGGGCGTTGGGGGCAGGTGGGGCACCAGATACACACGGAAGGACTTGATGGACAGTGTGTTATTTCTGCAGGTGTAATTGTGCTTATGAACATAGCTTGAAATTTTGAAGAATCAACATTGGGAAAGGGACTAGAGAGGCTAATTTTAAAGGTGCATGGTCAATTAGTTGAGTGAAAATGATGAAGGGAAACTCACTGTCTTGTTAAAAGAAGCAGAAATAATGGTATGAGGAAAGAAAAAAGGGCGTATGTTGTAATTATGTGATATGTAAATAGGGTGTAGATAGTGACTGTGATCAAAATAATGAGTGTTACTGCTGCCTCGCTGGTCATGGACATTCACCTCAGGCTTGTTAAATAAAGGATTGTGCCTTGCTCAAATAGAGGTGAAATGTTGTTTGTATTAATTATTTACTTGGTTTTACATTTGAGTAATTATCCCTTAAGATATGTTTCTTTAAGTCTTGAATTATTTCATCAGGGGTTATTCATTCATGATGATACCTGGAAGTCAGCAGTTTATGGTTTTGGAGAGCAGAGTTATTTCAAAAGACTATGAGTCAAATCTGAAGCCTGTCCCCATTGTTGGCCCCAAATTGAAAAGAAAGTATGTTATCTCAAAATCTGTTCTTTGGTTTACCTAATCTAAGCATATTGTTCTTGATCAGGCTGTTAATAACATATGCTGCTGAGAAAAGCTAAGAGACTTCTTTTTTTCTTATATAACAGTCGTGTTTCTAGGCACCATTTCTTCCTAAGGGCATGTAGCTTTCCTTTTACAATGGAAACCACCTGGAGGCTGTATTGAGCATCAGTCCCACTTTGGCTGCATACACTGTGTTCATTTTTCTGTTGTGTCCAGATGGCCCAGGAGATTGCAAATGCCCCAAGGGCATGTGCCTCCCATCACATTGTCCTCCTCAGTGGGGAGCCAGCATCATCCTCACACCCAGCTGGGGCCTGCACTGAGCAGGACCCAGGGCTGAGCTCCTTAGGGCAGAGGCTAGATCTGGTCTTCTCCCTGTCCCCAGTCCCCAGAGGGACTGGCACATGAGACCTGCCTCTAGGGGAGTCTGAGGGACAGCCCCTCCTCCTGCAACCCTGCAGCCCCAGCCTCAGAACACAGTCACCATGGTCGGGTCCTGAACCTTGTTCCGTGTGGATGAGGAGCAGCATATCTACATGGAGCAGGGCAGGAGGAGACTGTGCTCCATGCTCTGCCAGCTGGAACATGAGAACGAGCCCTGGAGCCCTGGCGGCCTTCCCCTTCATGAAGGAGTGGGCAGCCCCAGCCCTGGCTGCATGGCACCTTCATGAGCATTACATGAAAGCACTCCCATGCATGTGTGGGTAAGGACAAAGGGTCCCCGCTGGGCACATGCCACAGGAGCACAGCTTGGTGAGGGGACAGCCGCTGTGGGGAGAAGAGGTCACCATCCTATGGACTGCTGAAGCCCCACTCTGGGTAGCCAGCTTGGTGCATGGAGCATGGGCTGGGTTTCGGCTCCCAGTCACCCTTTTAGTGCCGCAGCCCTGGCAAGAATTAATCCCCACAAAGGAAGAGATCTTACCCTGAGCCTGGCCCCTGGCCTCCCCTCTTCTCCCTGCTGTTGGATCCCAGCTCACCCCACCTCCCCAGCCCTGGCTACCCCCTCTAGGTATCAGTCCCTGGGGGTCTGAGCTGGAGGGTCCACCCTCCCATCCAGGCTCTGGAGGCTGTGAATAGGTGGCTGTGGGAGCTATACCCAAAAGTGAGGATGTCTTTGACATTGTCCTTGTGACCAACAACCACGCTCAGGTGGGCATCCGTCTCATCAACAGCATCAACCACTATGGGGAGCATGAGGGGTCTGACCAATGATGTGGCCCCCAGTGGACTCCCGGGGCTGGGGCCGCACCTCTGCAGGGTGCAGGTGCACCCACTGGAGCCTCAAGCCCAGCGGGGAGCTGGTGAACTGGCTCTTAGGAGACTTTCATAGTGACTTCAGGATTGCTTTCACAGGTAAATAAAATATAATTAATACCTTACCCTAAGCTTAAGTATTTCATCTATCATAATATATTTGGACTCCGGGAAAAATTAATTTTATGAATTTTCACTATCAAGATCAAAATTAAACATCAGTTAAATTTTATGCAATAAGACTGTGATGATCTTATGTAGACTAATCAATCGATCTCATAATAGTATTTATGTGTGAGAGCTCTAAAATCAGAGCTTGGCTATTGAAATGAGTGTCCTTTTTGTCATCGTCTAGGGAAACTGATGGGGAGTAATGTGGTTAAACTATATGTGTTAAGCGCCCATGGCGTGAAGGGTGCTGCATTGTTCCAACTTGTCACTTGCTTGCGTGTGAGTGTCGGTGTGGAGAACAAAGGGCAAATACTGAAGTAAATTTTAATTAAGAGTAGATCTGCCATCTTCATTGCTATTACTGACTCAAGAAGAGTTAAGATTTTTATTCAGAAATTTACCAATTAAAGCTGTGGTCACTGTAAATAGAGGTGTAGCGTGGGTCTGTCTTGCAGGTGGCTGCAAGTCTTAGTGCAGAGAACTCACCAGTTATTCCATTCCTTTCTTGGGAGCAGATGTATCTGTTGTGAAGTTGACTCAGTGTTACTTGGGTGAAAATTTAGAGCAATCACCTGTAAGTGTATATGATTCAATTTTTACCAAAGAGTATTCTGTGTTTATTTCAGTTCCCCTATCTGTTTAATGTAGGATTGTAATGTTTATGAAGCAATAAAAGAAAGAGCTAAATAATGCATGTTTTAGTTTCCAGAAGCATAAAGAATTAGTAGCATAGAGCATTTTGCATTTTATGGGGGCGGTGATAGCCTCCTCCCGTAATTCATATCTGGCCTGCTGAATACCTGTTCCGGCATCAAGTTCAGTTTGGGAAATCCTGGTTCTGTAAACACCTGACAATCCTGTTGAGAATTTCAGCTGCTGGAATCCCCTGCCTGTGGCTTATGCAGATGTCTGCCTTCTTCTATCTTCTCTCCTTACTGCCTCTGAAGTGTCCTCCTTTTCCTTTTGGTGAGGGAAGTAATTACTCACACTGCTGAGACTTGAAGAGAAAGCTATCTCAAGTTAAAAAAAAGTATTTTCTCATAGAAGAGGTTGTAAGTGGAGCCTGCATTCTATAATGTACAATTGCTAAACTCTGGTATATTATGGACTTTTTATAGATGGGTTATACGAACTTTTGTGTTCAAGTAGAGGAAGCTAATTAACATTTGCAACAATTTCTTTCCAAAAATGGCTTCCCAGTATCTGGTTTCTCAGCTAGCTTTTAGAACATAACACATTAATCAAGTGGAAACTGCTTTTGTTTGATATTTATGACAATAGAGTAAGTTCTAAGTAGGTAACATTCTTGTTTTACTTAGTCTAAGAAAGTAGGGTGTGGCATCCTGGCTTTATATGCTTTACTTAGGCTCAGTGCACTGCTTCTGTGACTGTGGGAGGCAGCACTTCTGTTATTTTATTTTTTCAGTTGAAGTACAGTCAGTTACAATGTGTCTGGTGTACATCACAACGTCCCAGTCATGCATATACATACATAGATTCATTTTCATATTTTTTTCATTAAAGGTTATTACAAGATATTGAACATAGTTCCCTGTGCTATAGAAAAGAAACTTTTTTAAAAATTCATTTTTATATGTAGTGGCCAACATTTGTAAATCTCAAACTCCAAATTTATCCCTTCCCACCCCCTTTCCCCAGTAATAAGATTTTTAAGTCTGTGAGTCTGTTTTATAGATGAATTCACAGTGTCTTTTTTTTCTTTTTTTTTAGATACCACATATGAGTGATATCATATGGTGTTTTTCTTTCTCTTTCTGGCTTACTTCATTTAGAATGATGATCTCCAGGTCCATCCATGTTGCTGCAAATGGCATTATTTTATTCTTTTCTTCTGGCAGAGTAGTATTCCATTGTAAAAATATACCACATCTTCTTTATCCAGTCATCTGTTGAAGGATATTTAGGTTATTTCCATATCTTGACTATTGTAAATAGTGCTGCTATGAACACTGGGATGCAGATGTCTTTTCAATTTAGAGTTCCCTCCAGATATATACCCAGGAGTGGGATTGCCGGGTCATATAGTAAATCTACTTTTAGTCTTTTGAGGAATCTGCATACTGTTTTCTGCAATGGCTGCACCAAACTGCATTCCCACCAGCAGTGTAGGGGGATTCCATTTTCTCCACACCCCCTCCAGTGTTTATCATTCAGGCATCACCTCTGTTTTCTTTTTATTCTTTATGAAGTTTGGCATTGGAAGGCAACTTCTCATAAAAGTAATAGTTTAATGAAATTAGACCTTTAGAAGTATTTTCCATGAATTAAAAAAAAAAAAAGTATCACCTAAGATTTTTTTTCTTCCTTTAGTTCCCTTGGCCCTTCTCCTTTGGTTACTTTTCAAAACAAGGTCCAATACAAAACTAGGTAATCTTTTTCTTTGTATCCAGATGTCTGAAGCAATACTTCTCTTTATTTTGTTTGTACGTTTCCCCAGTGCAGTGACAATTATACCTAAGACTTGCAGAGCACTTACTGTGTTTCAGATACAGCTTTATGTTCTTTACATAAATTAGATTACTTAATCTTTTCAAATATTCCTTAAGGTAGGTGTTATCTTCATTTTACAGATGAGGAAAGTGAATCACAGGGAGGCTAAAAACTTTGCCAAGATCCTATAGTGTGTAAATGACCAAGCTAGGAGAAGAACCCAGCCGTCTGGCTGCAGGAATTGTATTCTCTTTACTTCACAGAGATTTCAAATATTTTTATTCTTTTGTTTTTCTCCTTTGTTATCTCCCCCTTCTCACCTCCTCTCTCCCTCTCCCCCATGCTTTCCTTCCCCTTTCTCTTCCCCACACCCTGGATCTCCATGGTAGATAGACTGAATCACCACCCATCCAGTATCCTCCATGATGTGACTGCTTCAGGCACTTCAGACTTAACACATCAAAATCTGACCTTCTTTCCCCCAAACCCTCTTCTGCCTTCTCTGTTTCACATCTCAGTTGATGACACTATCATCTGCCCAGTCATGAACATAAGCAACATTCTAGAGTTTTCTCTAGATCTATCACAACTACCTTAGTTCAGACTCTTAACTCTCTCTCTCTCTTTTCCCTTCTAATTGTGGTAAAATACATATGACATAAAATTTACCATCTTAACCATTTTAAGTGTTCAGTAGTATCGAGTTTACCCATATTGTTATACAGCCTCCACCACCATCACCCATTTCCAGAATTCTTTTCATCTTACAAAACTAAAACTCTATACCCATGAAAAAAAAACCTCTCCTTTACCCCTTTTCCCCAGTGCTTGGCAGACATCATTCTACTTTGTATCTATGGGCTTGAGAACACTAGGTACCACATGAGTGGAATCAGGCAGCATTTGTCCTTCTGTGATTGGTTTATTTTACATAGCATGATGTCCTCAGAGTTCATCCATGTTGTAGCATGTGTCAGAATTTCCTTTCTTTTTGAGGCTGAATAACATTCCCTTGTGTATACAGTTGTCCCTCGGTATCTGTAGGGGATTGGTTCCAGGATCCCCTACAGACACCAAGATCCATGGTACTCACATTCCTTACATAACATGGCATAGTATTTGCATATAACCTGTGAACACTGTTCTGTATACTTCAGATAATCTCTGGATTACTTTATCACATCTGATACAGTGTAAATGCCATGTAAATAATTATAAGTGCAATGTAAATGCTATGTATATAGTTGCTGGCATGAGGCAAATTTAAATTTTGCTCTTTGGAACTTTCTGGAGTTTTTTTCCAAATAATTTTGATTCATAATTGACTGAATCTGTGGATGTGAAACCATGGATACTGAAGGCTGACTGTATATACCATATTATGCTTATCAATTCATCTGTCCATGGATACTTGGGTTCCTTCCACCTTTTGTCTGTTTTGAATAATGCCTTTATGAAATTGGGTGTGCAGATTTCTCTTTGAGATTCTGCTGTCAATTCTGTGGGGTATATACCCAAAGGTGGAATTGCTGGACCCTACAGTAATTCTATTTTTAATTTTTTGAGGAGTCATGAAACTGTTTTCCACTGCAGCTCCACCAATTTACATTCCCACCAACTGTGCACAAAGGTTTGAATTTCTCCACATCCTTACCAACACTTGCTATTTCCTGTTATTTATAGTAGCCATCCTAATAGGTGTGAGGTGGTTTCTCATTATGCTTTTGATATTTGCATATTTGATATTTGATGATTAGCAATGTTGCACTTTGCATATGTTTATTGTCCATTTTTATAATTTCTTTAGATAAATGTTTACTCAAGTCTTTTGCCCGTTTCTAAAATTGTATTGATGACTTGGAGAGCTTCTCTATATATTCTGCATATTAATCCCTTATCATATATGGGATTTGCAAATATTTTCTCCCCATTGGTGGGCTGTCTTTTCACTCTGTTAATAATGCATGCCCTTATCTCTCAGCTGAACTGTTCATGGCCTTCCTATGATTTCTTTCTAATTCACCTTCCCACTGCTGTACAAGAGAACTATGATGCAAATCTGATCCTGTTCAGAAAGATGGCTCAACATATGCAAGTCAACAAAAGAAAAGACAAAACCTATATTATCATCTCAATAAGATGCAGAAAAAGCATTTTATAAAATTCAACATCCGTTCATGATAAAAACTTTCACCAAAGTGGATATTGAGAGAACGTATCTCAACATAATAAAAGCCTTTTACTACAAACCCACAGCCAACATAATATTCTGTGATCAGAAGCTCAAAGCCTTCCCACTAAATTCAGAAGGATGAGGATACCTTCTCTGCCCACTTCTATTCAACATAGTAGTAGAAGTCCTAGGCACTCCAGTCAGATGAGAAAAAGAAATTAAAGGTTTCAATACTGGAAGGGAAGAGGTAAAATTGTCATTATTTGCAGATGACATGATACTCTATATAGAGAACTCTGAAGACAGTACACAAAAACTGTTAGAAGTAATACATGAATTCAGCAAGATAGCAGGATACAAGATTAATATATAAAAATCTGTTGCATTTCTTTACACTGACAATGAAATATCAGAAAGAAAAAGCAAAACAAAAAATCCCATTTAAAATTGCATCAAACAAACAAACAAACCTAGGAATAAACTTAACCAAAGAGGTGAAAAGCCTTTAAGCTGAAAACTGTAAAGCATTGAAAAAAGAAACTGAAGATGATTCACAAAAATGGAAAGGTATCTCATGCTCTCGGATTGGAATAATATTGTTAAAATGGCCATAGTATCTAAAGCAATGTACAGATTTAATGCCATCCCTGTCAAATTACCCAGGACATTTTCCATAGAACTAGCACAAATCATTTTAAAATTTATATGGAACCACAAAAGACCCAAAATTGCTGAAGTAATCCTAAGAAAAAAGAACAAAGCTGGAGGCATAACCCTCCCAGACTTCAGACAATACCACAAAGCTACAGTTATCAAAACAGCATGGTATTGGCACAAAAACAGACATATAGATCAGTGAACAGAATAGAGAGCCCAGAAATGAAACCACAAATATACAATCAATTAGTCTATGACAAAGGAGGCAAGAATATACAATGGAGAAAAGACAGTCTCTTCACAAATGGTATTGGGAAACTGGACAGCTTTATGTAAATCATGAAACCAGAACACTCCCTCACATCATATACCAAAATAAACTCAAAATTGCTTAAAGACCTAAATATAAGACATGATACCATGAAACTCCTACAAGAGAACATAGCCAAAACAATTTTCGGTATAAATTGTAGCAATATTTTCTTAGATCTGTATCACAAGGCAAAAGAAATAAAAGCAAAAATTAAAAAATGGAACCAAATTAAACTTAAAATCTTTGGCACAGAAAAGGAAACTATCGATAAAATGAAAAGACAGTGTATGGAATGGGAGAAAATATTTGCAAACAATGTAACCAAAAAGGGGTTAATATGCAAAATATATAAGTAGCTCATACAACTCCATATCAAAAAACAAACAACCCAATCAAAAAATGGGCAGAAGATCTGAATAGACATTTCTCCAAGGAAGACATACAGATGGTCAGCAGGCACATGAAAAGATGCTCAACATTGCTAATTGTTAGAGAAATACAAATCATAGAAACCACAATGAGATATCACCTTACACCTGTCAGAATGGCCATCATCAAAAAGTCTACAAATGAATGCTGGAGAGGTGTGGAGAAAAGGGAACCCCTCTACACTGCTGGTGGGAATGTAAGTGATATCATATATTTGTCCTTCTCTGTTTTGACCTCAAATTTAAGAGTTATTTGATCTCATTCTGGGAAAAGTCCATTGGTGTTTTGATAGAGATTTCATTGACTCTGTAGATTGCCTTGAGTAGTAGTATGATCATTTTAACAATATTAATTCTTCCAGTCCAAGAGCATGGTATTTCATTTGTGTCATCTTCAATTTCTTTCATCAGTGTGTTATAATTTTTTGAGTGTAAGTCTTTTACCTCCTTGGTTAGATATTCTCATGTATTTTATTCCTTTTGACATGATTGAAAATGAGATTGTTTTCTTAATCTCTCTTTCTGATAGTTAGTTGTTAATGCATAGATATACAACAGATTTCTGTGTATTAACTTTGTATTGTATCCTGCAACTGTACTGAATTCATTTATTAGTTGTAATAGTTTTTTGGTGACATTGTTAGGATTTTCTATATGTAGTATCATGACCTCTGCAAACAGTGACAGTTTTACTTCTTCCTTTCCAGTTTAGATTCCTTTTATTTATTTTTCTTGTCTGATTGTTGTGGCTAGGACTTCAAATACTATGTTGAATAAAAGTGGCAAGAGTGGGCAATCTTGTCTTGTTCCAGATCTAGAGGAAATGCTTTCAGCTTTTCATCATTGAGTATGATGTTAGCTTTAGGTTTATCATATATCGCCTTTGCTATGTTGAAGTATGCTCCCTGTGTACCCACATTTTGGAGAGGTTTTTTTTTTTGTCATAAGTGGATTTTGAATTTTGTCAAAACCTTTTTCTGTATCTGTTGAGATGGTGTATCACAATGATTAATTTGTGGTTATTGAATTATCTTTACATACGGAGGATAAATCCCACTTGACCATGGTTTATGATCAATTCAGTTTGCTAATATTTTGTTGAGGATTTTTGCATCTGTGTTCATCAATGACTTTGCTTGTCATGTGTGTGTGATATCTTTGATTGGTTTTGGTGTCAGGTTTTACATCTGTGTTCATCAGTGACTACCTCTGTGTGTGTGTGTGTGTGTGACTGATATCTTTGACTGGTTTTTGTAACAGGATGATTTAGGAAGTTTGGAAGTATTTCTTCTGCTGTTTTTGGAAAAGTTTGAGAAGGATAGGTATTAACTCCTCTTTAAATATTTGGAATAATTTACCTATGAAGCTATCTGGTATGGACTCTTGTTTATTGGGTATTTTTTTTTAAATTATGGTTTCAGTTTCATTCCTTGCAACCAATCTGTTCATATTTCTATTTTTTCCTGATTGCATCTTGAGAGATTTTACATTTATAAAAATTCATCTATTATATGTTGTCTACTTTATTCACATATAATTGTAGTAATCTTTTATGATCCTTTGTATTTCTGTGGTGTTGGTTGTAATTTCTTTTTCAGTTCTGATTTTATTTATCTGAGGACTCTTTCTTGATGAGTCTGGTGAAAAGTTTATCAGTTTTATTTATCTATCCAAAGAACCAGTTCATTGATCTTTTCTATTGTTGTAGTCTCTAGTTCATTTATTTCTGCTCTGATCTTATTATTTCTTTCCTTCTACCAACTTTGGATTTTATTTTTGTTTTTCCAGTTCCTTTAAGTTTGAAGATAGGGTTTCCCCCTTGTTTCCTGAGGTAGTCTTGTATTGCTATAAACCTCCCCCTTAGAACTGCTTTTCCTACATCCTACAAATTTTGGATTGTTGTGTTTCCATTTTTATTTGTTTCCAGACATTTTGTGATATCCTTTTTCTTCAATGAGCCATTAGTTGTTTAGTAGCATGCTGTTTATCCTCTCTGTGATTTTTGCAGTTTTTTTCTTATAGTCAATTTCTAGTCTCACTGTGGTCAGAAAAGATGCTTGATATGATTTCAATTGTCTTTAATTTACTGAGGCTATTTTTGTGGCCTGGCATATTATCTATACTGGAGAATGACCATGTGTGCTCAAAAATAATGGATATTCTGCTACTTTTGGATGGAATGCTTTGTGTAGATTTATTAAGTTTATCTGAACTAATATGTCATTTAAGCCAGTATTTCCTTATTGATTTCCTGCTTATGTGATCTGTTCATTGATATAAATGAGGTGATAAAGTCCCCTACTATCATGTTACTCTTAATTTCTCTTTCTATGTTTGTTAAAATCTACTTTATGTATTTTTTTTTACTTGTTTTTTTTTACTTTACGTATTTAGATGCTCCTATGTTGGGTATGTGTATATTTACAATTTTTATATATTCCTGTTGCATTGATCCCTTTATAATTAGTAATATCCACTTTTGTCTCTTGTTATAGTCTTGGTTTTAAAGTCTCTTTTGTCTGACATAAGTATTGCTACTCAGTTTTCATTTCCATTCACATGGAATACCTTTCTCCATTCCCTCACTTTCAGTCTGTATCTTTTTATCTGAAGTGAGTGTCTTGTAGACAGCATATATCTGCATCTTGTTTATGTATCCATTCAGCCATTCTTGTCTTGACTAGAGTATTTAGTCCATTTACTTTTAAAGTAAGTATTGATAGCCATTTATTTATTGCCAGTTTGTTAATTGTTTTCTGGTTGTTCTTGTAGGGTTTTTGTTTGTTTATTTCTTCTTTTGCTCTCTTCCTGTGTGATTTGATGACCATCTTTAGTGTTTTGTTTGGATCTCTTCTTTTTTTGTGTGTGTATCTATTGAAAATTTTTGGTTTGGGGTTTCCATGAGGCTTACATATAGCAACCTGTATATATTTGTGGTAATTGTAAGTTGCTGATCTCTTAAACTCAAACATGATCCAACAACCCTGTATTTTTACTCCCCCCTCTACTCCACATTAATGGTTTTCAAATCATATTTTACTTCTTTTTATTTTGTGTCTCCCTTAACTACTTGCTATGGATATAAGTGATTTTACTACCTTTGTCCTGTAACTTTCCTACTGGCTTTACAATTGCTCTACTATATTTACAGTATATTTGCCTTTACCAATGATTTTCTTTCCTTTCATAAATTTTTTTCTTGTGTTTCTTGGTCATTTGTCTCTATTTTTTAAACTTTTTTTTTATTGACTTATAGTCCTTCTACAATGTTGTGTCAAATTCCAGTGTAGAGCACAATTTTTCAGTTATACATGAACAAATATATATTCATTGTCACATTTTTTTCTTTGCTGTGAGCTACCACAACATCTTGTATATATTTCCCTGTGCTATACAGTATAATCTTGTTTATCTATTCTACATATACATGTCAGTATCTACAAATTTTGAAATCCCAGTCTGTCCCTTCCCAACCCCTGCCTCCTTGGCAATCACAAGTGTGTATTCTATGTCTATGAGTCTGTTTCTTTCTTTTTATTTTTTTTAGATTCCACATATAAGCAATCTCATATGGCATTTTTTTTTTCTCTTTCTGGCTTACTTCACTTAGAATGACATTCTCCAGGAGCATCCATGTTGCTGCAGATGGCATTATGTTGTCAGTTTTTATGGCTGAAGAGTATTCCATTGTATAAATATACCACTTCTTCTTTATCCAGTCATCTGTTGTTGGACATTTAGGCTGTTTCCATGTCTTGGGTATTGTAAATAGTACTGCTATGAACATTGGGGTGCAGGTGTCATTTTGAAGTAGGGTTCCTTCTGGGTATATGCCCAGGAGCAGGATTCCTGGATCATAAGGTAAGTCTATTCCTAGTATTTGAGGAATCTCCATACTGTTTTCCACAGTGGCTGCACCAAACTGCATTCCCACCAGTGGTGTGGGTGGGTTCCCCTTTCTCCACAGACTCTCCAGCATTTGTCATTTGTGGACTTTTGAATAATGGCCATTCTGGTTGGTGTGAGGTGATACCTCATCATAATTTTGATTTGCATTTCTCTGATAATTAGTGATATTGAGCATTTTTTTCATGTGCCTATTGATCATTTGTATTTCTTCCTTGGAGAATTGCTTGTTTAGTTCTTTTGCCCATTTTTGGATCGGGTTGTTTGGTTGTTTCTTATTAAGTCATATTAGCTGCTTATATATTCTGGAGATCAAGTCTTTGTCAGTTTCATCATTTGCAAAAATTTTCTCCAATTCCATAGTTTGTCATTTTGTTTTCCTTATGGTTTCCGTTGCTGTGCAGAAGCTTGTAAGTTTCATTAGGTCCCGTTTTTTATTCTTGATTTTTTTTCTATTGCTTGAGTAGACTGCCCTAGGAGAACATTTTTGAGATGTATGTCAGATAATGTTTTACCTATATTTTCTTCTAGGAGGTTTATTGTATCTTGTCTTATGTTTAAGTCTTTAATCCATTCTGTTTATTTTTGTGTATGGTGTAAGGGAGTGTTCTAGCTTCATTTATTTACATGCTGCTGTCCAGTTTTCCCAACACCATTTGCTGAAGAGACTGTCTTTATTCTATTGTATATTCCTGACTCCTTTGTCAAAGATTGGTTGACCAAAAGTTTGTGGGTTCATTTCTGGGTTCTCTGTTCTGTTCCATTGGTCTATATGCCTGTTTTTGTACCAATACCATGCTGTCTTGATGACTGTACCTCTATAGTGTTGTCTGAAGTCTGGGAGAATTATTCCTCCAGCCTTTCTTTTTCTTCAGTAATGCTTTGGCAATTCTAGGTCTTTTGAAATTCCATATAAATTTTATTATGATTTGTTCTAGTTCTGTGAAATATGTCTTGGGTAATTTGATAGGGATTGCATTCAATCTGTACATTGCCTTGGGCAGGGTCACCATTTTAACAATATGGATCTTCCAATCCAGGAGCATGGGATATCTTTCCATTTTTTAAAATCTTCTTTAATTTCCTTCATCAATGGTTTATAGTTCTCTGTGTATAAGTATTTCACCTCCTTGGTTAGATTTACTCCTAGATATTTTATTACTTTGGTGCTATTTTAAAGGGGACCATTTTTTTACTTTCTTTTCCTGTTGATTCATCATTAGTGTAAAGAAATGTAACTGATTTTTGAACATTAATCTTGTAACCTGCTACCTTGCTGAATTCTTCGATTAGTTCTAATAGTTTTAGTGTGGACCTTTTAGGGTTTTCTATATATAGTATCATGCCATTTGCATATAGTGACACTTTTACCTCTTGTTTTCCAATTTGGATCCCTTTTATTTTTCTTTCTTGCCTGATTGCTGTGGCTAGGAATTCAAGACTATGTTGAATAGGAGTGGTGATAGTGGGCATCCTTGTCTTGTCCCAGATTTTAGTGGGAAACTTTTAAGTTTTTCACTGTTGAGTACTATGCTGGCTGTATGTTTGTCATATATAGCTTTTATTATGTTGAGATATGTTCCCTCTATACCCCCTTTGGTGAGAATTTTTATCATAAATGGGTGCTGAAATTTATCAAATGCTTTTTCTGCATCAATTGAGATGATCATGTGGTTTTTGTCCTTTCTCTTGTTGATGTGATGTATTACATTGATTGATTTGCGTATGTTGAACCATCCTTGTGTCCCTGGGATGAACCCAACTTGGTAATGATGTATCATCTTCTTTATGTGCTGTTGGATTCTATTTGCTGATGTTTTGGTGAGGGTTTTGGCATCTATGTTCATCAGTGATATTGGCCTATAATTCTCTTTTTTGGTAGTGACTTTGCCTGGTTTTGGTATCAGAGTGATGGTGGCTTCATAGAATGAGTTTGGAAGTATTCCCTCCTTTTCAATCTTCTGGAAGAGTTTGAGAAGGACTGGTATGCGTTCTTCTTTGTATGTTTGGTAGAATTCCCCAATGAAGCTGTCCGGTCCTGGATTTTTATTTGTAGGGAGGTTTTTTATTGCTATTTCTATTTCATTTCTATTGATCGGATTGTTCAAGTTGTCAGTTTCTTCTTGATTCAGTCTTGGTGGACAGTATGTTTCCAGAAACTTGTCCATCTCCTCTAGGTTATCCAGTTTGCTTCCATATAGTTTTTCATAATATTCTCATATGATATTCTTTATTTCTATTTTATTTGTTGAAATTTCTCCATTTTCCTTTCTTATTTTGTTAATTTGTGCTCTCTCTTTTTTCTTCTTTTTGAGTTTGGCCAGAGGTTTGTTGATTTTATTTACTTTTTCAAAAACCAGCTTTTGGTTTGATTGACTTTTTCTGTGTTTTTTTTAAATACCTATATTATTTATTTCCTCCCTGATCTTTATAATTTCCTTCCTTCTGCTGCCTTTGGGTTTTTTTGTTCTTCTTTTTCTAGTTCTTTCAGCTGTTGGGTAGATTATTTATTTGAGATTATTCTTTTTTTGAGGAAGGCCTGCATCGCTTTAAACTTCCCTATTAGCACTGCCTTTGCTGTGTCCCATAAATTTTGTGTGGTTGTGCTTTCATTTTCATTTGTCTAAAGGTATATTTTAATTTCAACTTTGATTTGCTCATTGACCCATTGGTTTTTAATAACATATTGTTTAATCTCCATGCTTTTATTTTTTCTCCTTTGTTTCCCTGTTGTTGATTTCTAGTTTCATGGAATTGTAGTCAGTAAAGATGCTTGAGATAATTTCTATCTTAAAATTGTTGAGGTTGCAAAGGGTTCTTTTAAACTAAAGCAATCAGTCATTTAAAGAAAAAAGGTTGTTCATATACATAATTTTGCTTTGTATTAATCTACTTTTTGTTCTTCATAATTCCAAGTTAATAGGAGTAGTACTCAAAGTACATGATTTTAAAATTTATATAGAAATATTTTTATGACGTGATACATACTGCAACTGCTGTTGTTTTATGAGATGATGCTTTATAGGGCTTAGGGCTTAGGAAGAAAAAGCAAATATTAATGTAGAGTGTATATAGGAAATCTGTGTGCAAAGAATTGAGTGAAATTTTACAGTTATGTTTTGTTTATGTAAAGTCAAAACAAAGCTAAAAGCTCTGCCTCATGACTCCATTAAAATTTTGAATTAGACTTTACATTTTTGGAGCTTTACTCAGGATTTTAAATGTCAAAAACTGATCAAGTAACTATATATACATATTTTATATTTCACAAAACATTACTTGCTGATATTGATGGTGTTTCTAATAATATTACTTTGTAGCTTCTGCAAAGTATTAGATCTGTCATTTTTTTGAAATGATGTATTTTACATGACTCTTTTTTTTTTTTTGAGGAAAATCAGTAAATATCTGATCACCCATTCATAACCCTAGTACTTATCTAATTATAATTTTTATAATAGTTGTTTTCAGGAAATCCTACAAGTCAATTCTCCCTCATTGCTTTTGTTTCCTAGTATCTAAACAGCTTCCTCCCTTTTCCTGAAAGCTTCCTGCTGTTGCTTCCAGACCTCTTACTAGGGTGGTCTTCAGACTCCCCTTCTCCAACTTGTCTGTTCCTTTTCTAAAGGAAATGCATTTTTTGTCAGCCTATTCTGGGAATCGGACCCAGTGGAAAATCTAATATAGACCCCTTATTAGAAATTATTAATAATTTCACAAAGGTGGCAGTAGAAAATTAAGCCAAGTGTAGAGCCCTTCTAACCACGGGACCCTGTGTACCACACATGTTATGGACTCATGAAACTGGCCTTAAATTTTTCCCTTGGTGGTTATGCCCCAGAACTTTGCTTCTTTTTTGATGTATCCTTACCCTGACTGTATGTTTCTTTCCTGCACTCTGATTCCCTTTTTTTCCTCCCTGTAGTTGTGTAGCCCCAGAGTCTTGAGCTGCAGAGAATCTTACATTCCCTCTTCCTGTTTTCATAGAAAGAAAGCAAAAAAGAGCAAATATTTGGGAATTTTTCTTGAAATAATTTTATCATCAAGAAGTGCTCCAGATATTCTTGGTAATAAATCATATTTGAGAACTGAAGTTGTCTAAGAATTCTACTCTGAAATATTGTATTTTGATTTAGTTTCCTTGGCTCAATATATGATTAATTACTGAAGTATATATCTGTTCAAAGCTTGGTTACATATATGTAAAAATTAATTCATTTGACAACAGTGTCTATACATGTGATGGCAGCAGTCCCTGAGACAACTGTTTAAAAAAACAGAGTGTTAAAATATTAGCCCTTGTTATCATCATTAAAAGGGCAATACCCTCCCTTAGACTTGGCACCACTTTAAGGATTAAAGAGTTCTTAGCTGACCCTCCTCTTTCTGATCTGTGCCCTCATATCCTCTGGGAACCATCTTTTTCCTTATCTACTTTCTATCCTGGTTTGCTTTATGTGTTTCAGAAGTAACATTAATCTGATAACCCATTAGATGGTCAGAAGGTACCAAATCATCTACTTTGTTTCTCCCATGAGATAAATGGCATTTGTTTTTTTATGCTGACTGTGCAGATGATCAAATGACATTTAGTGTCTTGGCTCTGTCAAAGGGATACTTGCAATTGTGGCAATTATGAATTTTGTTCCAATTGAAAAGGAAGATTTGGTGACTAGTATTGGGGGATATGAGGAATATTTCTGAAAAATTTCCTCAAAGTAAAGTTGTATATATACTTAGTTGGGTCATCACTTATTTGGCTCATAATTTATTCTTGGGCTTACTTTTTGTGACACTACTTTCTCATAGAATGTAAATTTTTAATGGGAGGACAAAAACCTTTTATTTGTAATAAATAATACAGTAAGTATACCCTATTGTATATTATCAATTAGAACTCTCCATTGCATATTGCATTTAAGAATTTTATTTGTTATGTTTTCACGAGTGCTTGTGACATTATTTTAGTTATTTCAGAGTAACTTGTTTGCTTTCCACATAGAACTTTACAAAGTATACAACTAAATATGTATATTTATAAATATATAACCAGGTTTTCAAAACTTTAAAATCTTATGCTGCTTTTATCTAAATAATTTACATGAAACTGTGTATGTGACTGTGTGTTTTGGGCTTAATTATTTTAGCAGTTGCCGTAAATCTTCATTTGTTATACTGTTGTGTGTCAACAAGTATAGTTCAGAACTTGAGGTGCACTTGAACTTCCCTAAGGTAAGTATTTATATTTTGTGAAATAGAATGCATATGAAAAAACCATTAAATATGTGTGACTACATTAATATAATAATATTCATGTACAAAGGATGATAAATTTAAAATTATATACATATCAGAGTGAACAGCTGTAGCTATATAGCAAATAATAAGAGTAAGTTCATTTCTGCATCTGAACATAATTTTAAACTCCCCAAACTAAAATCTATTGAGAAACATTTGATAATGGGATAAAACAAATATTTATATAGGTTTTTTTGTTTGTTTTCTTTTATGGGGAATGCATAGAATAGGTTTGGATCCCAGTGAACATATATGTCTAAAGACAGCTATGAAATATTTCAAATAAAAATATTTTACCTACATGTAGTTAAATTGACAAATCATGGTTGAGTACCTTATTAGTAGACAGATTTGCATAAATATCTTATTAGTAGGCCAACTAAGGATCAAACTAATTGTATTAGATGATTTTATAATCCTTTATGTCTGATCAAATGGTATCACTGAAAATGTACTTGAAATTTGAAAATGAAATTAAAATTATCCTAATGAAATATGGGTCATAAGAGATACCATTAATCTCATAGGTTTAAGATGTTTTAATTTTTTGTTGAGAACACCTTAGTATTCAAAACCATTTTGTTTTAGTAAAACTTGTTATACATGATAAATTTTATAGTTAATTTGAAGTGACTTTGGTGATTCAAAAATTTTTATAAAGTTTTTAAATGACAGTTAATATTCTACTTTAAACATTTTAATGAATCACTCTTCTTATCCTTAAAGGAAACCACATGATATGAGATGCTGAGAAAAATTAAATTGATGTATCTCCAGTGTACAACTTTCATTTGAAGATTGAATAAAGGTGGGTTTCATAGTCACAATTTTTTGAATAGGTCTATAAATAACAGGAAAAATTCAGTTACATATAAAAATTACTTCTTCACATTGGCTGCTCCTATGTTTATATTTTGAATGATTCAGCTAAGAGGTGGTGAGAAAAATAGCAGGTCATCAGGATAAAATAGAGACAATGCAGTTTAATCACTTTTTTTGAAATGTGCTTAATGGAAAGGATGAATAACGGCCTTGCTTCAAAATTAAATTCTATTGTCTTGAGTGAAAGATTTAAGTGTTAGCATAACATTCTTCTTATGTGAGTTATGCTGTAGTTTTTTGTCATTTTTTGCATTACAGTGCAGGAAATGTTGCTGATTTATTGTTGCATTTTTAAAGGGCAATGCTACACTGAAACTAGAGACTGAAGGAAGGTAAAAATCATATTTGTCAACAACTGAGCTTTGTCATGGTTTATAATCACTGACTACTTGTCCTATTTAAAAGTAAGCTAATCTAGCAAAATCAAATATGATTGATGTTTTCCCATTTATTGTTTTCTAATGTTTCATCTTTTGGTTTTAAGATGTTATAAGAATCAAGAAATATGAAGGTAATGAATGCGTAGTACTTTCCATTTTCATTATGCTCATTTGAAGAGAATTATTTTCTAAATATTCAGCTTGGGTCCTATCAGCACCCATTATAAACAGAGTAATTTTTAAAATATCAAATGAATTATGAACACTCTCTTCAGCGATGCAAGTGAGATGTTAAATGGTTGTGTGAGGATCTGAATGTTCTGGTCTAGTATATAAGGTAATTATCACCAATGTGAAAAACGTTCCTGCTTATAAATTATAAGGACTTGAGAGATTGAAAGTTTTACTAAATTATTTCTCAACTGAACCAAAGGAAGAAAAGTCTAATTGACAACTTTTTATTTTGCCAAGCATTTGGAAACATAGTGAGTGAACTTAAATGTTACTATTCAAAAGCTTAAGAGTATGAATATATTTATAGTCTACATTAAAATTCTGAGTTCAGTTTCTTAGAATCATGAAAAATAAGAGTAATAACTGTATTTCTTTTAGTTTTCAAACAAGCATTCATCAGTAATTTGTAAACAATAATACATTATTTTTATATATCTACAAATTATACTTCTTTGATATTCCATACTTCACACAGTAATTATTCAAGGTATAGGAAGAGCAAAAAGATTTAGTAAATGACTCAATTATTTAAACTATTAGGTACGGAGGCAGTGCAAACAGGTGAAAAATTAGTATAAACAGATCCAATGATTATAACCTTTGTGGTTAATGTGGATAAAAGATATCTAATATACTACAACCAGTTATTCTGAGTGGACTGGGTATAGTAAATTGCACTTACTAGAGTTGTCATTCCATGGAAACTTTATTCCATCATTTGGATCAAGACTGAATCTAAGCTGAGATAAATGTTCTAATGTCATAGATACCTAAGATATTATACTCCACCTTGAAAAAAATGGTTTTGTGTTTATTGTGGATTAATTCCAGAGGTTAGTGTTTCTAGACTTCAAAATACAATAGAGCTAAGAATGAATAATATAGAATTAGTAAAGCTTGATCTATAATTACCTTTAACACCAGGCAAGAGGTAAATTTAATTGCAACTGACCTGAATAATGGAGTGGGATGGAAGGAAGGAAGTTTATTTACTTGAGACACCAAATGAAAACTGTGAAACACAAAGGGGAAAAGGCAGTTTCATTGAGAATAAAATATTCGTGTTGATAACTTACATAAGACAGAAGATGGAGTGTTTTCTGCAGGGAAATTACTTTCTTTGATGAGCTCCATTTATGCATGATGGAGTTTTAAATGTTTTGAAAACCCCCTCGGTTATTTTTTCTTCCTTTCTATTCTTGTGGTTTTAATTTCACACATAAACAGATGTAAAATTTTCTTGCTAAAACCTTCTTACTCTGCTTTAAGTTGAATTTATAACAGGAAAAAAAAAAAACAGAATGCCTCCCAATGACAGTGATTAGGAAATCAGTATTTAAGGCATCAGTTTCATGAATTGCATGGTGAACAATGGCTCCATTCATTTTGAAGCCACCCTATGATGAAATACATCTTTATTTACTTTGCTTATTTTAAGGATTGTTTGTTTAAAGCATATTCTTGAGGGATGCTAAGTATTGTATCTTCTAACTAGCAGCTTGAGTTTGGAAGCAATTATGTTTGAGTAAAATCCACTATGTAATGACTTTGTGTGGCCTGCAAGCTGCATGTTAAGGCTCACATATTTACTTCTTGAGGATAGAAAGCTATTTGTTTTACTTTGTAATTTAATGTGGGAAGTATTTTAGAAGCTGCAATGGCAAGTGAGGATCTGAATCTTACATATTGCCTATCACCCTAATCAAAAAAGAAGGGAAAATAGAATATACCTCATCTCTAGAGACTTGGATTCCAATAGTAGAATATGAAACTAGAGGGGAAAATAGATGTGTGGGTCTCAGTATGCAAACTTGTTTGTCCGTCACAGAGTCACCATGCAATCTGACACTATTTGAAGGAGGATGCTAGTATCAGCCTCACAAAAGGCTGAGTCGAAAGTGGGCGGAAGAAGGAATGTTTATAAGTTGATGTACATTAGCTAAACATTCATGGAGCCTGCTTGCATGCAATTGCCTGATGCATTAGGAGCAAATCTTTAGGGAAATGTATTTAGTGACATAATCATAAACAGAGCTCTATAGAATTACCAAGTGTGGTGAGTAGATACCTACACTGTTATTAGATTGGAGGGACCCTGAATTTGCTGCCTACTTCAAAATAGTTTACAAATCTCTCTCAGTGGCCCAGTTCTGCAGTCCTTGATAGCAGGAATCTAACTCATAGAGTCAAGACTATGTTTTCACACTTAAAAATCTAACAAAATCTAGTGATTCAAACATGTTTTTGGATGTTAAGAAATACTAAACAATAAATAACTACACACACTTGTAATTGTTTATATGTATATATACAAATACACACTCACATTTTTTAACTCTCATATAGATAATTGAAAAATATGTGGATTCATAGCAGAATAATTCTTAAGAAATCAAAGATTTTAGAATGTCTCTACCTTTAAATATGAGACAGTGGTTTTGCCAAACTGCTGTATATTTGACAAATATTTATTGATTGTTAGTCCTTGGAGATTCAGAGACAACTGTTACCCATTTACAGCCTGAAAAATCACACAGGTAGCTGAGGTAGACAGAGAAGTCAGTCAGATTTTCATAGCTTAAAATGATAAGTATAAATTAAGTACAAGTTGTTATGCAAGTGTGCTTTACTCTAAGAAGTAAAAGGAAGGTTTTGAGCTTGGTGATGTGGAGTTGCATTCTGAAGAGTAAATGAGTGGAAGGCTTTGATGGAGTGTGGGGATTTAAGGGATGTAAGGTGAACAAGACATGGAAATATAAGAAAACCTGAACCTTAAAGAGGACATGGAACTCTAAGACAGATCATATGTTAGGTCACAAAACAAGTCTCAGTAATTTTAAGAAGATTCAAATTATATCAAGCATCTTTACTGACTACAGTAGTATGAAACTAGAAATCAACTACAAGAAGGAAACAGAAAAATTCACAGATATGTGGAGATTAAGCAACAAGCTACTAAACAGCCAATGGATGAACAAAGAAATCAATAGATAAATAAAAAAATACCTTCAGAAAACTGAAAATGGACATACAACATAACAAAATATATGAGATGCAGCAAAAACAGTTCTAAGGGGAAAGTTCACAGTGATGGACGCATACATCAAAAAACAAGGAAAATCTCAAAGAAAGAATCTAACTTCACCCCTAAAGCCTGGGTGGGGGGGAGAACAAAGCCCAAAGTTACTAGAAAGAGGAAATTAAAAAGATCAGAGTGGAAATAAATAAAACAGAGACCAATAAGACAATAGAAAAGACCAATGAAACTAAGAACTGGACTTTGAAAAGATAAACAAGATTGGCAAACCTTTAGCTAGACTTACTTCAAATTAGTAATAATCACAATTGAAAGAGGAGAATTTACAACTGATATCAAAGAAATACAAAAGATTATAAGATACTACTGTGAACAATTATACACCAATAAATTGGACAATCTATGAGAAATAGATAAATTTCTAGAAAACACAATCTTTCAAAACTGAACCATGAAGATATAGGAACTTTGAGTAGACCAATTTACTAATAGGTAGATTAAATTAGTCAGAAACCTCCTAACAATAAAAAAAAATCCAGGACCAGACAGCTTTACTGGTAAATCCTGCAAAAGATTCAAGGATGATTTAGTGTTATCCTTCTCAAAATCTTCCGGAAAACTGAAGAGAAAAGAATGCTTCCAAATTAATTTTAAAAGACCAGCATTTCCCTGATACCAAAATGAGACAATTACACCTCACACAAAACAATTATATGTCCATATCTCTAATAAACGTAAGTGCAGAAATCCTCAACAGAATATTAACAAACCAAATTCAACAGTACATTAAATGGATCATACACCATGATCAAGTGGGATGTACTCAGGCACACAAGGATGGTTCAGCATTTGCAAATAATTCAGTGTGATACACCACATTAACAAGTGAAGGTTAAGGGGGTGGGAAGGGATAGACTGGGATTTCAAAATGTAGACTAGATAAACAAGATTAAACTGTATAGTGCAGGGAAATATATACAAGATCTTATGGTAGCTCACAGGGAAAAAAATGTGACAAGGAATATGTATATATGTCCATGTATAACTGAAAAATTGTGCCCTACACTGGAATTTGACACAACATTGTAAAATGATTATAATTCAATAAAAAATGTTAAAAACAAAACAAAACAAAACAAAAAAACAAATGAAGGTTAAGTCATACTATCTCCTGAATAGATGCAGAAAAAGCATTTGAGAAAATTCAGGACCTATTCATGATTTTAAAAAACTCTCAATAAAGTGGTTATAGACAGAACATACATCAACATAATAAAAATCATATGTGACAAGCCCATAGCTAACATCATACTCAACAGTGGAAAGTTGAAAGCTTTCCCTCTAAGATCAGGAACAAGACAAGGATTCCTGCTCTTGCCACTGTTACTCAATGTAATATTGGAAATGCTGTCCAGAACAGCTAGGCAAGAAAAAGAAAAGGCAGCCAATTTGGAAATGACAAAGTAAAACCATCGTTATTTGCAGACAGCATGATTTTATATATAGAAAACCCTAAAAACTTCACCACAAAAACTGTCAAAGCTAATTAAAAAATTCAGTAAAGTTGCAGAATACAAAATCAATATACAACTATCTGTTGTGTTTTTATATAACAACAACAAACTATTGGAAAAAAGAATTAAGAAAACAACCCTATTCACAATTACATCAAAAAGAATAATATCTATGAATAAATTTAACCAAGGAGGTGAAGTCCTGTGCACTGAAAACTGTAAGATATTGGTGAAATAAATTGAAGATGACACAAATAAATGGAAAGATATTGTGCTCATGAATTGGAGTGATTAATATGGTTAAAAGTCCATTTTACCCAAAGCAATCTACAGATTCAGTGTAATCCCTGTAAAAATTCCAATGTCATTTTTCACAGATAAGTCCTAGAATTTTTATGGAACCACTCTTTAGGGTCCCATAAAACCACTAGTGGAATAGTCAAAGCCATCTTGAGAAAAAAGAGCAAAGCTGGGGATATCACAGTACCTGATTTCACACTATATTTCAAAGATGTAGCTGTCTAGACAGTATGTAGAGACATAAAAAGAGACATATAGATCAATGGAATAGAATAGAGAATAGAGAGCCCCAAAAGAAAGCCACATATATATGATTAATTAAAGTGTGCAAACAAGGCAAGAATATACAATGGAAAAATGACAGTCTCTTCAATACATGGATTTGGGAAAACTGGACAGCCACATGGAACAGAATGAAATCAGACTGTTCTCTTTCACCATGAACAAAAATTTACTCAAAATAGATTAAAGACTTGAATGTAGGACCAGAAACCATACAACTCCTAGAAGAAAACATAGCGGGTAAACTCATTGACATTGGTTTTGGTGACTTACTTTTTGATTCTGATTCCAAAGGTAGGGCAACAGAGGCAGAAATATGCAATTGAGATCACATCAAATTAAAAAGCTTCTGCACAGCAAAGGAAGCCATCAACAAAATGAAAAGGCAATCTACTGAATGGGAGAAGATATTTGCAAGTCACATAATTGATAAGAAGTTAATATCCAAAATATATAAAAAATGCATACAGCTTGATAACAAAAAGAACAAGCAATCCAATTTAAAAATTGGCAGAGGATCTGAATAGACAGTTTTCCAAAGAAGACAATACAGATGTCTAACAAGAACAGGAAAAGATATTATCATTAATCATCAGGGAAATGCAAATCAAAACCACAATGAGGTGTCATTTCACACTTGGCAGAACAGTTATTATCAAAAGAACAAGAAATAACAAGTGTTGGAGAAAACATGGAAAAAAAGGAAACCCTTGTGCATTGTTGGTGGGAATGTAAACTGTTACAGTGACTGTGGAATGCAGTATGGAAATTCTTTAAAAAATTAAAAGTAGAACTACCAAATGATCCAGCAATTCCACTACTGGGAATTCATCTGAAAAATAGGAAAATGTTAACTCAGAAAGGTATATGTGCCCTTATGTTGACTGCAGCATTATTTACAGTAGCCAAGCTATATTTATGATGGGATACTACGAGGTCATAAAGAAGAATAAAACCTTGCCATTTGTGACAGCATGGATAGATCTTCAGGGCATTATGCCAACTTAAATAATTCAGATAGAGAGAGACATGATTTCACTTAAATGTGTAATCTATAAAACAAAACATGAACAAAAAAACCAAACTAACAGATACAGAGGCTAGATTGGTAGTTGCCAGAGTGCAAGGGTGTTGAGAGGTAGATGGATTTGGAGATGGGAGTTAAGAGTTACAAACTTGTAGTTACAAAATAAATAAGTCCTGGGGATGTAATGTACAGCATGACCACTTATGTCAATAAAATTGTGTTGCATATTTAAAAGTTGCTAAGAGACTAAGTCTTGAAAGTTCTCATCACTAGAAAAAATTTTGTAACTTTGTATGGTGACAGAAGGTAACTAGACTTACTGTGATCATTTTGTGGTGTATATGAATATCAAATCATTTTGTTGTTCACCTGAAACTAATATGTTCTATGTTGGTTATATCTTACTAAAACAAAAGCAAAGCAAAAATAAAAGAGAACATACAAAAAGTTTTATATTCCTTCCATAAAGCAGCTGGGTAAGTGGAGAGGGCACTGGATTGCATCCTGGCTCTGTCCAGCCACTCTTGATGGTCTTTGCAAGTACTTAACTTTGGAGTTTCATTTCTTTACCAATAAAATGTATTTAATAAAACATTGTCTTCCAGGGATGTTGTGAAGATATACTTTGTAAATGGTACATAGGAGTAGGGATTCAGTAAATAGTATTTAAAGAGATTACAGTAATCAACAATGACCTTAACCAGAGGTTCCCAGTCTTGGCTGCATATTTGAATAACTTAGGGAACTTCCCAAAAGGATTCTTGAATGCTGTTGTTTACATTTCACCCCCTAGAGAGTCTGACTTAACTGGGCATGGTATAGTCTGGATATGAAACTTAAAGGAGAATACAGGAAAATATGAAAAAGAATAAGAAACAGTTAAAAAAAAAAAGAGGAAATAAATGTAGAGTCTACCAATATCCTAAGGAATAGATTTCCTTCATTTTGTAGAACAGAAGGATTGCCACCACCATTAGGTGTGGTTGAGAAGCATTTCCAGGTCTAACGTGTTCCAGAGCAGCTGACTTGTGAGGAGGGCTTACCAACAGAGGAGGAGATTCTGCATTCTAGAAGTCTCTTCTGTGGAGTGCATCAATCCTATGCTTCATATTATGGTGGAATATGTCATAAGTTTTTTTCCTTGGAATAGAAGCTGTATGGAAGAGGTGGTGAGGAAATCTAAAACTGAGGATAAAAATTCTTAGAGCTCTTTAAATTTCTTCAGTTGATTCTATCTTATTAATATGCATCTAAAAAGAGACTGAGGCCCTGCTTTGAAGATGTGAAACACAGCAGAAGTATTCCTGCCTAAGCCTGTAGCCATAGGTGTGATGACTAGCAATGATATTTTAACTATGTTAGACAAAAAAGAAATAGGCTGAATTATAACAGAAAGAATTGTAAATGTGTACTAAAAAAAGTGAGAGCTCAGTTTGAATCTTAAAACCATTTACTCCCTTTTTTTTTTTTTTTTTTTAAATAAGCCACAATATTCTACCCTGGTTACTGGAAAAGAGATTGCATGGCAGAATCGTATTCTCTAATATTGAACATCAAAGAAAAACCAAAAGAAGCAAAATTATTTTTAATAGATTCAGATTCCTAAGACTAGAATTTACTTTTTACATGAAAAACAACTATGTTGATATTTTGATTATGTGAATAATATATATTACACTGTTGTGATTTTTATCTGGGACTTCCAGATAAATGAATTATTTTACCCATGAAAATATTTTAGACTAATTGAAAAATAATTACATTTATTTTTCCCCCATGAAAATCTTTTGATATTGCAGAAATATTTCCCTGTGAAATGTACAATTGCTGAAATATTTCCCACTTAAAATCATTCTAGTTACTTTGTGCCATTCTTAGGATAGAAATTCTTGAAATCTCATCATCAAAAGAGATTTCACTACAGATCTTTAATTCAGTGCATGCTAAGCAACACCTATAAAGAATTTTAGGAGTAGAAATTAAGTAACAGACTACAATTAGAACAGATAAGAATAGTCGCTGGTGAAGTGAATCCATTTTTGCTCTTCACATCAAATTCACGTACTTGCAGACTTGTCTGTAAATGCTGTTTTCATTTTTGTATGCAGCGTTTATGCAAGGTCCCTGTACAGTCTGACATTTGCTTCAACCACTCAAATGGACTGTTTTTGTTGTTGTTAAACACACCAGCTATTTTCATGTAAACAAACCCACTAATCACTTTTCAGTCCCCATCTTATTTGACTTCTCATCAGCATTTGATACAGGTAAAAGTCCTTTTTAGAGACATTCTTTTTGTTGAGGCCCACCAGTCAAAGACCACTTGTAGTTGAACAAATTGGACTTCTGGATACCTGGTGCAGGAAGGAGACTATATTCCATAGGAAACTGTGAGGCATCTTAGAGTGTGCCAAGAAGCTCTTGTTATAGGTTTTGGGCTTGTATTATTTGATTTGGAGGAAGGTTCAAGGAACAGAATCTGTTCTAGACTGAGTGCTTTGAGGAAGCAACTAGATTCTATAGCTGTTCATCTTAATTTTTACTTTATAGGTAGAAATAACAGGATGAGACTAAAGCTATAATTGTGAAGGAGCAGCTGTCACTCTTATTAGTTGGGAGTTGGGAAGTTTGGAAATATTTGTAGTTTTCATAGTGTTCTTGTGTTTGTCTGCAGTCAGAGTCCTCTTGTTTTCCTTTCACGGCATCATGGTTACATAGTGACCTCATCTCAAGCTGGTGTTGAAGTTGTTCATGTTCAACTGGAAAACACCATGGCCTAGCTCTGTGCCAGGCCAGCTTCCATCTGATGGCTATCAGCACTGCCTTTTTCTTTCTCAAGATCATGGTACAATATTCTCTTTGGTTTCTTTCTACTGCTTAGCATGCTCCTTTTCAGTCTTCCTCACACTATCTCCTATATAATCTTTAACTCTTAGAGTTTCCCAGGCCTTATATCTGAATCATATTTTATATTATCCTACACTTCTTATGCAGTTTCAGTTTTTTTATGATTTTAATTACTGTCTGCTTTCTTCAGACTGGAACTATTCTCTGCCTAAAAGATGAGTTGGAAAACTATAGCCCATAGGTCAAATATAACCCAAAGTCTGTTTTTGCCCAGATGTGATGTGGTTTTTATATGTTTAAATGTTTAGAAAAAATCTAAATATGAATAACATTTCATGACATAAAACTATATAAAATTCAAGTTACAGTATGTAAACAAAAAAGAAGCAAAGTGTTGCTCACCACCTAGTTCTACAAAGGTTAAGTCATCAGCCACTCCAGTTGCCCACCCACAGTGTAACCTGAGAGGAATTCAGGATGAAAAACAGGGTGAAGCACCTGTGCTTTGAATAAGCAGGTCCCTTAGATAGATGTATATTTCAGAAAGAATTTTAATGACCCCACATTCTTGCATCTTCTCATACATAGAAAAGTGCTAAAGTCATTAACCTGAGATACCTGTTCTTTGTGAATAGCAATCTTTTACCAAGAATGTATGCTTGACTGTAAGTAAGTATTTCTCAGCCAAAAGTGATATATAAATTGGCTTCTCTCCACCTTTTTAGAGCAGTTTCCTCAGAGCTACTAAGCAGCTATCTCCTGAGCTATAGTCCTTACTTAATAAGATCCCTGAATAAAACTTAAACTCATTCCTCTCATTTTGTACATTTTTCCTTAAGTTGACAAGTGTCCAAAGATAAAATTTTATTGGAATCCAGGCATGTTCATTTGTTTAGGTATTTTCTATGGCTCTTTTTATTGCTACAAGAGCAGTGTTGAGCAGTTGCAATAGAGAGCCAGAATTATCTACTTGCTGTCCCTTTATAAAACAAGTTTCCCAACCCTTGCTCTAAAATCATGTATTTAACTAATCTGTGAGATTTTTCAGTTGATTATTTTAGTCATCTTGAAATATTTAAAAGAGAAATTTTACTAATCTCCAATCCATACCTGTGCCTGTTCATCTTAATATTTGGGGTCCCTGCCACACAGAAATTCAAATTAGAAACCACAAATCATCCTTAATTCTTATTTTTCCTCTACCCCATATTTTAGTCCTACTGGAAATACATTGCTTTCACTTCTGAACTATATCACAAATAGGTCAGTCAGTCTCCACATTTTCTGCCATCATTCTGCACCATACCATCCCCACCTTGCAGCTGGTCTACTCAAACAGCCTCATCACTGGTTTCCCACTCATGTGACCCTTAAGTCCCTATCCCATGATGTTTTCTATCATTACATCTGCTCATAGCAATTATGATAATTTTATGTAAATATTTGTGTTTAAATTCTATATATTTACTTATTTATTGTCTATCCAAACACATAAGCGCTACTGAGGTGACTTCATATGTTTTAGTTCAGTAGAAGATAGAAACATATTGAATGGTGACTGATGTGGAGTAGAAGGCCAGTAAGTATTTTTTTAACCAGTGACTAACCTACTTAAAGACCACAAAGATAGAGGTACAGTTACCCACTCACACACACACACCTGCACACATTCCACTTCTAAGGGAAAAATATTTATATATTTTGCATGTACACATTTATCAGTTGAGTATGCATCATTTTACGTTTGACCCACATCTATGGGAGAGGAAGTTTGCTCTGGGAAGGATGAGTTGATGCTGATTTTATCTTAATTTTTAAGAATTACAACTTGGTCAGTTTTTGTTGTTGTTAGTGGTGATGATAGTGACCTTTTTGCTAGCAAACAAAACCAGCGATTTACTTACATCATTCTTGTGACTCAAAAAATATCTTAACTGAACTGGTTATTTACTTGATAATTTGTTGTCAAACAAACATATATTTAATTTTATACAGGAGAGAACTGTCCAGTTATTTTTATGTGGATTTTAAATAGGAATTTGGAAACTCTTCCAAAGTAATACTGAAATAGGAATGTAGACTAACTATATAACCACTGTTTTAGAGTGTGTAGCAATTGGAAGAAACTGCTGAATGCATGAGTTAGGGTTTAGGTAGAACCAACATGGTGAAATGGCCATAGGCTATGGCATGGAGCATCCATTTGAGAACAGTTTTGTAAACTGATAGAGAAAGAGGCCAGACTGCAGGGCTTTACAGGTAAGTTACCTGATAAGAAAAAAATGTGGTGAATTGGCAGTAAAAGGGAGAACAAAAATGGGATGGTAGACAGATGGAGAACCAAATACAGCAGGAAAGGAGGGGGAAACACTCTCAGTGTTGGCAGGCAGAAGAAAAGAAATCTAGTTAAAGTGGAAAAAATTAAATTTGGCAGTGAGGAAAACATAAGAACCATAGCACTCAAAAGCTTAAGTGCCTTACCAAGTTTTGCATAATAATTTGGATTTCAAAAAATGTTTTTACACAATTTGTATCATATGGCCCTCACAAAACTGGGTATATCTGAGTAAACTGAGACTGGTGGTTCTATTCCTATTTCACAGATTAGGAAAAAGAAGCTCAGTTCCTGGGGTCAATGCAGTGGGTAAGTAACATAAGGGAGAACAGAAGTGTTCTCACGCCTATGTTTTTATACTTTCCACTATACCATGTTGACAGTGTGGTGTTAATCTTTAAACAGAAGGAGATCAAAATCTGCTGTGAGGAAGAGAAGCATTTAAGGAATTGATCCAAAAGAAGTGGTCTCTTTTCCCTCCCACCCACTTAAACTATTATCACATTTAAGTGAATTTCAGTAAGCCAGAAGTTTGGAAGGAGATGACTCATGAAGAAGCATGGGTAGCATTAATTTATTTTTTAAATTAACTGGTCATACATCATGTACAAGTGTCAGAGATACAGGTGAATAAAAATAGCCATAGTCCCAGCCTTGACAAAGCTCATTCTTTAGTGGAAAGGATCGGCTTTTAATCAAGTAAGGAAATTAAATATTTGAGTACAAACTTAAATATGAGGCTGTGTCAACAGTACTATGAAAGAATGTTACATGGGGCCTCATTGAGCCTACAAGGGGTGGAAGTGTTTGCTTTATGAGAGGATGAAAGTTGATCTAAACTCTAAAGGAGGAATGGGAGTGAAAAATCTGAGAGGGAGTAGTACTGGAGCCTTTTAAGAAGGTTCTTACATAGGAAGAAGTCAAAGGATCTGGTATGACCAGAATACTTCTATTTCACTAACATTTGTGTGCCCTGAATTATAATCTACATATAGAATTCTTTCATTTTAAATAGTTATGCAATGATATTGAGCCATATAATTCTGATTCAACAGTTTTCTCAAGTGATGGCTTAAAAACAGAGAACAGAAATG
Source organism: Camelus dromedarius (assembly GCF_036321535.1). NCBI lineage: Eukaryota > Metazoa > Chordata > Mammalia > Artiodactyla > Camelidae > Camelus > Camelus dromedarius. Next base: position 6,753,960 of record NC_087470.1, read on the forward strand.
ACTTATATAATATTAATTTCTGGTAGAATTTATTTATGTACATATATATAATAGTAGACTATGTATAATGATATAATATATATAATAATATTCTTGCAAAGGTCTCAAATAGTGTTTTGCACATGATAAGCAGCCATGAAGTAGTGATTAGCTACTTTTTCAATGTACGTTTATTGAAAACCTAGTAAGTATAATATGTACAAACACATTCCTGCATGCTGTTGTCCTCTATTTGACCAAAGAATGATCAGGGCATGTTTTAAAAGAATACTTCTTACCATGAAAAAGCCATTACCATATGTGTTTGATGTGCTTATAATCTCTAGATTTATGCCGTCTTTTTTGCCTTAACCTCAGGTAGGGCAGGACAAATCCATTCTTGCAGTGCTGTAAGTGATGAAAATATTAAAATATTTTTTATCTGTGCTGTCCTCAATGGTGGTCATTATCTACATGTGGCTGCTGAGTACTTGGAATGTGGCTAGTGCAACTGAGACTTGAATATTTTAATTTATTTTAATTTAAAAAGCTGCATGTGACTAGTAGCAACTGTATTGAAGTGACACTTCAGAGAGATTCAGGAAAAGACTTTGAGTTCCCGCTGCAATACTTTTGATACATTTGACATGAACTTGATATTTCTTGTAGCTGGTGGCCTGGATCTAATTGAAAGAGATGTTTTCTTAGTATGAGGGAGAACTTAATTTAGGTTAAAAAATTTAGGTGTGAACAGAAGCTTATTTTCCCAACTCACTTGGGGAATAACAACTGAACTTGTTTACATCAAAAAAATCTGCAAAACCATGTAGATGAAATTACACAGTAAGTGATTTTTTTTTGATGACCCAAAAGAGTAAACAGTTTCCTTTATGCTTACTGTTTGAGTAACAGCCACTTACAAAAGATAGAAATCATAAAAATGAATGAAATAAATTTATATTATAATAAACATTCAGAAAAATCTAGTGGTCATCTAAAGAAGCAAATGGGAGATTGTAGTCTGTAATCTGTGGTCAGTCAACTCACTTCTCTTCATCATATTCAATATTTAGAGTCTCTAAAAACATCATTTCTGTCTAAAATATTTATATTTAAATGTGAATGCATACAATTAATGTGTTCATTCAAAAGTTATAAAAAGAATATACAAAGTGGAAAGTATATTTCTCTTCCCTGTTTGAATGATAGCCATCTAGCTCTGCTGCTTAGAGATTGTGTTTCAATCAATTTTCTTGTTTTGTAAAATTTCAGAGGTACTTAATTTACTCCTTCAACAAGTTTACTGAATGTCTATTATATGCTAGGCATTGTTTTAAGTACTACTTTACAAAAGTGGAAATAAAAAGCAATTAAAAATTTCTTTAAAAATTACATTCTAATGGAAGGAAATAGGCAATAAACAAAATAAATAATAAAAACATGTGCTGTATTAAGTAGTGATAAATGCTATCAATTTTTAAAAAGATTTTAAAAGAGGTGAAGGTGTTGAAGGAGGAAAGGGAGTAAGGATTGCCTCAGCTGGGGAAGGAGTTTACATTTTAAATAAAATGAGCAGAGAAGGACCTTCAGAGCTTTATTTTCATCAAAGACATGAAGGAAATGAGGGACTGAGATATGTTTAGGCAGAGAACTGCATGTGCAAAGATCTTAAGGTAGGAGCTTGTCCAGTACCTTCCAGAAAAGCATCTTTACAATCTGGCTGGAACAAGGATCACAAGACAGAGCCTTTTTATGCCAAGTAATTAATACACCATCTAATGATAGTCATACTGTTCTATGTTGTATGTTGTTTTCCATCAAATGTTTGATGTCTTTAGGTTTTGAATAGGGCCTCCATGTCTCTGGTTCCTGTCATCTCTATTAACTACACATTAACTTCAGATAACATAATTACATATTGGGGTGTGATTATGTCTCTTATGGAATGTATTATATAATACTTACAAAAATAGCTAAGCCAATTTCTGTTCCAGTGTTCTGTTCAAAGTCCAAGTTCAGTTTGTAATGTAAGATTCTGTCCTATATAAGACAGATTGTTTTGCACTGAATACAATTTAATAAAACTTACCAAATTTTAATTTACTTGATTATAATAACATTATTGCCATTATTTTTACAGAAAAATAAAAAACTTATGGAAGAGAACATTTCACTAATTTAGTTTATTAATGAGGACATCAAAGTCTAGTGTGAGGTAGAATGATTTGCCAAAGACACATAAATGAGACTAGTTACAGCTAGCATTATTGTGTTTATAATATGTGATAGCCATTGTGCTGAATACCGGCACTATGCAATTTTAATCTTCCCAACAATCTGAGAGGCAGTCATTATTACTGTTTTATTAGTGAGGAAACTGAGGGAAATAAGTTCTGTAAAGTAATGCAGCAGATAAATGGTACAGCTGGGATCCTATCAAGGTCTTTATATCTCAGAAAGAACTCACACTGATAACTGCTACACTACTGGAGTTACAGGGACAGGAATATCCCATTAAAAACAGAAGAAGCAGAGAGGTTTCTGGGAAAGAGAGCAAGTTTTCACTGTGATCAGATGTTGGATTGAATTTTGCCTCCACATAGCTGAATATTTTGGGGCAAGCAGTGTAACTTTCAGTATGTTTCTAGGTGTGAATATTGAGGGACCAAATTACAGTCCCATATTTGCTTATCAGGACTTTGGCTTTATCCAGTATGGGTAAAATTAGAAGCCATCAAGCTTCCTAATTTAATTTGTGAGTACATTCTTATAGAGTAAATAAAAGAAGCTGTTCAGTTGAGATGAAAGCCTTTATATGCCAAAAAAGAACATAGATTATTATATTAAAAATAAAGCTCATAATTTAAAATGAAAGTTTGGTGCAATGCCAATAGAAAACCCAAAGTATCTGCTTATTTTAAGATTAAAAGAGAATATTGAAATTAATAAAGTGTTCATTAATTTGTCCCATGTTATCTGCTTGCTTTTCACTTTTTTTCCCACATACATTTGAAATTTTACTTATATTCAATGAAGAAAGTCCATGTTATCAGCATGGATCATTATGTATCGACATTGTAAATGGCATTTAAAAAGTAACTATTTTGTTTGCACATGCAGAGCTATAAACTGCCCAGTTAGGTTCATAATAGTCACTCAGTATTTATACTTCAATTAACTTGATATTTTTTTCAAATTTAAAATAAATTTACTTTTATGGGTAAAATAGCTTTGAACAGGCTACTAATCTGAAGTTGTAACTGTTTTTATTGTGCTTACCAAGAAGCAAATTTTCAGTTACCTTGATTGCTGTATTTTGCCAAACATCTTTTTTTAACCTATTCTTTTGTATATGAAAATGATATGATTTACCCACTATAAGTAGAAAAGCTTCAAATCATTTTTTACATTTTTAGTAATGAATTTACAATAAGCATCCAACCTCCCACACCGAGACTTCTGGACAACTAGCTGAGATTACAAAGTGTAAGCTGTGGCTAGGGATCAGAGATTACTCTGCATAAATTTAGTTTACCCTTATGGAGATTAAAAGCTCATTAATACTTCATTCTTTCCAACTGAGATAAAAGTTTGAAACAATTAGTATTTGAAAAAATATTTTCTCCCATTAATTTATTTTTTCACTATGTAATCTGTGTTGGTTCCCTTTTAAGTAGTGATAAAGTGTAGTTTAAAATAGAAGTCTATGGACTATATCTTAGGTTTTGTTGTTGTTATTGTTTTGGATTACTATCCCCTAACAACTTTTATTCCCTAACAGTTTATACAGCAACTTAAACAACAGCAATGAAAAAGTAGCATCTAGGTGTTCATTTCATCTGCTTTCCAAATGAAGTGACCAAACACCTCAAGAGGATCTGGATTTTTCCTGCAAGGAAGAAGTGAGAAAACATTTTTAATCATTAAGACAAGAGAGTTTTGCCACTTGTCAGTGATGCAGACATTGTGTACTAGCTGCTTTATCCTGAAGGCAGTTTATTAGTTACACAGATGTGTTAGAAATTGGGCTCCTGGCAGGGTTTGACATGGCTAGTGAATAACTAAGTGCAGTTTTTATGTACTTCACCAATGTGTTGTGTTATTCTTACCGATTATTATATGCAAGTAAAATGTAAATCTGTGTGATTATACAGCTTCTTTTATATCCAAACATTATCCATAAAGAAAATATTCATGAATGGAAAGAGATGGTAAATATTGGTGAAAAACAGCCAAAGGTTTTTTGTTTTGGTTTAAAACTCTGACATAATTTGAAATTATGGAATATTACTCAGTATTTTCATAATAATAGCAAGTTGACAAATGATACTCTGAATAGACAATCTGTAATGCTACAAACCAGATATTAGGGAGACTTTTGTATAATGAGTTAGAATCATTCTTTCATTAATATCCCTCCTTGGTAGTACATCAGCTCTTCTGGCTCATTAATGCAATGTTGAGGATTTTCAAGTGATGGTGAAAAATGAAGTAAATAAAATTATAGTGGTCCTAAGACAGAATGTGTTTATAAATGCTTTAGTAATACACTTCTAACACTAGTAAAATGGGAATTGAAAAAGTGATTAATTTGTAATTAAGGCTTTTAGAAAGTAAAAATTTTCGACTACTTTTGATATTCCTTTTCTTTAATAGTACAGAATTGTAAAACATGTCTTAAGAAAATAACATACAAAATTTTTTTCTCAGTGATAATTTATTTTTTCCATCTTTACTGAAGTACAATTGACAAATCAAATTGTATTATTTAAAGCATGGAACATGATGGTTTTATATACTTATTATGTACTGTGAAAGGAATCCATAGTTAATTAACAATACCACCACCTCACATTTTATCTTTTTTTAAAAATGAGAACCTTTTAATTTCTACTCTTCTAGCAAATTTCAGTTAAATACAGTGTTGTCAGTTATAGTCCCCATATTATACACTAGGTCCTCAGACTTTATATATATACAGACTTTATTTACCTTAAGTTGGAAGAACTTGAGACAATTAATTAGATTGGGGGCAAACTGGTGACACCATGAAGATGCTTTGCTACTTCAGAAAAGTTGCTAAGATCTAAACTAAGCTTATTTTCAAGGAAGCAACCTCAGAGACAACACACTACCTTCTGCCTTGCTCTAAGTTAACTACAGTTCATGTCTCTCTAAGACAACCCTTAAGTCCTTATTACTTCATCTCATTTTTGAGATATCCAGGGAGACATATAACCCCCAGCTCTTTCTATTGTGACCCATGATTTCAACATATTAGTTTGGGAATCTCATTGATGTCAAGTGTATCCTAATTCTGGTCTAAAATAAAATTAAATTGGTTAACAATTGGAAAAGCTATGATTTAGCCACAGCCCTGTGGCACAATTTAGAAGAAATTTCATAAGCTACAATTTATTGAAGCTAGACATTGACCTAAATGCCTTCTAGGCACTGCGTTATTTACTTCTTACAATAAGCTAATTTATCAGGTAAATAAAAGCCAGTATTTATCCAGTTTAGAGATGAGAAAACAGATATTTTGAAAGGTTAAGTTATTTGCCTGAAGTTAAACTAGTTATCAGCAGCATCGAGATTAAAATATTATAAACTCTGCCTTATTGTAACTACTAATATCAAATTTACTGTTTGTTTGGTTTTTTTTTACAAACTATATTGTCCAAAATGTAATCTACATATTTTTAATGCAGAGGCTTGACTGTAGACTTATTTTAACACTGGAGCATTAAGTCCCCAAAGTTTGAATATTTTAAATAAAAGTATCTAACATATGTATAGGGAACAGAAATTAACTGTGACCCACATAAACACATATAAAATAAAAGTTTAATCTGATTATTTGAAATAATTTTCTGCTTATTCTTTCCTTTTGAATAAAGTAGAATGTATACATAATGTAGAGAAGAAAAAATACTTTAAAACTAGGAAATATTTTATATTAATTTATCTGAAAGAGTTACATTTTACTTCTTCACAGCTTGTTGTCTTCACTTGTCTTCAAATAAACTGAAACTTGAAGTAAAAAATTTCACTATACCTACACATAGTAAGTACATGATAAATACTAATTACTCAGTTGATTACATAGGATCAATTAGAGTAAACATTGTGTGCCAAGTGACTACCCAAGGAATTCTAGAAATCAGTTAACATTTTTATGTAGTGCACAACGCAAGGCTTTATTATGTGTTACTGTGTCATTATACCTTGGGTTATTTATTGTGCTAATCACTAGGGTTGCAAAAATAAAAATATACAAGAATCTCAAATATAGCAAGAGTTGCAACCAAGCAAATCACCTCACAAAATTATGTATAAAATTCAGAGGGATGATCTTGAAGGCAGTGAAGGATATTAAAAATCTCATAGAAGAGATAATGCCATACCAAATTCCTACTCACCCTGGAAATCACACTGGTTTTGAGGTTGAGTAGGAATTTTGACAAGGCCATATACAATTGAAAGTTATGTGTGTGTGTGTATATATATATATATACATTGTGTGTGTATGTATATATGTGTGTGTGTGTGTGTGTGTGTGTGTATAAAATGACTGTGTGTATATGTAAAGTTATGTTGGGGGCTGGAACATTGTGGTAGGCAGAATAATGACCTCCCAAGATATCCAGATCCTGGATCCTGGAACCTGTGAATGATACCTTATAGGGCAAACAGGACTCTGCAGATGAGATTAAATTAAAGATCCTGAGATGGGAGGAATTACCCTGGAATACCCTCATGAGCCTACCTGTGATCACAAGTGTCCTGGTAAAAGGGAGGCAGAGGGAGATTTGACTACAAAAGGAGAAGAGGTGATGTGATGAGGAAAGCAGAAACTGGAAGATGTGTTTTGAAGGTGGAGAAAGAGCACAAGCCAAGGAACACAGGCCACTGGAAGCTGAAAAAGGCAAGGTGATTGGATTTCCCTCTCAGCCTTCACAAGGAAGCATCCTTGCTGATAATTTGAAGTCAGCTCGTGTATCTAATGATTTCAGACCTCAGACCTCCAAAACTGTAAGATAATGAATGTATGATTTATTAATACCAATAAGTTTGTGGTAGTTTGTTACAGTGGCAATAGGAAACTAATACAAGCATGAGCTCTCATGCTGAAAAGCCTCACTAGAATCACAAACCTGACTCCAAAGAGCATGGGATAGGAAAGAGTTCCAGTTCCAGAATCCTAGGAAACAAACATTGAAAACTGCATAAAGAAGATCCAATGAGAGAGACTGAAAAAAAAAAAAAATCAAGGGAAAGAGTATAAAGAAATGATGATGTTGAACCCAAAGGAAGAATTCTGTAGAAATCTGCCCTCTCTTGCATACCAGACAGAGAGACAGTAGAGATAGGTGATTGCAAAGCAGTGCTGGCATTCTAAATGAGATTATAATTCATAAATCTGTATTTGTTTTTCTACCAATATTTGAGGTAATGGGATTAAAAAATCAAATGTAATGGGAATATGTACATCAAAAAGGGTATGAACTTGCAGGAATTTATAAAGTGCTTCATATGCTTTCCCTTTTGTACTTTAGGGTATTCTAAATTTTATTTTAGTATAATGATATGATAGTAAATGCATTTAAACCTGGCCCTCAATTATGAGTCTTAAAAATAACCCTACTAATTCTTTATGATTAAAAAAAATTCTCAGCCGTTTGGTTTTATAGTATATATGCATATTGGTGAGTCTTCTCACTGCCTTTTATAAATAAAATGCTATTATGGTTTCTGGTTAGAGGTTAGGAATTTTCATTCTCTGGAAAATGAAATTAAAAGAGATGAAACACATTTATACACACTAGAAACAAGGATACCAGTTGATCTGTGAAATGTGAAGTGTCTGATGCAAATATGAAGAAAAAGACATTTAGAAAGGAAAATATCTACCTTTGAGTGCCCTTTTAACTTGGTCATGATATCACTGTGGTTATTATTCGTGAGTAGTAAGGTCATTAATCTCCATTTGAATAAAAATAAGGAGCCAGACTTGTTTGTATGAAATCAGAAGGCATTCTAAACTTCGTGTTTTTCTACTTCATATTTCTTAGATAAGGAGATTCTTTGATCAAAAGGCTAACAAAAATGACTGTTTTCTGTAAGTTTTATTCACATACAAAGTTTAATTTTAGTAGACACTGCTTTTGAACTAAATATAGCCTTTCTTACTAACCATAAGTCACACCAAATTGAGCTGTTATAAAATATTAAATCAATTTTACTTAATTTCCTCTAAGGATGTAAAAATGAGATATTTCTTTTCACTTATTTATTTATTTATTTTTTGGTGAACAGTCAGTTTACAGTGTTGCATCAGCCTCTGGTGCACAGCATAATGCCTCAGTCATACGTATACATTCATGTATTCCCTTTCATATTCTTTTTCATTCTAGGTTACTACAAGATATTGAATATAGTTCCTTGTGTCCTTTTCCCATTTTTAACATATTTATTACAACAAACCTTATATTTCCATGTATAGAGGACTTAGATCTTGTTTCCAGGGTTGAATCATGGAATTCTAAAGAGCCAGACACTTCTCCACAGCATTTCCTCACCTCACCAATGACTTGGGCAGGAGGAGATCAGGGCTCAGTTCAGGATATGTGGTGATTCTCCTGGAGATTTCACTGTTTTTTCCATCAAGGCCCTCTTGATGCACAAGCACTGGCTATAAGACTTCAGTAAGTGTCTCCTTTCTTAAGATATTTAAACATATTTTACTGAATTAGAGACTATTGATAGGTCCCAATAGAGTGGGTGGTGAATGAAGAGCAGCTCTCTTTGGCTTCCAAGAAAGTTTTCTAAAGATGTTTGGTTTCCTTCTCTGACTGACTTTCTGGTTAGATGATACACTGAGTGGTGATGGTTCTGTCCCTGCCTATGTTGGGGACAGTTGGCTGCTAGTGTGTTGTAATGGCTGCTGAAAGCTGGTGTTATAGATTCTCTTCAGATCCAGGATTTGTCACTAACTATTCATGTAAATTTGGGCAAAAATTATATTTTGTGTACATCAGTTTTGTCATTTGTAAGTGGGGATGGTAGTACTTATAAGTAGTTTAGAGGTTTATGAAACTTAGTGAAAATAAAGTGCTTAACACAAAACCTAAGTTAACAGCAGGCATTTATTAAGTAATAGCTATACAAATTATTATATAATGATTTGTGCATTATATGTTATATAAAATTATATATTACTAGTGATTTATGGAAATGTAGGCCTGACAAGTTAATCATGGAGGAAGCCTCCTTTATTTCTCACTATATTTTTTAATCTTCTAATCCCAATTCCTGGCTTATCTGAGGACAGAAACATAGTAAAGCCTATTATGATTGCATCAGTTGACTATTTTGATTCTACTTTCACAGCATATAATACAGTATTCTGATATCCCACCTTTTTAATGCAAAGCTTGGGAATGATTTCCGCAGTTAAAAAAAAGAAAAAGAAAAGGCAGGACATGTGCTAACATCTTTAGGTTCTTGTATCATTGACTGAATTCTACAGATAATTGAGTACAGTCTTTGTGCCAGAAAAAGTTGCAGGCACTAATATCATGCTGAGTGTTTTGTGAATTACATCACCATCACTTGAAATTAAAATCTTTTAATGTAATAGTACAGACTGGCCTACCATCATTAACAGTTACTAAGGAAATTTACAATCCACCCACATGAAAGAGAGAAGAAAATACTATTGAGCACTTACAATGAACTATGTATTTTCATTTATAATATCTCAAATAACTTATTTATTAAAAACTGTAATGTGATATTTTATACATTAGATGAAGTAACCGAAAATCATAGAAGTTAATAAACTTTTCTAAAATTGGACACATAAATGAATAGTGTACCTGGAATTCTTCCCAACATAGTATTTCAAGTTTTACGCATTAGACATTAACACAACCAAACTAAAATATGAATTTGTTATTATTCATTTTATATTCATAAAATGCTTGTAGCCAATTCATAACTATTAGAAAATAGAATCAAATAGTTGGATATTAGAGGTAGAAAATGTTTTGCAGGGAGAGAATATATCATATCTCTTTTCTTTTTCTCCTTTTTTGTAGCTTCTTTTAAGAGGAATTAGGAAAACAGGATTTTAAGGTGTTTATCAGATTTCTAAATGATATCTTATGTCCCAAGAAATAACAAAGCCTTAGAAATTGTAGAATGTGTTAATAAATACAAATGCATCACAATTAGTAGTGTAAGAAAATCATGCTCCTGATGTTACATATTCTGAGAGTGACTGAGTTTTTCTTGGCATTATATAGCCTATTTAGAGATTTATGTTATAAGACACAAATTTTTAGTTTCAGTTCTTCTCCTAACTCCAACTTGGTGACTTAGAAAATAGACATATACATAGATAGATAGACAGCTAGACACACTAGCCTCCTCCTTGATTAGATAGAGACATATATAGATAGATAGTCACACCAGCCTCCTCCTCTATTAGATAGATAGCTATACAGACAGACTAACCTCCTCCTCTTCCTCTGATAGACAGTTACAAAGACAGACAGACACAGACAGGAAGACACACTGGCCTCCTCCTCCTCCTCAATTAGGTAGATAGATAGATAGAAGGATAGATAGATGATAGATAGATAGAGACAGACACACATACAAACAGACAGACACAAGAGCCTCCTCCTCCTCCTCAGATAGAAAGACATCACACACACACTAGCCTCCTTCTCCTCCTCAATTAGGTAAATAGACATACTAGCCTCCTCTTCCTGTATTAGATATAAAGACAGATAGACACACTAGCCTCCTCCTCCTCCTCCATTGCTGGGTCCTGTGGTAGTTCTACTTTTAGTTTTTTAAAGAGCTTCCATACTGTTTTATAGTGGCCATACCAGTTTCCATTCCCATCAACAATGTACTAGGGTTCCCTTTTCTCCGTATCCTTGCCAACATTTGTTATCTGTAGACGTTTTGATGAAGGCCATTCTGACAGGTGTGATGTAGTATCTCATTGTGGTTTTGATTTGTATCATTCTGATGATTAGCAAAGTTGAATGTCTTTTTAGGAGCCTGTTAAACATCTGTTTATCTTCTTGGAAAAGATCTATTGAGCTCTTCTGCTGATTTTTTAATCAGTTTTTTTATATTGATGGATAATACATTCTTATAACTACCACAAAACCCAATACACAGAAATCTGCCAGCTCTCCCAGAAGCTCCTCCATGTGCTCTGACTCAATCATAGCCCCTTCCCTTCCTTTAAGTAAGTCCTTTCCTCTAAGTTACTCTTACAGAAATCACTTCCTTTTGTTTATGATTCTCTTACCCAAGTATGTCTCCCTAGGTACTAGTGTTTAATTCTGACCATTTACAAAGAGAGTTGCTGTTCCTTGTAAGTCTGTTTTGGTCTACAGATTTATTTTTCATACCTTCCTTGAAATATACCTGTTTGATTTGTTTTTCATAGTCTGGATTTGACTGATTGCATACAGGTGGTACATTTTAGCACATTCATCCATCCTTTTTACTTCCTCAAACTGGCAACTGGATCCAGAGGCATGATTGGGCTTGATTTGATCCTCTGTCAGAGAGTATGGTGTGTTATTTCATAAAGAGTCACCTAGTGTCTCATCTCCTTTTTATGATGTTAGCAGCTATTGATATTTCATGCCTCCATCCATTAATTTATTGGAAGTTGAAAAGTGTTATTAGTCTTTGAATTCTCTCATTTCTTTTTCTTTTACTAACAGAAGTAATTTTATAAAGAGATGCTTTCCCTTATTTGCTATTTGATTCCTTAGGGCTACAATACAGTTCACTTAGGAAAATTAGTAATGATGTATTATTCCAGCATTCACTAGTTTAGCTATTAGGGCCATATTTGAAGGCCAAAACCCTAAAAACTGTCGATGATAATGAAGCAGCTGTAATTTAAAATTTTTTTAATTGGAGAAATAAAAATTTGTCAAGCATATTAAGAGTACAGATTTTTCCAAATACCATAAGAGCAATTATTAAACTTGACTGTCTTATACGAATGCCCTTCAGAGGTAGATCTTGTAAATGCTAGTCTTGCCATTGGTATTTTTACACAGTAGAAACTATACAGCAATAAGAATGCATAACAACAATTTATGCATCTTAAATACATGCAGTTTTCAATTGGCTACTTACACATCAGTAAGAGGGGGGGATGTCTCTTTTTTGTTAATTTTTTCAGGCCCTTTGCCTTTCCCACATAAATGTACATTAGAACTGTATATAAGCATAGATATAATGTTGAGGTAAGCCTACTCTTGTGCGTAAGAAGAAAATCATGCTTGTCTTAGATATATGGTTATGTAGTCTTTATATGTAAATATTTATCTTTCTTTCATACAGATTACAAATGATTTAAATATTTTACTAATGTAACCATACAGATTTCTCTATATTCCTAATATTGTTTCCTTCTGTGTTATTCCAGTAGTGCTGCTTGGCTCATTAGACTCTGTTGCAGAGGGCAGCCTTGATGAGCAGGATAAAGCAACAGCTAAGCCAAAGACCCTGCCAGGTGTGACTGATAATGAAATGACAGGGACGGGTGAAAGTGAGAAACTAGCTGTTCTCTAAATACATAAGAGCCTGTGACTAGTTGACTTCATTTCTAGGGAAATATATATAATACATAATAATATATATAACTATCAACAATAAAACTTTACATTTCATATTTTCTACCTCTTTCTGTGTAAATAATCTGAACTTGCTAATGGTGACACTTAATGCTAGCAGTCTCAGTGAAGTGTGTTTTTAAATAAATACTTTTTAAAAAAATGAATGAATGCTGTTGGTACAAAGTATAGCACTGTAGATGAATATTAACTAATTTTCTGTGCCCCCCAGAGTATTCAGTTAAATTTGCCATGTGTAGGAGAATTGAGACTTTGGTGTGGGGCTTTTCCATAGTTCTCTCTGTACAGGAAAAAGCTAGCACACATCCCCCAAATTCTGAAATGTCTAAGACCATTCAGACTTCACCAATGGTTGTAAAGGTCTTTAAGACAATGACTTTCAGACTTTTTAAATACAGTGGAACCCTTATCTCCAAATGGAATCTTAGATAGTATTCTATAGATAAAAATTATATTTTATCAGCATAAATATAAATGTTTACATTCATGACATTTATTTAAAAATTAGTGATAACAATTAAAACAGACCACTACTGTTAAAATTGGGAGTTATAGATACTTGTTATATTCTTATATCATCAGACTTACAATATGTTCGTATATTTGTTTTTGTTGTATAATACAAAAATACTCTTGGTTGATCCCTTAAATAGGTGCAAATAGGAACTTTTCACCTTTCTTTGCAAGTCCCAGTTGGCTAGTTTGGTCAACTAAAGCAAACCAGACTCTTGAAGAAAAGATCAATAGAAATGATAAATCACTAGCCAACTCTGAACATCTGCTTGCATTTTATTTTTATTTTGTTTTTTTAAATTTTTTATCAAATTGTAATATGCTTGTAGAATAATTCATGTATCATCATAGTGCAGATGATGAATTTTCAAATGCTGAACACAGCCATGTAACCAGCAACCAGATCATAAAAAACAAAACATGATCAAAACAACAAAGCCCACTCAGATCTCTTATTTCTAGTCACTGCCATCCCAAGAATCACCATCTTGTTTTATCCACTTCCATTTTGAAATGTAAGTATAAAAGTTAATAATTACAGCAGAAATTTTCCATCAAGACATGTCACTCATTTACTTGTTATCATCCAATTGAATATTCCACCATGATGAAAACATGTGCTGGGCAAGTGCTCCTCAGTCTCACCGCTGGTTAAGTACATGTCATGTATGTGCTGTGATAGTGCACTTGCACTGTTCTCAGTGAGTAGATATGAGTTCTTGTAAAAGACCAATGTAGAGCTACAGCTTTTCTAGTCAGTGACCCATTATGGGACACACAGGACGGCCAGAAGAACTTGATTCTGTGATGTGTGTGAAAACAAAGCTGGAGGCCAAGTTACTATGCTGGTGGTCTTCAAAATACTAGTTACATAAAAGGCACATCTGAGTGTGCAGATAAATTTCTATTACAGTTTTTATGTTTTAAAGTGCAATTCCAGTCAAACATCTGTGGACCCCATGATTTTCTCTGAAAACTATCATTATGTTAAACTCAGTATGAAAACCACAGCTATAGATTATAAGAAAAACTCAGAAATAAAAATGCTATTACTGAATTTGGGAGTTCAAGATTTGCAGATACTAACTACTATGTATAAAATAGATAAACAACAAATTTTTACTGTATAGCACAGGGAATAATATTCAATATCTTGTAGTAACCTATAATGAAAGAGAATATGAAAATGAATATATGTATGTATGTGTATGACCAAAACATACTGTAGACCAGAAATTGACACAACATTGTAAAATCACTATACTTCAATTTTTAAAAGAGTCAAAAAAATTTATTACTGAAAGAAAAAGTCTATTAAGATGACCTGGGAAGTTATATAATGCTAATTTTTAAAATCTTATTTCTTAAATGTTCTTGATTCTGAGGTAATTTGATGAGTCACTTACTAGAAGAGTGTAGAGTATGAGTTTATTGTCTTGTGGCCTTGGATTTATATTCCTGGCCTTGGATTTATATTCCCAGCCTTGCCAGTTAGCAGCGGGGTGACATTGGAAAATTAATGCGTCTAAGCCTGTTTCCTTTTCTCTAAAATGAGCCCATGTGATGATCAGCTGAGATAACATACAACCTAGTATGTTGCTGAGATTCAACAAGCAGTGCCAGCTGTGTGGTTCTCATTATGTGCATCAACCTCTATTAATATTACAGATTATGTGAAAGAACCTGAAGGCATGCGTATAAATTCCTATTGGCTGTGACCTGTTAAATTTACCTAGTATTTCAAAAATACACTTGAAAAATCTTCAAATCAGCCTATGAACTTAGTTTAAAAACAGAAAAGATCAGTGGATCTTTTTTTAACCATTTGTTTTCTGGGATTAAGCAGGCTTGGTTTAGGTGATATGTTGTCAAAGATTATCTTTTTTATTAATATGACTCATGAAATTCCTTGTGCTTTATTGTCTTTAAAAAGTTGATGACTATAAAATAAGGTCCAGATCTAGCCTTTTGCTAGTTTTCATGTCTCACAGGCAGGTGCTGTACTGTGCTGTGGCCATGTGACTGGCATAGTCACTGAATGTGACAGTACTCTACACATTGGGACCCTTGCCACTGCACAATAGAATTTGACACTTCTCAACTTGTAAGTGGGAAAAAAATAGGAAGCTTTTGACCTGTAATAATACACAAAATAATTAATTACACAGTATCTTCTTTTTCTAATGTAAAAGGCAGAGAAGTCAGCCCTTTACTTTTCTCTCTAGAAAATACATGAATAGAGTTAACATACGTGACCCTGGGGTTATTTTTAATATCCGTTGGGTTAATGACTCAAATTAGGAGAAACGTACTTTTCTCCTGCTCCATTGTCTGAGCAGCCCCTGATGTCTCTCTGTCTTCCATTTCTAATTTCTGACTTTTAGGTCATTTGCTTTTCTGCATGTTTGCTCTGCTGTTGCTTTATGCTAGAACCCCTTCTTTCTGACACCTCTCACCTGTTAAATTAGGTTGAGTGTTCAGTACTGCTATGCTAGTTACCTTTGGGATCATTTATTTTATGCATACTAAGTGATACTTACACCCCATGGTATTTCTGTAGAGGAGAAAAAATACATTGTGCCTTTTTCTTTTGTTCATAAAATCAATTTTATCCTTCAGTCAGGCTACTCTGAGTCTGATCAATGGTTTAGGGGGCAGGCAAGATCTTTTCCCTAAAGTCCTACTGAATGTCTCTGCCACTTAGAGACTCTCCTCTGATGATATACCCTACTTTTTTGTTTTTAGTTTATTTAAGCAACTCTATTCCTTTTTGGGCATGCTTCAAATAGCAGTGGTGACCTTGTTACTGAGTCCAAACTCATTCTGCTTGCCACAAAACAGGCAAGTAAATCAGGAGACAAGGTGTTGGGACAAGGAAAAGTGATTTTATTTGGAAAGCCTGAAGACTGAGAGGATGGCCAACTAATATCTTGGAGAAGCATCCTTCTCCAGTCAGAATACAGACTCCTTTTATATGGAAAAAAATAAAACAACCCCACAGGGGAGGGGGTGTGGTTGGTTGTTGCAAACTTCTTGCTGTAGGAATTCTTTGTTCTTGCAGCTGTCCACGTGGGTCAGGCCATGGTGTCCCTGTAAACCTCCAACAATACAAAGGTTATTCTCTATTTTGCAACTTGCCATCTCTGCATAAGGCAGAAGTGCTGACATCCTTAAAGGTCAGAGCCCCAAGAATAGGCTCTCCTGTCCATTTCAGGCTAAAGGCAACATTGTTTCACAAAAGGTGCAGAGCTGGCAAGACTAAGCCTAGAAAACAGGGCACAGTGGTTAAAACTAAAGGAACAGATCTAATATGGTGTCAGATTTGTTCTCCTCTGTTACAACCTGAAGCATTAGATGGAAAGATAGCCCATTGTAAGGCATTCTTACACAGTCACATGTAGGAATTGGCTATGTCTTAAATTTAGAGTTGAAAGTAGTCCCTCAGAATTTTATACTATGCAAGTCACAGATTATGTAGAGGAAGAGGAGGCTGTATATACTGTTTTATTTTTAGGTATTAATTATGTAGTTATGGGTATCAGGAGAAAAGGAGACTGCTCACCCTGTTTCTCTTCTTTTTTTCCAATCTTCTATGACACTTATTCTTTTCCCTAACTTCCAAAATTCCACTGTTAGTAATGAAAGGTACAAAATGAGTTAAGAAAAGACATCAAAATCTTAGATCATTATTGTCATTAGGTCCTTTGAATTCTTTTTTCCGGAGTTTGTTTCTTGGTGGGAAGAGGAGGAGTTTAACATGGATGGAAGAGTGAACAATGACTTCAGGTTTTCTCTTGTGGATGACTGGGTGAGTAATCATGCCATGGGTAAAACAGCAGATCCTGGGAGTAGAATTGGTTTTGTTGGGGAATATAATTAATTCATTTGAGGTTGTGTTAGATGTGATTTACTTATAGAACAGTCTGAATGTTTATTTGGAAATTTAATATTCAGAAATGAATTAAGGACAAAAGACATAGATTTGTAAGTCACATACATATGTGTAATAATTAAGTGAAGATTCTTGATGAAATTATCCAGCCCTCTTCCCTAAAATGAGATCTTTTAAAAAAGAGGGCTAAAGATGGAGTCCTGAGATGAGCAATGTACCATAAAAGATGGAGAAGTATCCATCAGAGTGGTGGGGAGAGGAAGGCGTTGTATGGGAGAAAGTTCCCAGGGAAAGGGCTGTGTCAGATGTCTCACCGGGTGAAAAAATTACAACAGTTGAAGAAATGTATAGGCAGGATTTGGCCACTAGGAAATTACTTTTTTGTTACAGCAGCTTTTACACAGGATATTGGAACACATATTGGATGACAAAGTTGGAGGATTGAATTTCAGTGGAAGAAACACAGAAGATGAGATGCTTGGTGGCATCAGGAGGCAAAGAGAGAGAGAAAGAGAGGCAGAGGAAAGAAAGAATCCTTGCATAATTATGTCAGTTTTAGAAATTTAAGAGTAGTTTTATCCAGTGCAGAGATTGATTACGGACGGTAGGAAGAGACAGTAACTTGTGGAGTGAGATTTTACAATGACCACATCAGGACACATCTCCGCCTGCTGACAGGGGTTACTGAGCCCGCTGTGATTTCATGCTCATGGGCTGTGCCACGTAATACCAAGGTTTATATTTCACCCTGTCTTTATCACATCGTACTGTCCCACAGCCTTGTTCACCATTTCTGGTAGATTAAGGGGTGACATTAGTGTTTTATATTTTCGTGTATTTGTGTGGCCATGCTAGAGATTACATTTATTTCAACAGGTGTTTCTTATGGACAGAGCAGCAGTGACACTGAAGCTCTACATCAGACGTATTGTCATGTAGCCCTTTCTTGGGAAGATGCAAATGAACAAGGATCTGAGAGTGATGCAGGGGGACATACCGAGAGCTCGGTGAAAGAGCATCCTCAAGAAGATAAAGAAGAGGTGGTATATTTATACAATGGAATACTACTCAGCCATAAAAACCAACAACATAACGCCATTTGCAGCAACATGGATGCTCCTGGAGAATGTCATTCTAAGTGAAGTAAGCCAGAAAGAGAAAGAAAAATACCATATGAGATCGCTCATATGTGGAATCTAAAAAACAAAAACAAAAACAAACAAACAAAAACAAAGCATAAATAAAGGACAGAAATAGACTCACAGACAGATAATACAGACTTGTGGTTACCAGGTGGGTGGAGGGTGGGAAGGGATAGACTGGGATTTCAAAATTGTAGAATAGACTACACTGTATAGCACAGGGAAATATACACAAAATGTTATGATAACTCACAGAGAAAAAAATGTGACAATGAGTGTGTATAAGTCCATGAATAACTGAAAAATTGTGCTGAACACTGGAATTTGACACAACATTGTAAAATGATTATAAATCAATAAAAAATGTTTAAAAAAAAAGAAGATGAAGGGTCCTCTAAAAACATCTCTACCATGGAATGTGGTAAAATCTTATTCCTTTGAGACCCTCTCTAAACAGTTTCCAGTGTGGTGTAATTTAAATTCAATTTACTGTAGTGATTGTTTCTCAGTCTGAATTTATAGAGTTTGCTTAAATGGAATCTGGGAATCATCGGTTTAACTATAAAGTTAGAGCTGAACATAGGGTAAAATTTCAGTTCCTCCTATATCTTCCCAAGTTAAGAAATCACTTAAGTATTTTCACATTATTTATGCTTTTCCATGAACATATGCTAAAGTTATTTTTTAAATAGAGAATGGTATTTGGGATCAACTAAATACATATTGTGTGTGTGTGTGTGTGTGTGTGTGTGTGTGTGTGTGTATACACCCATACTCATATATTTGATGTGTATGGGGGGAGAGAGAGAAAGTATATAGATATATAATTCAAATATAAATACCTAAGAAGATTTTCTTGTACAAGCAGGTTACAGTGGGAAACTGGGATTATTATATGTGCCATTTTATTAACTATGTCAATCGGAGACAGTGTAATTTTGGTGGTATTAGACATTAAATTAAGCAATTTACATAATATTTTCGGTTGCTATTTTAACTTTTCTCCCCTCTTAGATCTGCCCATGGTAGAGGAGCTGATGAAGCCTATCAGAATAGATTCCTTTGGGGTTGGTGGTTTTGATTTACAACCTGTCAGGTAAGAGTTTTTTGGAATGGATTGTGCGGGGTGTTTGTTTATTTCTTTATTGTCTTGTCACTGGAAACTTTTGGCATCATTTGTTCTGTTAGCCACCCCTAGTGAATGATTAACGGGTAGCTAGTATGAGCCTACCTGTGAGACACTCCTCTCTTCCCTTAATATTAGTCTTTATCAACTAGTTTCTCAAAATTCTTCTTGTGCTAATTTTTTAAAAAAATAGATGCTAGTAAAAATGTTAGTACCATTAGGTAGGTAATCTTAAAACTTTTCACTGAAAAAATAAAATTTCATCAGCTTTAATAGCTCAGGGACAGTTGACTCAAATGGTGAGAGAACACGGATTTTATTCTGTATATGAGTCATCCATTTGCTTCTTTTTAAACCAGTTATTTCTGCACTTAGTCACAGACCAGCCGTCATCTCCCAGGTTGAGTTCTTTGGTCACAAGATAAACAGGCTTTTATCTTCTTTTTAAACAGAAAATGTTCCAGCTCCAGTAGCTTTTAATGGAAGCTTGTGGGACCTTGCTGTCATTCACCAACACAGGGTACCGTGTCCCAGTAACCTTGTCATACGACAAATGTCACATCCATTATCTCATGAGATCCACACAATAAGTAGGTCAGGCATCTTTATCCCCGTCATTCAAGTGATGAAACTGAGGTGAACCAACTTAGTGGTGGGGCTCTCACAAGAACCAAATGATGACAGCTAACATTTTTACCCCTTGCTTACTGTGGGCTTGATATTGTGCTAGGTTCTTTACATATTACATTTCATTTACTCTCACAGCAGCCCCATAGGGTATATATATTCCATTATCACCACCATTTCATAGATAAGAAAACTAGGCTTAAAGAAGTTAAATAAATTGCTTAAGATCACATAGACATAACTCAGCAATGCACTTGGATTGTCAGGACTTTGATCTCTGTGAAATATTTCCGTGAAAATCCTGTCATCCATTCTTGTATTATTTGTTCATTTGTGTTTTCAACAGACAAGTTTTTGAGCCCCTCCTTGAACCCTGTGCTCATCATGAGATCCACGTGCAGTGATCCCCTGGCCTTGTTTGTACTGCGTGTGCTAGTTGAGAGAAAGGGATGTGCTGTGGCTTATCCTAAACCCCATCTACTTGACTGCTAAGTCTAGCATTCTTCCCCTGATCTACAGTGCTAGTTAGTGTTTTTATGGGGCTGACTGGGCTCCCTTATCACTGCTGTTTGGGGCTACACTTGTGTCACTGAAGAAATTTTTCTACACATCTTGTGTCTTTGTTGGCATAACTGACACCATTTTTGTAATGTGAATTCTAGAGGTGTTTACATTTGTGTTTAAAAGCTGAAAACAAGTATACTTACATTAAAGGCATAACAATAATTATAGGAATGTCAGTAGTAGGAAGTTGAGTATGCATATCCAAAAGCTCTTTAGTAAACCATAGGATAAGTAATCCTAGCTGCTGTAACAAATAATCCTTAAAATTTTAGTAGTTTAACATCATCAATTACTTATGTCTTGCTTACATCATAATTCCATGTGTCTCAGTGGAGTTGGGGGTGGGACTCTGCTCCACATAGTCATTTAGGGACCCAGGTGGCTTTCTGTCATCAACACATGGTTTTGAGGTCCTCCTGGCCTCATCAGTCAATAAGGAAAGGAAATAGATTGTTAGCATGTTTCCTTTTAAGTGCCTAATCACAGGAGTCTTAACTCCCTTCAGCCCACATTGTGTTGGTAGGAACCAGCACATCCAGCTAAACTAGGTCCAAAAGGGCTAGGAAGTGTGGTTTGCTCATGTGCCCAGAAACAAGTGTAAATGTGTTTGGTAGGCATCTAGCCAGTTTCCACCAGA
Source organism: Camelus dromedarius (assembly GCF_036321535.1). NCBI lineage: Eukaryota > Metazoa > Chordata > Mammalia > Artiodactyla > Camelidae > Camelus > Camelus dromedarius. Next base: position 6,775,123 of record NC_087470.1, read on the forward strand.
AACTTCCCTTCTAACAGCCAAATATCCATTCCACTCTTCATTGAACAAAGACCTACTCAGCCCTTCCCCAAAGCAAACAGCCCAGGGTCCCATTCAGAACAGTATCCACCTGGAAGGCCAGGGTTTCCAGGTGAAGCACGTTCTCTTTGTCAGGTTTCAGTGTAGCTCTCCATTGTGTACTAATCAGTGAATTAAAAGGCAAGTTTCATCCTTCCTTTGCCACCCCAATATGATGGTGAGACTAAGCCTATTCCTATTCAGAAAGGAGAAGAGTGAGGAAGCTACAGCAATCAGCAGTGCAGCTTTGAGACCCACTGAAAGGCCTTATGAAGACCCCCTACCTTCAAGGTGGGCATTTCCCTTAATTAGGCCATTATTCTGCTCTTAAGGAGGAACTACTTTATAAATATATTGTTCTATGTAGCTCCTGGTTCCAGTTGTCTTGTGTTTCTTCACCACTGGCTTCAACTGAAGTGGGTAATGGGGGAGGGGACGCCCATCTTTGAGGATACACTCTTTTCTCCACCTGCTTTCTGCCTGCAGGAAGGTGGTTGTAAGGCTGTCAGACAAGTATCTAGCCTTTTTTTTTTTTTTATAAGTAGAGTTCTGGTTTCTTTGACATCTTTGTCATCTTTGTCATCTTTGTCATTACAGCTCCTTCAGAAAGATTTTTAGGCTTCTGATCTATTTGGTTCCAGTCAGTCCCATGTGCTAGTAACTGCATTTAAAGAAAATTAGTTTTTGTTGTTGTTGTTGTTTTTTCTCAGTTTAATTGCAGCTGCCTGGTTATTATGAGGAACAATAATCTGAAGTTGGAAGATGACACCTCTAACGTGATATTGGCATTGCCAAGGAACTGAGTCACTCTTCAACGAAGAATTCTCATGAAATCTTGCTTTTTCATAGCATTTTTCAGGGCTGAATCTTAACTGTTTGAGTCCAGATGCAGAGAGTGAACCTAAGAGGCCCTGAGTTTATAGACTCTGTTCCCTGGATTCCTTCTTTAAAGACCAGCCCATTCTGTCTTGAGCTCATCTGTTTCACGTAGTATCTTGTTATCAGTAGCCAGTAGTAGCTGGCACTTAAACACTTCCTGTCCTCTCCTGCTGTTCTCAGACTCTGCTGAGGACCCCAGACTCAGGAGCTAGTCGTCAATCTTATTAACCTCTGTGTGTGACAGCTTAGCAAATATTTTGTCACTTTTCATAAAATGTGAGTTTGCCCCCTCTCCAGCCTCTAGTATCAGTTTCCTTGCCACCTAGAACCCGACCACTAAGCCCATGACACGTATTTTAGCTTCTGGTCACCGTCACCTCACATTCTAAAGGCCAGAACTAGTGCTGGTCTCATGTAGACTGGAGGTGGAGCGGAGTGCGGTTCAGCTGGTGCGGGGCACGCATGGGGAGCAGTGTTAGTGAGCAGCCGGCCAGGTTCTGCCGCCACAAAGAAGGAAGAGCTCTTAGGTTTTCTGATGATTCCAGCTACTTCTCACAGTTATCTAGCAATTATTGAGAAGCCAATCTACCTTATATGAATTGGTAGCCTCTTAAACTTTTCTTTAATCTTATTTTATAAATTACAAAATTAAGTCACCTCATTGACCATAATTAAGGTAATTTGAAAATGACAATATCTGTATTTTTGGAGCTCCCATAATATGCTGATGTTCACCCATATTTATAAGATCTCCTTAAAGGATGTTTCTCATATTTTAAAAATGCAATGTTCTGAAATGTTACATTGCATTTAAGTGTTTTAAGCCACAGAAATGATTTCATTTAAAAATCCTAGTGATTTTGTTTTAAGATTTTCCTATACTGTGATGAAATTCATGCATTTTAATATTTATATTTTATGCTTCATCGATATAAATTATGGTTGATTCTTTACTTTCTACTGGAAATATATGAAATATTTTTCCTGCCTCAAATGTATGTTGACTTTATAATATGGATAAAAGATTTATTATAAAAAGGCCACTTAGAAATTCATTTTTTATTTTTCTTAAACAAGAGCAATCTCAGTATTGTTTGGTTTGGCTTTCCTTTGAAGTAGTGCTTTGAGTAAACCATGAAATCCCTTATATTATACTGTATTAAAATTATTATCTGAAATTTAAAACAATTATGTGACACCATATGAATATACTGTTAACCAGAATTGTAAGTAATATATTTAACATTAGTGACCTAATTTGAGAGTTACAGGTATTAAATATATTTAATAGTATTATATGTTAATAATATAAATGTTTCCATGTATATCATGTGTATACATATATATTAATAAAACTAATAATTGAGGAGTCATATAGGGTTCACTCTCTGTGTCCTGTTTTGTTTTATAGCTACAAGAAACTGGCTGAGAATAAAGAAACTGAATTTGTTAACAATTTACCCCTTAAGATGAATCCAAATGTTATGTCTCAAGAAACAAAATGTGAACCAATTTTTGGACAAAAATGAAGAGCATATAGTTTTACAAAAGTCACCAATGAAGGTACAGAAAATAACTGTCCAAGAGTAAATACTGTGTAAGAATAGATAAAATGTACCTTGATATTTTAAAGAAAAAAACACCTGTTGGTCCTTGATTATTACCTCAGGATGACAAAAATACATAGGTAAGTGTTTATAGTTTATATCGATGGGACACAGTGATCAATGAAGTTACATAAACACTGCTGACAGGTATGTACTTCGTGAGCCAGCGGGACTGATTACAGAGTAACCTCCAAGTGGATCCTGGGCATCTGTGAGCAGTAGCTGTTACAACACCCTGTCGTCCCCAGATTTTAAAATGCCACTGTAGCATTGGCTTTCTTTTAGAAGCCATTTTTTACACTTTAATTTTTTTAAACACTCATAGCCCAGAATTTGAGTAGCATAAGAAAATTGTTTATTCTGGTGCTTTTTATTCAGCCTTATCAGTAGTCTGTATTATGCAAAAGGGGGCAAGTTGGCATTTCATATAAATGCTGTTAGTGACTGTTGAGAAACTTATACATCTCTGTTCCTTGTTTCTGTTTTCTTGATTTATTCTGTTTTATAGACTCATGACCACAGTATTCCATTTTTATTTTATGGATTTGATTTATGTGTTTACCATAAACTAAACATAAACTATCTCCAGTTCCTTGTGGAATAAGGCAGGTGCTAAGCAGTTTTTACCTTGAGAAATCTGGAGAAAAAAGATAAAACTTTAAGTCATTTCAACTATGTTCTTCCCCACTCTCCTCCATGTTCATTCTTGTAATTACATGTCTTGCTTTCTGGGAAGCCTATTTTGTTTTATTATTTTGCTATTTTTGGTTCTGACTTTGAAGATGTGCTACAAAGTACTAAAGTTCTGATGAATTAGGCTTGGAGAACTTGAATGTTGTGGCTCACCTTCTACAAAATGTGTTCTTCAGTAAGCACTATGGTTTTGCCATCTGTTAAATCATATTTACAACTGTCACTGATGTTTAAGTACTGAAGAATTTGTACATGTGCACAGACTCTTAGATCTCAGATGAGTTACAGAGAAGCAGGGGCTGGTTGGTACATAGCTACCACACAAAAGGCCAGAAGTGCCCCTCCTTTATTTAGAGAAAACCCCAGAGTGGATTATATGCATCAGTTAGGAGCTCAGGCTAAGGCAAACCCAGTTCACCATTCAAGACATTTTCTACTCTTGGAAAGAAAACTTCAAAGGACATTATGAAAAATAAATACTTGAGATCCATCCCTGCCTCAAATCAAGCCAGGAAAAAAGGTAATTATACATACTTTTCATAATAAAATTCTGTACACATAATGTATTATTTCATTTTCCTTATTCTCTACTTTCCCTGTTTCCTTCTCTCCTTCTGAGAACTTTCCTTATTCGTAGAAAAAAAATTAATCTTAAGGTGCTACATTCCATCTCTGAAAGACAGATTCAGTTCACTTCAGTTCAGGGGGTTTGTCATCATTAATTCTAGGTTTTCCTGAATGAGACCCAGAAAGTATGGGAGGTGAATATAAAATAGGAGAGCCAAACCCCTCCTCATCTGGTTGGCTTTGTAATATCCAAAATGTTTGCCAGAAAAGAGCTATAATTTAGATTGCAATGTACAAATGAAGGTGGATACAGAGAGAAATATCTGGTTGTGAGCTGAGTCTAGTGTTGGAGAGTCCGGATGTTTTATCAGTCACCTGCATGATTTATAAAGCACCTCTGCTAGTTATTTCCTGGTGGAGTCATCCATCTTGGTGGGAGGAAATGGCGGTTTCCCATGTAGAAGCCCATGCCACTATTAATAGGAATAGAAACTCTCAAGTCAGACCAGTGTCTCTGCTGCCTTTAGACTCCGGCGGGGCCGAGAGAGCAGTAGAGCCAGAAGTGATTCATGCTTTCCTTTGTGGCTCAGCCGAGTAGGCATCCGAGCCCATCACTGCTGCCTGCTGTGACAGAGGAGAGCTAGCCTCACTAGGAAAGTCACTTCCAGCTTAAAGTGCCTCCCCGGCCTTTCCCAGGACCACTTGGACTGTATTAGAATTCTTTTGGCATTGAAGTCTCTCCACTTCTGTCTGTGTGGCTGTGTCCGCTGCAGCAGCCTGCATGTGTCAGATGTAGGGCTCGTATCTGTCCGTGTGCAGGAGAGCAGCTGGAGTGGTGGCTGTTCTGTACACAGAGGAATCAGATTCTGTTGATTAATGCAGCATCCTTTCCTCCTGTTCTTAACGTAGGGACCTCAGATCCCTTCCCCTAACAGGCGCCTTGTGTTCTCTTACTTTCTCTTCCTTTTCTGTGGAGCACCTGCTTGTGCTGCTGTCATCTGTTCATTGTTGTTAATAACTAACCTTCTACTGGATCTAGTGCTCAATGTTAAGAAAAACACTCGGAACATTTCCCAAATTTTAGAATCATCAAGAGGAGTGTGAAAGTTTTTCATTAATGTTTTAGAAGTAGTCATCCTGTCTGTACCTTTGAGAGCAAGAGAATGAAGTTTTGTTTTTAATATTACTTTATTATATTTATTTTGGACAAACTAACCCCCAACATTTCTGAAGTTTACTTTATCCAAATTCATTCATATAACAAGTGTTTTTGGGCACAGGCCTGGGTCTAGGCACTGTTGGACGCCCTCCAGGTACATTGATAAGCAAGGCAGCGCCACCTCCCCTCCCCCATCTCATGGAGCTGTCATCTGATGAAGAGGGACAGACACTTAACAATGAGCATACAAATGAGTAAATAATGTTACATGTTAAGGGGAAATAGAAAGCAGAGCAAGCGTGTCAGTGGTGGAGTCCAGCAGGTCACCATTTGAAATAAGGTAGAGTCGGCCTTGGTGAGAGAGCCCTTTGAATGCAGACTTGTAGGAGGAAATGGAATTGGCTGTGTGGGTGTGTGGGGGAAGCATATTCCAGAAAAATGAAACAGTCAATGCAAAAGTCCTGAAGAGGGAGGAATGCCTGGCATCTTGGGGATCAGCATAGAAGCCCACATGGCTGGGGCAGAGTGGGCAGAGAGGGGCAGGGGAGGTGAGGTCGGGCATCACAGGGACAGGCACGGTCGGCTTTTCTAGGGCATTAAGCAGCCGTGGGCTTTCACTCAGTGTGGAAAGGTGAGCGCCTGTGAAGTTGTGAGCATGGCAGTGACTTCACCTGATGTATCCTTTAGACAGATTCCACGGGCTGATGCCATTGACTGAATGCATTCAAATATAGACCCACACCATAGGGACACAGGAAGAAGCACAGACACCAGTTAGACAGGGATTTGAGGAATCCGGGGTGGGAGTGATGGGGCTCGATCCAGGGTGGTGGCAGTGGTGGTAATGAGAAGCAGTTGGATGGGGATGTATTTAGGAGATAGAGCCGAAAGTCTAAAAGATTGGTCCGGGGTTGTGAGAGAGGCGTCATGGGTGATGGCAGGGTTTGCGGCTTGAGCAGCTGGAAGAATGTGGTTCCTCTCCGGCTGGGATGGAGGGAGAGGCAGAGTGGGCTTGGGGGTGGAGGGAGGACCAGGAGTTGAGCTGCTGAGGTGCTAATTTTGAGATGCCTGTTCTGTGTGCCAGTGGAGATGGCAAGGAGGCGGTCAGATAGAGGAGTCTGAAGTTGAGAGGGAGGTGTGGACTGTAGGTATCAAGTGTTGTGAAAAATGAATATTTTTGAAGCCGTGGGTTTTTTTTAATCGAAGTATAATGGATTTACAGTATTGTGTTAGTTTCAGGAGTACAGCAAAGTGAACCAGTTTTTTTGCAGATTATATTCTGTTATAGGTTATTACAATCATTGGGTAGAGTTCCCTGTGCTGTACAGTAAATCCTTGTTGCTGAACTATTTTATGTACAGTAGTTTGTGTCCATTAATTGCATACCCTTGATTTCTCCTTTCCCCCACCTCCCATTGTTAGCCACAAGTTTCTTTTCTGTCTGTGAGTCTTTCTGTTTTCATATATGTTCATTTGTATTATTTTTGAGATTCCCCACGTAAATGATATATAGTTTTTGTCTTTCTCCATCTGACTTACTTCATTACACATAATATTCTCCTAGACTTGACAAAGATTATCAAGGGAGCATATCTGGAGAGAAAAGGCAAACCAAGGCCTGAGCCTGGGGCGTGCTGAACTAAAGAGGTCAGGAGGGAGAGGGGTAATCTGCAAGGACAGAGCAAGGTTGAGGCAACCTGACCATGTGCGCTCCTGAAGCCAGGTGGGGAGAATATATAGAGGAGAGTAGATCTGCTGTGTCTGCTGCTGCTGAGAGAGAATGAGGATTGACAGCTGACCTTGGAATTTAGCAGGAAGGAGGCTGTCAGCATTGGACAAGCAGTTTCCGTGGGCAGGTGGCTGTGAAAGGAAAACTGGGAACAGGAGAAGTGGAATTGGCTACTTCAAGGTATAGACCCCCTGGAGGAAAGGGTGTAAAATTTGGGGGGGGCAGTCGCTGGCAGGAGGGTGGAGTCAGGGAAGCCTTTTGTTTCACCTTGTTTTGAATTTAATGAGAGAAATCGTGGTACGATTGAACAATAGAATGTTTGCACTTTTTGGAAAGATGCGGTAGCCAGGAAGAAGTGCATGATGAGGGGAGTCGTAGAGCAGAGTCCTCGAGTGGAGGGGATGTAATGGGGTCCAGGGCACAGTGGGAGGGTTGGCTTCAGGTGGGAACATGGACAATTCACCTGTGGAAAAGCAGAGAGGAGGGGAGAGGTGGGTGTGGGTACTGGTAGCGGGTAGAAGTGGTGAGAGATGGGGGTAATTTCCTCCGGTTGCCTCCACTTCCTCTGAGAAGTAAAACATGTAGTGATGAGGCAGCAGTGAGGATGGGGCCAGGGTGCTGGAGGGGAGCAGGTGTGGGGAGCTCTCCTGGAGGGCTGGGCTCCCAGCAGCAGGAAGTCTGCTCCAGGTTGGTGACTGTGAATGTGAGCTGGGACCAGGCAGACGGGTGTGTGTGTGTGTGTGCACGCGTGTGTGTGCGCACATGTGTGTGTGAGTGTGCACAACCACGTTCTCCCACATGACTGCAGGTGTTGGTAGTTGTGTAGTTGGATTTACTAAGAGGAGTGGTTTTTGCCCAATGAGTGCAGCGGACTGAGAGAGGAACAGGAAGGAGCTGCCCTTGTGTATGGGAAGTAAGTGGAGTCATGAAGGAAGAAGACACATTGCGGGTGTGGACAGTGTGAGAAACGCAGGATCAACAGAGTGTGTCCCAGAGGCCCGGGCGCTGTGGGCATCCAGGTGCCAGAGAGCATGCCTGGTGGGGGGGAAGGACTGCCAGTGAGTAAATGCCTAAGACTGAGATGCATGCACGGTTGCATTACTGGTGACAGAAAAAGACCTGGAAAGCCAGTGGGAGAAAGCATCTGGGGCAGAGAGATGTGCATAGGGAGGGAGTTGAAGGGTCTCTGATGCGCAGTTGGAAATCACTAAGAGTGAAACCAGACGTCAGGTCACAGTCAATTGAAATGAGGGGGATGGCATAGAGGTTGACAGGTGAAGGCAACCATATTTTTATTAGCATTTTCCCTGATTTCAAAATTTCATAGTGTTTGCGACTGCCAAAATAAAAACACATCTCTAAAATTCATATTTATTTAAATACATTGGCAAACTATGATTTTCTGTTTTTGTACTGATCTACTTTTTCTCATTAGAGTCTCTGTTAAATAGGATTAAAAAAAAAAAAAACAAACTCTGTCTTTTTGTTGGAAAATTGCCCAGAGTGATTTTAGTTTTATTCCAAAGAACTGGAATTCCTTGGGGGTGGTTGTTACTTGTGACAGGCTGGGTGTCAGAGAAGCAGCCTCTGAGCCAGAGGCGAGTGTACAGAGTCTAGAGACTGTGCTTGGCGTCAGCACTGGCTCCGAGGGAGCAGCCCCTCGTGACTGGGGCTGGCGCAGTTTGAAGGCTTCTCTTTTTCACGCAACCAGGAAGCCTGGGCCAGTTAATTCAGAGCTGGTGCACCTGTGCCAGGAACCAGAGCCCCCCCTTCTTTCCTGCTGCAAAACCCCTCGTTTGTGACTTTAGTCTTTCTTGTCACAAGACAGCTGCACAATCTCCAGCCCAGTCAGGAGGAAGAGGGTGAAAGGTAAAAGGTTCATGCCTGTTAACACAGCAGCTTAATCAGAGAAGTAGTCACTGTCCTGGAAGCCCCGTGTTGGAAATTTTTGCTTTCATCTTACTGGTCAGAACTTTGATCCTGTGCCCCTGCCCCCTGCTCCACCCCAGGTGCATGGAGTCCAGGGAGAGGTGTGTTTTTAACTGGCACATTGCTGCCCAGGGCAAAATTTTAGTGTGGAGGAAGAGGAGATTGTCAGCTAGCAGTGTCTGCCATGTGGTGATTTTGCTTTTTATTCTAAATTAATTTTCTTTGACTGTCGACATGTATTTTTATTTTTAGATTAGTATGTTTATTGTCACAAAAGGAATAGTTGCTCATTATTTAAATTCAAAAATACAGAAAAGTAAAAAGGAAGAAATAATTTAGCCAGAAACAGCTGGTGCCATAGTGGGTGAGCCTCATCCCATGCCTCTCGTGTGTGTGTCCTTCTGCAGATGGAAGGAAGCAGGGATGAGAGCTAGAAGGAAGGAGACAGGCAGGCATATGGACAAATAAAATTGGACAAAGCATTTTATAATAACAGATCACACTTTATCAGTTCTTTTAAATAAAACATTAAGTTTCATTTTACTTAAATCTGTAAGAAGAAAAACAAACTTCATCCTGAGAAATGTTATGTCCCAAAATGTCCCTTCAAGAACATAGATTATGAAAACCCCTGAAAGACTGCCAAAACCGTATTGTTATTTTTAACTCCTTTTTCCAGTTTTATACATGATCAGTTTTCCCTTCTATTAAATATGTAGTGAAACTCTTACATCCCCTACTCGCATGACTCCTACCCATTTTTGTTGGTTTTATTTTTAATAAGTATGTTACTTATAACCTTATTTTATATACTATATATGTCATATCATATTATATATACTTATATATGATTGTATTATTTATAATCAATATATTTATTATATTCTCTCCAGCAGCTGTAATTCCCTTAAGTGTTTGAAAGTGGATCTTGGTTCTGGTTATTACAGAGCCAGAATGCTTTTCACCAGTCCATTAGCCATTGTTCCTCCATTCTGGAATTATTTTGATTGCCTTATAATTTGACTGAATTTTTTGAAGCCATTTTTTTTAAAGAAGGGCTCAGAAGTCCCAAATTCTGCAGTGTTTTCATGTTTGAATTTTATATCTAAGTAAATTTTCTTTCCTGTATAAAAGGAAAAGATACTGTCCATGTACTATTACTGAAAATAACAACTTAGAGAGGTCAAAATTAAGAACCCAGGAAGGGAGAATTGTGGTGTAAAAGCACTGGCTGACTGCAGCTGGAGCAAGAACCACCTGCCACACTCCTGGCCGCCCAGTCCTGGTAGAATAACAGTGCTGGCAGGTCTGACCCATTCACTGGCCACGTTAATGGGCCTCCAGTGACTTGGAGGGATTAATGGCCTGATTTTACAATGACTCAAATAGATCTTTTATGAGTGCTTTAAGGGGTTTCTACAGAAAACCTACATCCAACTAGCCAATTAAATGTGATTACTACTCTATAAGGAAAACCTAGAAAAGATTTGAAGGAAATCTTGGGGTGAAGTACTTTTGGGGACTTGGCTCTTCTTTTGACTTTTCTGTAGTTTCCAAATCTTTAAGAACCATTTATTTCACTTTTAATGAAAAAAGTAAACTTTGCATTTAAAAAGTTAACGTCCTAATCGGGAGGTGGCGGCCCTGGCAGCGGTGGCACGGGGCCTGGGGGGGGGGAGATGGGGGAATGAGGCGGCGGCTGCGGGCCACGGCTGAGCCGAGTAGTGGAGAAGCGGCTCCCCCTCGCTGCTTCCCTTGGTCGAGCCGGGGGAGTGCGCGCGGCTGTCTGGAGCGGGCTCCCCACCTTCGACTCCCGCGACCCGCACCGCACCCCCAACGGGGCCTGAAGGATGATGACGCTCAAGTCGAACAGACCCGCACCAGTGACGGCGCCGGCTACAAGAAGAGGGCCGCGTGCCTGTGCTTCCAGCGACAGCGAGGAGGGTGTGCTACTCGTGAGCAGTAGTCGCCATCCAGACCAATGGATTGTCCCTGGAGGAGGCACGGAGCCGGAGCAGGAGCCGAGGGTGGCAGCAGTCCGTGAAGTCTGTGAGGAGGCTGCAGTAAAAGGGACATTGGGAAGATTAGTTGGAAGTTTTGAGAACCAGGAGAGGAAGCATAGAACGCACGTCTGTGTGCTCGCTGTCACGGAAGTGCTGGAAGACTGGGAAGACTCAGCGTTGGAAGGAAGAGGGAGTGGTTTAAAACAGAGGCTGCCATCAAAGTGCTGCAATGTAACAGACCTGTGCTAGCATCGTATTTTGAAACGTTGAGGCAAGGCTGCTCAGCCAACAGTGGCACCCCGGTTGCGGCCACCACATACTCAGTTTCTGCTCAGAGCTCGATGCCAGGCATCAGATGACTGAAGATTTCCTGTAAGAGAAACGGAAATTGGAAACTAGACTGAAATGCAGGGCTTCCCTCTCAGCCTTGCTCTTTTCACCTCCCCTCACAGGCCTCCTCTTTCAAATAAGGCAAGGTGGGCAGCAGAGAAAGGGCTCATTGATAATGCTGCTGTTTGGTGTTACGTGATGGGGCTTTTTTTCACCCTCCTTTTATTGAGCAGGCGGGGCTTGGGTATGTAATTTGTAAGTAAGTTTGTGCATGATCTGTCTCTCCCTTTTCACACCCCTACAAGTCTCTGAAGAGGCAAACAGCCTTTCCCCTGCCTTGGATTCTGAAGTGTTCCTGTTTGTCTCATCCCAGGCCTGGCCAGATATTTTTCTTTGATTTTTAATTGTTTTTATTAAAAGATACCAATATGAGATGAAATCTTTCAAGAACTTGTCCTATAATGTGTGTTAAGTCCAGTAGGTTGGTCACTTTTACTGCAGGACACATTTATCTACACATTATATACTGGGCATATAATATGTAAATAAATGACTTTTAGAAGAGGAATTTACCTGTTTAATTTTTCAAGGTTTTTTTTTTTGTTTGTTTTGTTTAAATTTGGGGTGTTTCTCAAGTGGAGAGCCTCACAATTTACTTTTTGTTTTTGATGCTAGTGGCTAGGTAAGTTTCCCTGTCCTTTCTCTTTTCCCCAGTCATTGAGTCTAGTTATGTAGGGTATGGGAAGAGCTTATTAGCAACCTTCATTGTGCTCCCAGGATTCATGGCCTTCTCTTCTCGAAGCTGTGTTTCCATGCCAAGAAAGAAAGAGGAAGAAACATATTTTCTTTTTTATTACCAAGCCAGGAGCAAATGGCCTCAGCTCAGATCTGGAGAAACAGTGATAGAAATGGAATGCCTCCCTACGTGTTGACAATAGGGATTTGAACTGGATTCTTGGGATTATTATCTAAAAGACTGGAGCATGGAGCACTGTTTATATCCTGCTGGTTTGGAATTTTTTCCATAATGCTACTTACCGCTGACAGCGGCCTTTTTGTGCATACATGTCTTACACCGTGTTGAACTGGATATTGTCCTTGTGCTTCAAAGCATCCAGCTGTACTTGGCAAGTGCAACTGTACAGTCCTGTCCCCTCTCTGGGTAACCATGTTAAGTTCCTGAAAAGTACACAGGAGGAAAATTCAGGTGTTTGCTTGTCTTTGTGATGATACAGCATTTGTAATTGCACCATGAAGCATGCTCAGAAATACTAAATTTGTCTCCCACTGGGATGTGGAAGGTCCATCTTCTGCTGAGAAGTGGTATGGAAGAATGCTTAATCACTTACTAGAACAGCTACGTAATGCATTGGCCCACTTCAAACTGTCTTGTTGGTTTTTGATACATATTTGACGCTGGCTTCATTTGCCAGTTGTGTTGCTTATTTGGGAAGTAAGCAGAAAAGGGTCTTGAGACAGGAGGGGGAGGGTGGGGAGGGGGGCAGCACTGATCAGTCCCTGGCTTGGGACAGGAGTTTGTTGCTATACTCTTACTGGCATCTCCTTTGTCAAAACATAGCCAAGATGTGCAATTAAAATTGTAGTTCCCTTTATTTAAAAATTCTAGTAAATACTCCAATTTTGAAAAAAAATTAACATCCAGAAATAATTATATTAAATAATGTAAAATTTCAATTCTTCACTTACCTCAAAGGTAGTCAGGGAAATGATCACTGGGGGTCAGTTCAGGACCTGCAGGGTTTGAATATGGGCCTCCGGATCTCTTCTAGGGATTTCCCTTAAACTTTCTTTTTGTATTATTAACTGAATAATTTATTGGCCTTAGAACCATTTCTGCTGTTTGAGGATTTATGAGGTATCTTAAAAGCCAAAAATTTGACCAAAATATACATGAATAACATTTTTTCTAATGTAATGTATGATATCACAGTATTAGAGAAGGATTATCATTTTTTAATCAAATTTAAAGTAGTTGTTATAGTTTCCATGCAATTTATATTATTCCAGTGATACTATAACTTGATATAATTTATATAGAAAAATGTGCTTTAAAGCCCACTTAATCTGAACTAGAATGCTTCATAAAGTTATCAGCTGCTCTTTGATTCCTCTTTTAGATACTTTGTTATTGTTGTGAACATTTAAGAGTAATTTATTTAAAGTGATGAAACCTGAAATTATCCCGATCCACATTCTCCTCACATTTATTTAGCTCCATGTGTCATGGGACATGAGCCTTGGGTCAGTTGGCCTCCGTGTCAGATGGAGTAGAGACTGGTCCCGGGCATGGGTCCTGCGTGCGGGGCCCTGCGTGCAGGGGGACTGCTGTGTGAGGGCACTTGTTATGCACCAGCCTGCTGTGAGATCCTCACTTGTCTTAGTTCTCCGGTTGTATTTGTGCTTCTTGTTACATAATTGCCGAATACACATTCAGCGTAGTTTGTATTTGTGGTGGTTTTTTCCATTGTTTATAACATTTAGGAATATCTGGAGCAGGACTCACCAAGCCTGCAGCTCCAGCTTCCCACGGGGAAAGCTGCGTGGCTACCCAAGAAGCCTGAGGGCCCCTCAGAAACTGATGCCTGTGTTCAGTTTCTGAATGTAGGTGTTGAATTTCACAGTAATATTCATAATGGTTGTATGTCTTTAAGTATATGTAGAAATTAAATAATAATGAAATATATGAAATTTCTTCTGCACTGAGTGATACCGCACTCACTCACTCTTATTGAAAATTTATTGATTTTTCTTGTGTAGTAGAACATTGTTAACTGTGTCATTTTCATTCTTTGTGGTTTTTTTCCCCTAACCCACTGTGTTCAAATCTAATATACAACTCTACATACTGAAGTAATGCTTTTCCTTAAAAGGGTTCTTCAGGATACGGTGGTGGGAACAAGGAAGCAGAACTATGTTTGAAAGAGCTCAGGAAGCAGAGGGAAAATGGAGCTGGGGGCGCAGGCCCTCGGGGAGTGGATTACAGTCACATTCTTAGAAAAAAAGAGCGAGAGCTTTGGAAGATAAGATGGAGGAACTACAGAGACAGCAGGAGAAGGAACTTTTCCAACTGAGTCAAGACAATTATATTCTTCGAGCCAAAGGACTAGACACATTGTCCTACTTTTCCTTTTATTTATGGAAAAAGAACTACTACTCTCCACTAAATGCACTGTCACCCTCTGTCCCTGTGGCTCTTTGACTTGATGCATTTGCTGTCAGTGACTTGGTTCCCAAGAGTGCCTTCTAACAGAAGAGCCTAAATCGAACCCCTGGGGGAAAATCAGAATTTAAATTGGCTCATATTGATCCTTCTCTTGTTAGCAGTCCTTTTTGAAAATAAATCCCTTAGTTCACGGTGACCTTCAAGGAAGACAGAGTTTCAGAAAGATTGCTGTAGAAGGGCTAAGTTCAGAGAATGACACTGTGTAGCATTTCTGAGTTAATGCCATCATCAGAACCATCAGCACAGAGCATCCTGTAATGAATTAACCATCACTGGTGTTAAGCTAATTCCAGTGTGGTTGTAAGACAGTTCTAGGTCTGTGCGCCTTGTGTTTTCTTTTATTCTTCCATACTTCATCACTTCCTTTTCCAAATAAAACTATTTCTGCATTTTCTCAGTGAAGTAGCTTTGAAGAATCAAACAAAAATCAAAGGTGGTTGCAGTTTGAGGAAACATCGGATCCTGTCACTGAAGAAAAAGCAAAGCAAATCCAAAAAGAAATAGGAACAAGAGACACTTCTTCAGGGATGTCAACAGGTATGGTTCTTCAGCACATAATGGGTTTGCTATGAGATCTTTTGGTTTTGAAAATAAGGCATTTAAAAACATTTGTTTCCATTTAATAGGTAATGGGAATTCTGGCAATGTGAGGAAGTAATCATTTGACTGGTCTGCACATTTGTCATGGGCAGAATTAAAATGGTTAAGAGCATAGTTTCTGGATGGTTCTTGGCTTCACTGCCTGCTGTGCAGCCTTGGGCAAATCACATCCCCCCTCTGAGCCAGTTTTCCCGTCTGTGAAATGGGAATGAGACTGACAGTACCTGTCTCACAAGAATGGTTGTGAAATTAAGATAAGACAGCGCCCCTGTCTCCCGGAGCCTTGCAGCAAAGGCAGGCTGATTCTGCCCCCGGCCTGCCTGCTGGGGGGGAGCCCCCCTTCCCTAGTTGGAGTTAAAAGAGTGTGGATTAAGGGGGTTTTCACTGGTGTAGTGAGCCAGGGGCCCAGAGAGGCCCACGCCCCCGTGGGAAACCAGGATTCTGAGGGTGCGGGGACTACATCCTGGCTCTCCCTGAGGGTCACGGGGCCTTTGTCACCTGCTGGTCAGGGCTCGGCTGGGCCAGCGGGGTCTTCCATGGGCTCGGAGAAGCCACTTGTGTGAAATTAATGCCACATTAGGAAGTATATATATTTAAATCATAAAAAAAAACAGTGCAGACCAACCTGAGTGCCCTCCACACAGTAACCAGTTAGTGCTTGTTGCCTGTGACTAATTTTATAACCATGTTCCCTTAGAAACTGTCCTATTTTTCTTTCATTTTCTATAATGTTTTTCAGTAGACAATATTGGCTGGTTTTGATATTATATTCAGAAATATGAATCTGAAATCAATTGCCAATGCCCTGAGATTGAAAAAAATTTGACTTAAAATTGGGAGAAAATATATGTGTCCTGTAGAAGTCAGACATTTGTTCTGTGTGATGGCATCTTGGTGGAGCTGACCTGACAGGTAGGCAGGACAGGTTCGGTGGTCTCCAGCTTAAGCTTTACCTTCATTTCCTCCCCACAACTCCCCCTTTTTTTTAATTCCCTCCCCCTTCTGTCTCATTATCTTTTTCTCCTTTGACAGTAGTAGCCTAAGCCTACAGCCTGCCAATAAGAAGCATTTTCACTGCAGGGATGCCCAGAGAAAGTGTTAACCACATCAGAGATGGCAGCATTTACTACAAATGGGGTAGCACTGATTTTGCAGGACACGCGGCCCTAGAGTTATTGAGAGCCATCCAGACCCTCCGCCTGCTGTTCTGCACTTGCTGCGCGGAGCGTGCACTTTAAGGAACAGACCTGTGAGTATTCCAGCCACCCCTCACACACACACAGAACACAAGACTTGTATGTCAACATATGTACGTATTTTTCTGGGTTTCAAGAATTCTGCAGAATTAAGCACAGACTATCTGCCAGGCATTAGGCCAGGCGTGGTGAGACAGCTCAGAGTTTCATTAGATTCACAAAGGTCCTTGGTTTTCATCAGATTCTTAATTTTAAAGAGGTTAATAAGCCAGAGCATCTAAGCATAGATTGCCACTGATCTCACTGTCTAAGCCCCTCTTTAGCTCAAGCCAGGTGCTGAGCTGAGTGTAGGCTTTATTCTGCCTCATCCTGATCTTCCAGAAACACCGAGTCTCTACCTCCTTGCTTACAGAGAGCTCCAGAAAGAAGCCTGGCTACCCACTATGGCTCCATCCAGTTACCTCACCACAGAAAGTTGGGCAAAAAAAAACAGAAAAAAAGAAGGTGCAAATGTCACTAAGTCCAAACTCTTTCTGCTCACTGCACAAGAGGCCAGTAAATTAGGAGACAGGGTCTTGGGGCAAGGAACAGCGACTTTATTTAGAAAGCCATTCAGAAAGCCGGCAGACCAAGAAAATGGCCGACTAAGGTCCTGGAGAACCACCTTCCCCAAGTCAGAATTCAGGCTCCTTTCCTACTTGCTTGGTTGTTGCAAACTTCTTGACATAGGAATTCTTTGTTCTTGGAATACTGTGTTCTTGCAGCTGGCAACGTAGGTCAGATCATGGTGCCCCTGTAAACCTCCAACAAAAGAAATGCTATTTTGTATTCTGCAACTTGTTATCTTTATATGAATGGAAATGTGTTAATGTCCTTAAAGGTCAGAGCCTTGAGAACAGGCTCTCCTGTATATTTCAGACTATTGGCAACATTGTTTCACAAAAGGTGCAGAGATGGCAAGTCTGAGCCTAGAAAAGAGAGCACAGGGTTAAAGTCAAAGGAACAGATCTAATATGGAGCCGGGTTTGTTCTTTTCCATCACACAAACAGCCCCCCTGGCCTTTCCATCCCTGGTGTGCAAAATCAGGACGTTGTTTTTCTTGCAGTCACTCGCCCCACTTACCCCTGTGAAATGCAGAACATTATACTGACAGGCTCGTTAGCTTTGGGAAGTTCTGCAACTTTTTTGTTTACTAAGCATTTTGAGCATTTTGGAAACAATTGTTTTCAGCTAACAAATTGTCTTTTGAGAAAATTGAAACAGTTTGAAAAAAATTTTAAAGCTTACTCAAAAACTGAAGAAATTTAAAGACTAAAAATATTTAAAGGCTGTATCTTTCATGAGCACATATGCTAATGTTATATAGGTCCTGCTGAGTGAACTAAAATGTAACTTTCTATTTATAAAAAGGAAAATGAAAAATTGTATAACCAAGTGAAAGATCTCCATGAACAAAACAAGAAAAATGAGAAGTGAATGTTCAAGGAAAACCAGAGCTTATTCAGTGAATTAGCTTCCTGAAAATAAGTCCTTTTTAAATTCTTAAAATCAAATCAATTCTTTCTAAGCATTTTATTGTTATATTAATAATACATTTAGTTACACTTGGAAATTTTAAAAATTATACACTGATTTTCAGTTTTGTAACTTTCATGTTTTTACATTTAAGTGGATATTCTTTTGGCATTAGACGACTAATACATACTTCAGTATTTTCAGCATATTCATATTTGAATTTGACATCAGTTTTAGGAAGTTGAACAGCCCTCTTGATCCTTCATTAAGCCTGGGACACTTACATAATGCATCTCAGTAATGATGCTTTTAGTAATAATAGTAAACTAAATATACAGTATCATTTACTGTCTTAGGTCAGTTTCCAAACAAGTAGAGCCTGAGCTGGGGGTCCTTGTGGAGGTGATTTCCTGAAGGATAACTCTCAGGAGAAGGGGAGTGAGATAAGCAAGGTGGGGGTGGGCAGGGGGAGGGAGGGCAAGTGAGACTGTGGTGTCAGTCAGAGGCTGGCATCATTCTTCTCTCACCATGAAGCTCAGGAGAGCAGACTGCACCCCACAGTTGGTCCCCAAATAAGGCAAGTGGGGGAAAGCCATTTACTCCCCTATCCAGTCAGTCCCTGGCTGAAGTGTGCTGTAGGAAGTGGGTGGGGGTATCTCTAGGCCAGGGGGCAGGGACTGCCATTTGGTGAGGATGTTTCTCCAGAGTAGGGGAGCCTGCAAGTGGTGAGAACCAGCACTCACTGTGGTGGGCTGGTGGAGCACCAGAACCTACATAGGAATCATGCTCCCCACTGTAAGGGCTTTGGATGTTACTACACTCACCTTTAACATGTTAAGTGAAGGAGCTGAACTGACAACCATGGGCAAGCTAGGTCCTGTCTTCTTTTAAGAAGTGACTAATCATTTCCCCTAAACATTCAAATAGGACTGCTGTCAGAAGAAACGTCTTTGGCTGTGAATGTCATGTATGTTACACATATTTACATACTTCTTCCATTTTTCTGTAACATAACTTAGGGCATTGAGGCAGGGCTGCTGGTTGCTCACACTGATCTTTCATGCAAAATAGAAAAAGATACACATTGTATAGACAAAGCTAGAAAGTACACAGGTCGGCAAGTGAGGGCACTTTTGCATAAATTAGGGGGGGGAATCTCCTTTCCCCAGGCCAAGGCTAATGATCTGCCCAGTTCTGATGCATGAAGATTTACATCTGCTTCCTTCCCAAATGCTTCAGTAAAGTGTTCCAAAATTTCACCTCTTATATTGCCTGGTTTTTAAAAGAGAAGATCCATTCCAGGGCCCAAAACTGGAGCTCTAAATAATTTTCATAATGAAATAAATGATTTCTTTAGTACATTGGGGTTAGATGATCATATATGGAGTTCTAACGTCCTTTTATAATGTCTCTGGAGAAACAGAAGAATTGATTCTAAGGTTCAGGTGGTAGACTGTATTTGGTTGGTTAGTTTCCATGTGTATGACTGGCAATGTGTGTTTCTCAGAAAGGAGTCTAGAATGACATGACAGGGGGCACAGAACCCACAGGAAAAATGCAGCAAATCTTTATGGGACATTGTTTTGTTTTTTCTCTGAGAATTGGCAGGAAGTATTTTTATATTCCTAATAAGCCAACACCCTGAGGGTTTCCATTCTTTTAGATCCCGCATCAAAATTTCCCTCAGAGTATAGTCCTCATTTAGTATTTTACTCTTTAGAGAAAATGAACTTTTTGTCTTCAGTGACACAGAGTTCCACTGTGAATTAGTTTTTAATTTTTAAGAACTGAATATTTTGTATTGAAAGGAGTAAGGACCAGAGTGGTGGACGATCAAGTCAGAGAGGTGGCCAGAGGCCCCTGAGCGTGTCTCACAGTAAAATCTTGAAGAACCTCAGTAACTCTCCTGAAATGACATCCAGAGAAGGTCACACAGAAGATACAACAATGAAATGATGCAGCCAAAACCCATGATAATGCAGGGCTTTATGGATGGATTAATTTTCTTGGTAAGGCAGTTTTAAGGTAGTGTGGTACAAAACTTCTGACAATTTTTATTTTGAAACTGAACTGTACCAAGTGTCCTCCAATGAATCCAAGAATTGCTTCAGCAGGTCTAAGTTGAGTCCCATGTTCATTTACTGAGCACCTGCCCTCTGCTTAGTGCCATCAGGTAACAAGGTGGTGACATCAGTGTCGGTCCCCAGAGAGCTTGCAGCTTGTTAAAGAGAAAAGGCCTGCACAGAGGTCAGGGTCATGGGAAACAAAGCCCTGAGCGCTGTGCTGGAGCTACATGGAAGGTTCATGGGGAGGTGCAGAGGGGTCATCAGGAAGAGCCGCACTTGAACTCAGTCTTGAAGGATAAGTGTGACTGTGAAACAGAGGAGTGAGGGTATTGAGAGTTGTGTGGAATGTTGGGCCAAGCATTTTTTTCCCTGCATTTTTCATACAAGGGTGAGCAAAATCAAGTTCTGCTTTCTAGTAAATATATACTGTGTCAGGTGCCAATGAGTGTTTAGGGAAGAAAATAAAGCAGCACACCTGGGGGCCATTTTAGAAAGAGGGATTGAGGAAGGCCTTCCTGGGGCCGCACCTGAGCAGAAGCCCTGAGCCAGTGCGGAAACGAGACACCTAGCTCCGGGGGGGGGGCAGAGCTGCAGGCAGGGGACACAGTGCCAGCACCCTGGGGTAGGAGTGTGCTGGGCATGTTCCCAGGACAGCCAGGAGGTCTCTGCGGCTGGAGTGGAGCAGGAGGGGGAAGATTTGTGGGAAATGCATCAGAAGAGTGGGCAACACTGGGTTGTGCAACACTGAAGGTCATGGTAATAAGGACTTTGGATTTACCCTAAGAGAGAGGGGAGCCACAAGCGGGTTTCAGATGAAGGAGTGATATTAATGGACTCTTCAAGAAATTCACCTCTTCCTGTGTGGAGGACAGACCGCAGGTGCCGGGAGGGGAGAGGCGGGCTAGTTAGGGGGTCGTCGTCATCCGGGAGCAGTGAGAGCGGTGGCGGGGAGGGCCCTGCAGCTGTGCTGGGCACATGCTCAAAGCTGGCTCTGGCGGGCTCCGGGAAACTCTGGGAAGCCCATCATCCTTTGGAGGGGCTGGGGTAAAGTCAGATCTAAAATTTAGGGAAGATAATCAGCAGCAGAACTTAGGATGGGTTGGGCGAAAGGGAGCCTGTACCACAATCTGTCGTGGTTAGGAATAATTTGCTTTTGTATTTCTAGGAATATCAAGAAAGAGAAAACCGGTTTATTGGAAGACCTCAAAAGACTGAAGCAAGACAAGCAAGCTCTTGAAGCAGACTTGGGAAAAATGAAGACAGAGACCAAGCCAGAGAGCAGGTGCATGCACCTCATGGAGCACGCCGAGCTGGGATAGTCACTTTATACTCGTAACTGTTCTGAACTTGAGTGTAAGTAGTAGCAATTGGATAATAAAAGCAAAATGCTATCCCTAGAAGTATATTGTAATTTTAGAAACTTTTAAAAATTAGTTATTAAGAGGTATTTGCGTTTGATTGGTTTCTGTAGCAATAACTGCAAGATTGAAGAAACTCAAAGATTATTTTGAATTCGTGGCACTGCGTGCACAGTTGTTTGCAGTCCTCCCAGCCAGACGGTGACCTTCCAGGGCCTGGTCTCCCTTTTTATCCCTGGGCCTGAAATGTAAGCTCTCAAGTGTTTAACAAATGAAAAGACAACACCATGCTGTGTTTGTAGAAGACTGAAAGGTGAATATTGCATTCCCCACCGGGGAAAACAAAGGAGGAGTTAGATAAGAATGCAGGAAAGTTTAATATTAAAAAAATTAGAAATAAACAGAAGGGTACTAGTAAGGGTTTCAGGGAGGAGAAGAGTTTGAGCTGAGTCCTGGCAGGTGGAGGGCCTTGGGAGGAGAGGAGGGAGGCCACCCAGCTGTGTCTCATGGGCGTGTCACTGAGCGCACCTGTCCTGGGCCAGAGGCGGGCCAGGCACAGGGCCAGAAAGGTCGATCTGCAGAGCCCTTGTTTGCCGAAGGAAGTATCTTTTCTCTGTGATTTTATGATCTTCAGTGTAAGATACGTACAAATAAAATCCACTAACCTGTTTGTAAGAACTATATTTTCCTAGTCTGTAAAATAGAATAATAATCGTCACTCCCATCATGTGTTTGTTGTGTTAAGTAAAATCATACAAACTTTGAGAATTGGGACTGTGAACACAGCCTTCTTTTACTAACACACTAGACTGGACACAACCTTGCTACATCCATTGTTTTGTTTTGTTTTGTTTTTGCCTCTTATTTTTTCATAATGTTTTCATTAGATAGGCATTGGTTTTCATGTGAAATATTTTAATTTAGTTATTTCTATATTTTGAAAAATTTGGGTTATTGAGTTACTTTATCTTATAGGTGAAAAATTACATAAAATAAAACTTTTAGAAGAAACACATAAGAAATGAGTTACCTGCAGAAAAGATTACAGTGGTGTGCTGAAAACCAGGGGCTTCTGGGTAATTATGCAGTTCAGCTTCAGGAAGCAAATGAAGATACTGAGAAGCTCAGACCTGAGGTGATAGAGTGCTCCAGAATGTGTTCCTCTAGATGAACGCTGTTAACTTTAACAGCCAGCTCTTAGTCTCATGTCACTGAACCAGTGCTCTAAATTCTGTTAATTGAAACAGCTGATTTGGGTTTGGTTTTCTTTTCTTTGTGTAGTCTGTTTTAGATTAGACTGAGAATACAGTCCACTGTCCATATCTAGGGTCTCCCTATCCAGTGGATTCAACCAACTGTGGATTGAAAGTATTTGGGGAAAAGCAGAAACTTCCAAAAAGCAACACTTGAATTTGCCACACGCTGGCAACTACTTACATAGCATTCACATTACATCAGACATCATGAGTAATCTAGAGATGATTTGAAGGATACGGGAGGGAACACATAAGTTCCATGCAAGTCCTATGCCATTTTATACAAAAGGCGTCAGCATCTATGGATGTTGACGTCTGAGGGGAGTCCTGGAACCAGTGCCCCATGGTTACCAAGGGATGACTGGAAGTCCAGGCTCCTTATCCCAGCCTGTCAGGTCCCCACGTGGTCTGAATGCTGCCTGTACCACACTCTCCCGCTCACTCTCCTCCAGCCCTGCCAGACTTCCCTCTGATTCTTGAACAGGCCACACTCACTGCACTTCATGTCTGGCCCCTAGAAATACCCGTTACTTTCTGAGCATGGCTCTGCTTTAATAAAATGAGCTGCATTGGCATTAGAGAAGACCATGTGGAGGTTCCTTTAAAAACTGAAAATGGACTTAATTCATGATCCAGCCTTCCCACTCCCAGGCAAATGTCAGGAGAAAACTAATTTGAAAAGTCACATGTACGTCAATGTTCAAAGCAACACTGTTTATAATAGCCGGGACATGGAAACAACCTAAATGTCCATCAACAGATGACTGGATAAAGATGTAGTGGTATATTTATACACTGGAATACTACTCAGCCATTAAAAAGAACAAAATGCCATTTGCAGCAACATGGGTGGACTTGGAGGTAGTCATTCTAAGTGAAGTAAGCCAGAAAAAGAGAAAAATGCCATAAAATATCACTTACATGTGGAATTTAAAAAAAGACACAAATGAACTTATCTACAAAAGAGAAACAGACCCGTAGACATAGGGAAACAAATTTATGGTTACTGGGACAGAAGGGGATGGGAAGGCATAAATATGGGAATTCGAAAATTGCCCCCTTGGGGAGTGATGGAAATGTTAGCTATCTTGATTGTGGTAATGCTTTTATGGTGTATACATCTATCAAACTTCTTCAAATAGTACATGTGAGATATATGTAATTTACTGAACAGGAATCATACACAATAAATGTGTGTTTTTTTTAGGATTGACTGCATTGTGTCCTATGTTTTTGTGTCTTCAGTGAGTGGGTCTTCAAGTTTCCAGTCTGCCATATTTTCTGAACCAGAAGTGCCCTCCTTCCTTTTTCTTTGATAAACTGTCAGTGGGTGGCATTTATTCCCGTGGCTTCAACTACTCTCTGTCCACTGATTAACTGTCAAATCTTCTCCAGCAAGGACATCTAATTTCCGTCCAAGAAATATACTTATAATTGACAAGTAGATATTTCCACTTGATAAACTCATAAAAATCTCCAGCTCTGTATGTTTGAATTTACACTTGCTCAGAACTAGGTTTGCTTTTTCAACCAATGGCATCACCATCCCATCTGTTTTCTGTCCCATACATCTGGGAGTTTTCCTTCACTTCAGTCCCTCATCCCCCATCAGTACTAAAATTCTATTCCTTAATGTCCCCTAAGTCCCCGCCCCTCATTCCCCACTGCATTAATTCCCACCCCTTTCTAGTCTCCCCAGTGCTGTTCTTTAGAGTGAACAGTCCACTTTTCTCACTTTTAATGATTAATCTGAATGTCACTCTCCTCCTTAAAACACCAAAGAATTCCCCGCTGCATATGTGAGGGAGTCCACACTCCCTGATTTAACGTCACACCTTCTCAGCACCTAGTTGCTGCTTTTTTCAGCCTCAGCTTCTGTTAGTTCCCCACAGCCTCTAGCCTCACTGACCTTCCTTCCCTAAGTGCAAGGTGCTGTTAGACACGACCAGGCCTCTGCACGAGACACGCAAGCTGCCGAGAATCCCATGCCTACCTCGCACTCTCCTGGTCTACAGATTTGCTGGAATCCTTCAGTTGTCAGTGCAGAAAGCGTTTCCTCTCTGACACCTTCCCTACCTTCTAGAACCCTGCCCCAGGCAGTGCAAGGGCCCCTCTGAACTTACAGTATACATGATGCCAAGGGCCTCTTACCACATTGTTTTGAAAACCTATTTAAATTTGTCTCTTCCACGGCACACTGTGATCTCCTTGAGGGATGAGGGGCTGTGTGGTATTTGTCTAGACAGCTAATGTCTGGCACAGACCCCGGGCCATCAGAAACAGTCTGCTGACTCATCAAGAATTGTCGTCTTTGTGATGTAAGAAATACTACATGATCTCTGATCTTACACCATCCGGCAAGGGTCAAAGTCATTTCACATAGAACTACACAGGCAAAATATGTGTATTCTTTTCCTCTTTGTGAGCCCGAGATCATAGGCATCCTGGAACGGAGGTGTCACTCTAAGCCTTCTGTCCCCTAGGCTGTCACGTCCAGCTTCAACAAACTTTTTAGAAGTTGTAGGGATACGTGTACATCACCCCGTCTTACAGCAAATGGCGCTTCAGCTTGACCCAGTTTAATGTCCATATAAACATCAGAAATCTTCCAAACTGAAGCCTGAATAAACATTTCCTGTCTTTCCTTCCAGTCTGTCTGCCATCTGCAGCCCACATCCACACTGCTCACCTGTGTCAGACCACCTTCCATCTATAAACATTTTCAGTGGGACAGTTGGATGAGAACTAATTACAGCAGTCATGAAAATGGTCCCATGAATGTAGGCTCTGCACAACAAGGACGCTTTGACCGGAGGCCTCAGCTGTGGCCTGCAGGATCTGTTCACGTTTTCTGCCTGGCTTCCCTGCAGACGTTCTGCAGAAAATCAAGCCTGCAGTTAAAGTCATAGAAGGCCCAAGAAATCCAGAAAAATAGAGTGAGAGTCATCTCCTTGGGAATATTTTTGAAAACAATCCACTAATCGGAAGAAGAGCTATAAGAGGTTCGTTTCAGAGCAGATGATGTCCAAGTGCAGGTGGGTCAGTTTTGTCATTTTTGCTCGCTAGTTGGCTTTCTGCTGCTTCTAACACGTCTCTGTTTAGAGAAGTGGCCTGAGTCGGCCCTCAGAGCAGAAAGGTGAGCTGGGCCTGGCGACAGCCAAGCTCCTCTGCTGTGTAGTAACCCGCTGAGAAGGAAGAGATGGCCCAGGGCTTCCTCTGACGCTTTCTCCCTTCGTTATAAACTCTCTGAAAGGAAAATGGAGTAAAAAAATCTTAATTCAGTATGGTATTGTCAAAGTATAAATATAATTGTCTTTGGAGGTGAGGGTATATCTCAAGGGATAGATTACATGCTAGGTTCAATTCCCAGTACCTCAATGTAAAAAAAAATAAGAAAAATTCTTTAAAAAAGAAAGAAAAAGAACAAAGAAGAAAAGAGATCTCAAACAACCCAACTTTAAAGAGAAAATTTTTTTTTTTAAAAATAGTAATCAGCTCGGTCTTTTGCTAGATTAGGAGTTTGGGATTAATAGATACACACTACTATGTATAAAATAAATAACCAAATCCCAGGTCCTTAATAACCTAGTTCAACCTGAATCCTTTCTCTTTTTTCCCCTAAGCAACCTGTGGAAGCCTCTGAAATTCTCATCTTATAAAAGAATTCATTTAATGGTGGTTTGAAAGTTACTGTTTAAAACATTTATTTGTGGTTCCATGAATATAGGTCTAGTAAGAATGACAGAGAACCAGTAAACAAATATATGACGTACTGCCAGGTAATAATAATTGCCACAAGGAAACATAAAGCATATTAGGAGAGAAAATGATTGAATAGGAAATATGTGCATGCTATTTTAAATAATGTGGTCAGATAAGTCCTCTCTGAGGGTAAAATAATTTGAACAAATTCCTGAATGAAGCAAAAGAATAAGCCACGTAGGTAACAGACAAGAAAAGCCTCCCAGGGCCGGGAGAAGTGTAAGTACGAGACTTGGAGTTACAAACACAGCTGTCCCAGTGGGGACCATCTGGGCAGTGAAGATGGGCTGGAGCAGAACGGTGAGACCTGAGGCTGCAGAGACGGGTGAGGGACCGGATCACACAGGGCCTTGGTAGGGACTCTGGATATTCTTCTGAATAAAATGGAAACTCACGAGAGTATCTTGTACAGGAGAACAACTTGATCTGATTCATAATTTAATAAGACCATTGTGGGTAAAGTATGCGGAATAAACAATGGAAGCAGGGCAAGGTAAGCTGATGGGAAGCCAGTGGGAAGAGTGCTGCTGACCTGGAGAAAGACACTGAGGTTGGGCTGGGTTGATGGCGGGAGACGGGCTGAAATGGGGACATGATTTGACAGTAATGGTCACAGGCCTTAGTGCTCGAGTTCGACACAGAGACACACAGTGGTTCAGGTTGATGTGTATGTGATATTTGGGGCTGAGTCATAGTTTTTCTGCAGGGACTTGACAGGAGAATAAAGTGGGAACATTGATGTCTGTAAGAAGGGTTGGTCGGCATTGAATTCCCCCTAGAGCCGCGTCTCTGTTTCTCTGTAGATGAAGTCAGCAGAGCAGGGATGGGTGTTCCTACTTCTGCAAAGAATTGCGTATCCTCCTCATTGACAAATTCGAGAGGCCGACCTGCCCATCCAATTGAAACATCTTGAATAAGCTTCTTTCTATCTAGGAGATTTCCAACTAAGATGTCAATCAAAAATTCCCGTGTCCAGAGTTAGAGCTGTGTGCCTTTGGGATGATCTCAGAGACGTCTCCACAGAGGCTCGGTGTGCTCTCCCTCCCTCAGAGCACACAGTTCCCCTTCAGCCCGGTGGGTCTTAGCAGAGAAGATTTCACTAATAGCCCCTCTCAGGCCCCGGGGACCAACCTCCCGGTGGGCCAAGCTCTGAAAGCAAGCAAGAGGTCCAGGCAAAGGAGCTGGACATGTGTGCCCTTGGGGAGGGCTTTATCCAGGGAGCCATCTGGAAGATTACATGAGGACAGTCTACAAAAGGGTGGGAGGTTTGATGGTACAAATGGATTTTAATTTTTGCTCTGAATCTGATTCTGTCCTTCATTTTGTTAAGGAAGTGTTCTTAGGCCAGACATGATTCTCCTTTTTTCTTTCTATTTGATCATCCAGGAGGTTTAGATAGGGTATTTATTTTAGGGTAAGAACCTTAAAAAAATCCTTGCAAATAGCATCTTATTGGGCATTTGGACAAGAAAACCAGTAAATTCTCCCAGCAGTATTGGACCCACTTATTCCTCCAGGGGGTCTCCAAAGGTATACATGTTCCAAATCTGGCCCAAAATCAATGAGCCTTTTTTTATCACTTCACCATGGACAAAAGATATCACTAAAAAAGGTGAGAAAAGAGCAGGTCCCCATCATCCAGAGTCCCTCCCAAAGAGCCCACAGAAGTGAAGAGAAGATGAACGAGAGAAACGGTTTATTTATACACACGCAGGAGCCAACCAGAAAAGTAACTCTCATGTTAAGTGGTGAAAGTTAAAGGCTTTTTATCAACCTAACTTAATAGGGCAAAGGGAGAGGAGAGAATTGGCTTCCATGACAGGTTTTCTTCTACATCTATTGAATCTCAGGTATCTTCAGCTTAAAGTGCTTTTGTATTAACCGTGGGTTCCATCTGACTTTCCATTCCTCGAACTTTGTTCTTTTTCAAGATTCACTCATGTATTCTGAGCCCCTGGATTTTCCACGTGAATTTTAGATTGATTGTCAGTTCCTGCAAAACAGAACCTGGGATTTGGGTAGGCATTCTTTGAATCCTTAGATCTATTTGTGGACTATTTTCATCTTAGTAGAATGAAGCCTTCTGCTCCATGAATATGGGATTATTTTCTGTGAATGTAGGTCTTAATTTCTCTCAACAGAATCTCTCATCTATTGTAGTCTTCAGTGCCCAAGTTTGATACTTCTTCCTCACCTCTATTGGACGCTGATTCAGAAAAGACACGACCTCCTGGAGAACCTCTGCTGCCACGGAGCTGACATGGAGCTGAGTCCTGAAAAGGCTTTAAATTCTTTTAAAAACAGGATTAGTGTACTTTAATTACTCCATAGATGAAAAATGAATGGGTCACATTAACATAGGATTTTAATCCTTTTAGAATTAGTAGAGTAATACAGACACATTACAAAAAATTGAAATATTGCCTAAAAGAGAAGAGATTTGTAATTCCCACCCACAGAGGTGACTGTCATGAATGATTTGTTGCTTAGGTCTCAGTCTCTGTGTCTCTCAGTATGTCTCTTTCCATCTCTGCCTCTCACACACTCACAATCAGATCAATTTACATCTATATTGATTTCACACATATGTGGTAGTGCAGATGGGACCCTGGATGCAGACAGTGGGTCTGCATACTTCCACCCTGAGGCCTCCCTTGACATTGGATTGAGACCAGGCACCCACTTTTCCAACTGCACAGCATTCATTCATTCACATCAACCAGAACGAATGGACCCCATCCCCTCTCCATCAACAGTAGTGTTGCCTTAATTCCGACTGTTTCAACCAGTGCTGTGATGAACACCCTTGAAAAGGCATCTTTGAATAGGTGTGTAAGGATTTTAGTGGGATGAAATGTAAGGATCAGAAGTTCTGGGGAAGAGATTCATCTGTGGCCCTTTGATGCGTCCTGCACCCTGTTCTCCTGAAGAGGAGCGTCCCTTCACTCTTCCCTCCAGGGGATCTGCTGGAGCCTCTGCCTGCTTACATTGTCGCCAGGGCTGGTTGTCACCTGACTAAAGACCCGCCAGTGTGATGGTGACCGGTGCTGTCTCTGCAGTGTTTCCGTCTGCCTGAGTTCTCACCTGAGAGGTCAAGCCTCTCTAACACACACTGGCCACCTGCATTGCCTCTCATTGGAACTGCCCATTTCTGTTCTATTTCTGTTTAGAACACTGGGTTTTGAAAGATTTTTGGACTACAGGGGTGGGAAACCCTTCGCCAACCTTGGGTTATGAAGAATGCTTTTTCCAGGTTGTGGTTTGTCTTTCCAGCTGTTTTTCTGGGCTTTTGCTAATTTTTTTTATTTGTTTGGTTTTGTTTTTGCCACAGGAAGAGCTAAGCATCTCCCTTATGTCTTCTGGCTGTGGTGTCTCAGGGGGAATAGCAGTGTCTACTCTGAGATTATGCACAGAGTTACTAAAAGGGCTTCATTTTGTACATCACATCTTTAATGTGATATCCCTGGATATCCCCTTAAAATAATAAAAATGCTGTTTCAAGTGAAAACAAAAAAAATCACCAGCCCCAGCTTAAAACATGTGGGCAGGGACAAAAAAAAACCCACCTTTTTTAAAGTTTCATTGACAGGGAACACCCAGGAGAGGTAAAGACACGCAGAGAGAAAGAGGACTTGGGGTTGTCAGGGGCTGGGTGAGGAGGGAGGGGAGTGCACGCTCTGGATCCATGGTTTCACTTTGAGGAAAGAAATAGTGTGAAACTAGATGGTAGTGATGGTCGCACAACATTGTGAATGCCCCTAATGCTCCTGAATTGCACAATTTAAAAGAGGAAATGTCTATATTTTATTACATGAAACTCTAAAAAGAAAAATAAAGGATGCCATAAATGATGAGAAACAAACAAAGAAACTAAAGAAAACCAAACAAAAACATCTCCAGCGGAAGGGAAGTCAAGTTTGGGAGGGGGAGGGGATTGACGGTGGGATTTTGGAGAACATTTTGGAGAAGAAGGTGTGGGTGGGTGCAGAGGGGGCTCTGCCCCAGGGGGTGGTGATGCCTGAACTGGTTCTCCATTGCCCAGCAGTCCAGCTGCAGATGCAGGTTCAGGAGGAGCTGCAGGAGATGCAGGAGGGATCTCGGGGTCTCCTGCTGGATCCAGATCATCCTTTTTTGGTCTATGATATCTTCCTCTGCCCCTGCCTCCTGTGTAACTATTGGATGTGGAGAGAGATTTAAGTCTTGTGGAAGAGCTCATGCTGTGAGAGAGGAAAAATTGACCCACCTGCCTCCCTTTCCATGTGCCTCTTCAAGGACAGAAACCTTCCCAGAGCTTTCCAGACAGCTCCCACCCAGAAAGTGCCCACAGGATGTGTTCTGTGACTGAATTTTTCCAGACAGGTGGTCTGAGGCCATTCTTTGCTCTGGTCCCAACAGTAGCCTCTGGGGACACCTCCCTGTGTGGCCCAGCACTTGCCCCTCCCTCACCTACACACATGCAACACCCCTGCCTTTCTGACCTTCGGGCTCTGCTTCGGCGGCCCCTGGTCCTCCACCTGACTTGCAGCGAGGTGGGCACGGTGCTCCAGGTCAGAGCCGGGTGTGCTGAGCTACCCGTCAGCCCCGGGCATGCCCCTGGGGAGAGCCCTGGGTGATGTCTGGGTCGGAGGCCTGCCCCACTGATTTCTGGGCCGTGGTGGTGGGTACCCCTCCATATCCAGACCCACCTGGAGCCTGTGCTGGCCCTCAGAATAGTGGCACACCAGCCCTTCACTTGGGGAGGGGGCGTTGGTGTTCTTATTCATCAGCTTCTGTTCAGTATGTGGTATCTGGCTCTTCAATGACAGTGACCAGCAGCTGACTCGGCCTGGAAGTCTCAGAGCCCTGCCCGGCCAGGAACACTCCTGATTCTGTCCACTCGACCCTCTGCTGCCAGGTCAGACTGGGACCTTGTTCAGCTCAGACACCCAGGAGGGAAAAGACATACCCAGAGAGCATGGGCTCCACCTCGGGCAGCAGGACCGTTCCCCGGCTCTCCACATCCAAGCCAGCCAGCTTTGACCTGGGCTGGGGATGTGACCGGCCCCCTAAGCCTCTGACCTGCTCTTGCTTGAGGCAGAAGCCCATCCCCAACATGACTGCTCCACCTCCACCAGCCAGGAAAGGGCCATGGTTCTACCTGGGTGGGATCTGAGTGGTGGCCCAGCCTGGGCGGGCCTGCCTTGGGCCTCCCTGTTTTACCTTTGGGTGTCTCTCGCCAAAAGGCCAGAGGAGCCTTGAGTGAGTCCTGACTCAGCGCCGGTAGCGTTGGTACAGCCCCTCGCTGCTGGCTTTCCGGGAGCTGTGGCCTCGGGATAATGGGATGCAGCAGAACATGCCTCTGTCTCCAACCAGGTGAGCTGAGTAGGGACTTCTCTACAGAGTGGATGCCTGGTGACTTCGGTTCCATGTTCTGTTGGGCTCTATTGTCAGGGTAGTGAGGTCACTTACTGGGGTCCACTTATCCAAGCTTCCTCCTGACACAAAGCTCCCCAAGGGCCCTTCTGGGCTGCCGATCTCTCATTTCTCACTTCTTGCCATGTTCACACACAGTGATACCAACTCAGCCTCCCCCATAGCCCTGGGGAGGCCTGGATGCAGCCAGTGCCGCAGCTCTGAGGACACCTGGGGTCAGACCTGGCTCCCCCCACTCAGCAGTGCTGTCACCCTGGACAAGCCACGTGCCTCTCAGGGTCTCCCCAAACCCCCATCGGCACAGTGGGGATCATTCTGGCCCCTGCTTCCTAGAGAAGCCATCCTGTCTCTAGACCTAGTAACACCTACTGCATCTGTCACCCCCCGGGCTGGCATCACAGGGAGCTCGTGCACAGACTCAGCAAAGGAAGGACCCCACAGAGGGCTGGCGGAGCACAGAGAACATGCCACACCAGCCGGGGTCTGCCCTGGGGTCTGGAGAAAGTCACTTTCCTTGCTACATGCTTCCCAGCTCCCAGTCGTGAGACTGAAATTAAATACAACTCTGACATCGTCTGCTCTGGCATACAGCCACCTAGGTCATTCTGTCATGTTGACATACAGGTCCAGTGTCTCATCTCGGCCTCTGTGGTGGGCTGCCCCACAATGGTTTCCTATTTTTTGCCTTCTGTTCCCACGCCATTGTGTGATCCCCACACCCTCCCCTGGAAGGTGGATGGACTTTGGGACCAGGTTCTGACATGTAGACTGACTTGTGAAAATGTGCGTGAGTTCCACTCATTACCAGCTCCAGTGTTCCTTCTCTCTGTCTCTGTCTCTCAGTGCCTCTCTCTCTGTCTTGTCTCTCTCTCTGTTTCTCTGTCTCCCCCTGCATTTCTGTGTTTCAGTCTGTCTCTTTTCCTGTATGTATGTGTATATATATTTATGTGCATATGTGTGTATTTATGTATGTATTTTTCTGGCCCACGGCAAGTCACTTCTGAAAATCCCTTGATGACATATTGATTATTTTGAATTCATGTTACTGAAGAAAAATTATCTTTGAAAATTGTGCAAGAACTTTGGTGGGTTCTCCTCTAAGGACCAGCACTGCTAGGGAAGGGATGCACATTTGGCGCCTTGATGTATCCTGCACCTTGTTCTGCCGGAGAGAAGCGTCCATTTGCTCTTCCCTCCAGGGGACCTCCTGGGGCCTCTGCCTGCTCACGTTGTCACCAGGGTTGGTTGTCACCGGGCTAAAGTCCTACCAGTATGATGGTGGCCAAAGCTGTCTCTGCAGTCTGTCCGTCTGCCTGTGTCTTCACCTGAGAGGTCAAACATCTCTAGCAGACACTGGCCACCTGCTCTGCCTCTCGTTGGAAATGCCTGTGTGTGTTTTGTTTCTTTTCAGAACACTGGGCTTCAAGAGGTTTTTGGACCACAGGGATGTGAAGCTTTTCTCCGACCTTGGGTCATGAGGAAAGGTTTTTCCAGGCTGTGGTTTGTCTTTCAATCTGTCTTTCTTGGCCTTTGTTTTCTGTTTTTGTTTGCTTTTATTTTGCCACAAGAAGAGCTCAGCATCTCCCTTCTGGCTCTGGTTTCACAGTTAGAACAGCAGTGCCTACCCCGAGATTATGCCAGAGTTACTAAAAGGGATTCATTTGGTACGTCTCATCTTTAATCCAGCTGGTTTTCCTCTCCAAATACAAAAATGCTAATTCACGTGAAAACAAACAAAAATTCACCCTTCCCTACTTAAGATATGTGGGCAGACAAAAATAATAAAAAAAGCCACCTTTTATATGATTTCATTGATAGGGAACCTCCAGGATAGGTAAAGACATAGAGAGAGAAAGGGGATTAGGGCTTGTCAAGGGCTGGGGGAGGTAGGATGTGGGGTTCGCTTTGTATACAAGCTTTCACTTTGAGGAAGGAAATAGTCTGAAACCAGTGGTTTTGGTCTCACAGCATTGTGAATGCACTTCATGCTCCTGAAAACTGCACAATTTAAAATGGGAAAAGGCTAAACTTTATTCTTATAAACTTAAAACAAAAATAGAATATAGTATAATAGAAAAGAAAAAAATCTGACTCCATAGACGATCTGTTCTTTTGGCTTTAACCCTGTGCCCTCTTTTCTAGGCTTAATCTTACTAGCTCTGCACATTTTGTAAAACAATGTTACCTTTAGCCGGAAATATACAGGAGAGCCTATTTTCAAGGCTCTGATCTTTAATGACATTAACACTTTTGCACTTATATAAAGACAACAAGTTGCAGAATAGAAAATAACTTTTGTTTTGTTAGAGGTTTTACAGAGGCACTATGACCTGGTCTACGTAGACAGCTGCAGACCAAGATAATGGCAGACTTGGAGAACCATCTTCCCCAAGTCAGACTTCAGGCTCCTTTTCTACTAAAAAGGGGAGGGGCTGTGGTTGGTTGTTGCAAACTTGTTGGTGTAGGATTTCTTTGTTCTTGGAATCCTTTGCAGCTGTCCACGTGGGTCAGATCATGGTGTTCCTGTAAAACCTGCAACAAAACAAACTTTTTCTATTCTGCAAATTGTTATCTTTATGGGAGTGCAAAAGTGTTAATATCCTTAAAGTTCAGAGCCCTGAGAATAGGCTCTCCTCTTTATTTCAGGCTAAAGGCAATATTGTTTTACAAAAGGAGCAGAGCTAGCTAGGCTAAACCTAGAGAACACAGCAGAGGGTTAAAGGAAAATGAACAGATCCAATATGGAGTCAGATTTGTTCTTCTCTATTACAGTGACTTTTGGTGAGAGCTAACATGATGATTCCTGGGTGGGTCCTCCACTGTCCCAGGCTGGAGTTCAGGCAGGATCACTGCCAGATTCCCCATGACTTTGGACCTGATCTCCCGCAGAGAAAGTGACAATTATTGGATTAAAATTACCTGTCAAAATCCCTTCAATTGCCTGTAAACTATACCACAGCAGGGGATGTCTCATTGGCCAGTCAACTGCCAGTCTCCCCTGATGCAAGGGACCAGCGTCGAGGGGGGCTCCAAGGTGGCCTGGCCAATGCACCTGCCTACATTGCTCTCCAGCCTTGGCTTCCTAACTTTGATGCTTTAAAAGCTCCCGTCCCTCTTCCCTCTGGCCTGGTGTGAATGAACAAGATCCCTGCACCCACCTGGGCTGAGCCCAGGCCATGCACACAGCCCCATGCACACAGCCCACCATCTGCTGTCTACCCCTGGGCTCAAGTGCACCCTCTGAACTCCCCCACCTCAAATGTCTGTGTGCCAGTGCCTCCGCCCTAGGGGTCCAGATCTCCATCAGGACCATCAACAACCCAAGGCCCACAGGCCAGTGGCTGGCAGCCTGCGATCACCCTGATCCATCAGGTCAGATGAGACACAGGGTGCGGGGATCAGGGTGCCAGGGCGGGAATTGGAACCGCTTTCAGCCCAGCCTGCCTCACCCTGTAGCCTCAGACATTAACTATGAACGTGCACACTAGGCTGGATCCCCCACTGGTGGCAGTAGTCATCATTACTGGAGCCCGGATTTCCCCACCCCAACCACAGGGTGAGGGGTGAGGGAGTCAGCTCAGGGTAGGGTTGCAGTCAGAGTGAAGGGGATCCCATGGTGAGGGAGTATATGTTGAGGAGCGTGGGGCCGCTCAGAGTGGAACTGACCTGGCTGAGAGGTGAGGGGGATTGTTTCAGGATTTTGGGGGTCCTGTGGTGAGGCATGAGGGTGTAGGGGCCTTAGGTTAGGACCTAGCAGGACGGAGTGTCAGGGCACGGACCTCAGTGTGAGGAGAAGAAGCCCTGTCTTCAAGGTCTTGTGGGAGACTAGGCCTGGCCAGGGGTGGGAGGGTAGTAACAGGGAGGGGAAGGTGAGCAGGGGAAGTGGGGCTGGCGGGGTGCGGCCTGGCCCAGGACAGTCGTGGTTCTAGTTCAGTTCCAGGACCCAGTCAGTGGCGGGGTGAAGGCTCTGGGGATGGAGACCCGGTGGGACGAGCAGGAGGGGCCCCACCTGGCCCCCCCTGGACCCAGTGCCCAGGTCCGGTAAAGCAGGAGACCCACCCGAGCGTTTTGCGCTGCAGGCGGGAGGAGGAGGGGCGCGCACGTGCAGACGGACAGACGCGCGGACGCCGGAAGCCCCCCAGAACACGTGGAAGCTGGCGGGAGCCGGGTGCTCCTGGACCAGCTCCTGGAAGAGGAACACGGCCTGGGGTCTGGGCCGCCGCTTGCCCGTGGCTCGGCTGCCGCTGCCGGGCAGTTAAGGGTGCGCTGATGGGGGTGCGCTGCTCGGGGAGCCGGTGGGTGAGGCGTGCGCTGTGCAGCTGAGGAGGCGCCCAGGGAGGGGTGCGGAGGTGAGGTCCCGGCCGTGCGTCCCGTTAGGACTCTTAGGCGGGTCCCAGCCGCCGCTGTGGTTTGTGGTAACCCCGCTATTAGTAGTTCCTGAACCCCGCGTTTTTGCCACCGCTTATACCCGGGTTTAGGAGAGCAGGTACAGCCCCGGGAGGTGGGAGGGCGCCGGACGGCTCCGGAGCATCTCTGACTGGTCCTCAGACCATGGCCTGCTCCTGGGAGGCGGGTGCGGTGCGGTCGCGGGGCCTCGGATGGAATGGAGGCTGCCCCATGAGAGCCCCGGGATTTGCTCCCATCTTTCCCACGGCCTGACCTTGGGGGCGGCCTGTAAAGCCCCAGGTTTGTGGGACTCATATTACAGGTCATTCTGCTCCTGGGAGGTGGGCTCGGTGCGATCATTGTGCTGGGATGGCTGCAGAAGCAGCGGGAAATGGTCGCAACCCCCGCGCTCCAACAGGGCAGCCTCAATCCCGCCATCGCAGCCGCCACCTTTCCCTGACAGCACAGCACCTGCCTTCCAGGAGCAGGCTGACCTGTAACCTGAGTTCCACAAAACTGGGGCAGCAGAGGCCAAGCTC
Organism: Camelus dromedarius; assembly: GCF_036321535.1. NCBI lineage: Eukaryota > Metazoa > Chordata > Mammalia > Artiodactyla > Camelidae > Camelus > Camelus dromedarius. The sequence continues at coordinate 6,811,411 of NC_087470.1, forward strand.
AGGCCATGCGCTGGGGAGTTTGAAGCAAATCCACAGGCTCCCAATGGCAGACCGCAAACCTCGCCAATATCTTCGACCACACCGTGCCCTCCTACCAGAAGCAGGCTGACCTGCGGACCGTGCCTGGAGTAGCTGAGGACGAGCCCTGGACAGGCCGTGGGGGAGATGGGGGCAAGTCGACCAGCTTGCCAGGTCGCTGCCCATCTCCCTGCCACTGCCTCAGATTCGTGGATCAATTGTTTTCAAGTCAGTGGGTTCCTGAGAGGCAGGCGCGGTGCAGTCAGGTGGCGGGGGCTGTGGGTAGGGGTGCTGCCCCAAGGGGAGTAGGTGGACTTGCTCCCATCTCCCCCAGGGCCAGACCTGGGGACGGCTTCTGCTGCCCCAGGTTTGCAGGACACATGTCATGTCAGCCTGTCCCTGGGAGGAGGGCTCAGTGTACTCGAGGCAGCCTCAGTGGCTGACAAGGATTTTAGAAGTGGGCTCTAGCCCAGCATAACTAAATCCTTTCTTCTCTTGCTTGCTTCCTCAGTTGGTGGCTGTATCGGCTTTTCCATTATAGGTTATTGCTGGATAATGAACATAGGTTTCTGTGCTATACAGAAGAAACTTTATTTAAAATCTATTTTTCTATATAGTGGCTAACATTTGTAAATCTCAAACTCCCAAATTTATCCCTTCCCATTGCCTTTCCCTGGTAACCTTAAGATTGTTTACTAAGTCTGCAAGTCTGTTTCTGTTTTGTAGATGAGTTCAGTGTCTTTTTCTTTCTTTTTTTAGATTGCACATATGAGTGGTAGCACTTGGTATTTTTCTGTTTCTGGCTGCTTTCACTTAGAATGATGATCTCTAGCTCCATCCATGTTGCTGCAAATGGTTTTATTTTGTCCTATTCATGGTACAGTAGTATTCCACTGTATAAATATGCCACAACTTCTTTATCCAGTCATCTGTTGCTACATTTAGCTTGCCTCCATGTCTCGGCTATTGTATACAGTGGTGCTATGAATACTGGGGTGCAGGTATCTTTTCACATTGGAGTTCTTTCCAATTATATACCCAGATGTGATATTGCTGGGTCATAGGGTAAATCTACTTTTAGTTTTTTGAGGGATTTCCATGCTTTCCATAATGACTACACCAAATTGGATTCCCACCAGCAGTGTAAGAGTGTTCCCTTCCCTCTACAGCCTCTCTAGCATTTATCATTCATGAACTTCTGAGCGATGGCCATTCTGACTGGTGTGAGCTGATACCTCATTGTAGTTTTGATTTGAATTTCTCTGTTTATTAGTGATATCGAGCATTTTTTCATATGCCTATTGGCCATTTGTGTCTTCATTGGAGAAATGCTTGTTTAGGTCTTCTGCCTATTTTTGGATTGAGTTGTTTGTTTTTTTGTTATTAAGTTGTATGAGCTGTTTATATATTCTGAAAATTAAGGCTTTTTTAGTCATATCATTTGCAACTATTTTCTCCCATTCGTAGGTTGTTGTTTCCTTTTGTTTTACTTATGGTTGCCTTTGCTGTGAAGAAATTTATGAGTTTAATTATGTCCCATTTGTTTATTTTTTTCTCTTATTTCCATTGCCTGGGTAGATTGCCCTAGGAGAACATTGCTAAGTTTTATGTCAGATAATGTTTTGCCTATGTTTTCTTTTAGGAGATTTATCATGTCTTGTCCATCTGCATCTTAAGCCTGTACTCTAGATCTGTGCTTCAGTTTTGAATTTGATCTTCTTAGAGAACACCTACTCTTACCTCATATGTCAGATTCAACATGTCTAAATCTGATTTCATAATCTTTTTTCTTGCAGCGTCTCCACTTATTCAGTGGGATAATCATTCTTCCGGTCTTGAATACCCAAAGGCTTGGAATGATCTTTGATTTATATTTCTCCCACCACCCTCCACATATTTTCGGCTTCTTGAACTGTATGATTTTAGTTTCAAGTGTCTATTCTGATTGCTGATACTATGATGAAGAGCTTTCATCCCTGATACATGAATTTTTCCTTCTGTTGAATTCTTGGATATTCTCTATCCCCCTTTCTGTCAACCTACAGTTTTGACGCTCCAACATCTAGAGTCAAGTCAAAGACTTACCACAACCAGATCTCAGCCAGGTAGTCTCGACCCTCCATTATTTTAGACTTACCTTATGTGTTCCAATCATTATGTGACTTAGACTCCTAGGGTAACCTGTGCCTAATTAAAAACCAGGAGTCACCAGCCTTTTCCTATCCAGTCCTCAGTTAAAACAGCTTAGAATTGCCCTGAGAACTATTTGGAGCCCCATCCACTTCATAGAGTCTTCCCTATTTACTCCAAATACTTCTAGCTCCTCTCTGTATTCCTGCAGTGTTTATGATCGGTAGCCTGTAATCTTGGCTTTGAGTACTGACTTGGTACCATTGCCGGGTGGTTTCCAATGTATCTCCTCACTTAGCTGGTAACTGGAGAAGACTCCCTTGTTCAGCCTCCTTTATACCCCTCACCCTGCTTAGCATCGGGCAATAGCAGGCATCCAGGCAGTGCTTACCAACTTTACTTATTTGCAGGGGTGGTGGTGTGGATTATAGCTAATAACTATTAATTCAGTGTTGCGATTAAAAAAGAAAGCCAAGAAAATCCATAAAACTTTATCTCCATGTTCAGTTTAGTGCTTTACCTCAACAGTTTCCTTAACTCTGTGTTTACATTCACATAGTGTTCAGTGCTTGTACCGTTCCCTGAGGCTAGCAGGTGAGATATCATTACGTTTGACTTTCACGTTACATTTCATATTGGATATATTTGTGCAATGACAAAACCTTCGTTTATAAGTAAACAGCCGGAAGCCCAGAGAGACTAACAGCCTAACCCAGGGTCACCTGGTTAGTGTTTGGCACAGACCAGGACCACGGTTCACATCTTCCAGCTGCTCCTCTTCCAGTGCCTTTTCATTCCAGTGCTGGGGAATGTAGCCCCATCAGCCAAACGGCCAAGTCACATTGCTGCCCCTTTACCTGCCAGTGATGGCAGTGCTACAAAAAGTGGTAAAGGAAAGGTCAGAAATAGGAGTGATAAAAGACATGGAAGTGCTGGAAATGGATCCTCAACCTCCTCCTCCCTATTTGAGCGCCTCACAAGTGTCCCACTCTGACAGTGCTGTTCATTGTTTATGACATATTCTTTAAAATCAGACTGATTTTTTATAGGACATGCTTTTATCCTGGTCCCTTTCCTGCTAGTAGTCAATGTCATGGGTAGAAAGTGCCTGACTGTGCTGTTTGTCACGTAGGTGGGAGGGAAAGTGGGAGAGGGAGCAGGTTGAACTGAAGCTGAGCTTTTTACAGCTCTGTTGTTCTAGGACCAGAGCAGTTCCACTCTTCCTTTCATCACCTCTCCACCTCCGAGTCCCAGCCACCCACTCCTGCCTGCTTCCCCACATGCCACATCCTGGGGAATGACAGGGTGGTGGGCAATGCCCTCTCTGCCCTCTGCTTTGGGAGGTGAAGGAGTCTGCTTTAACTTTTGAGCTGTTTTGGTAATTGGGCTTTTCCAGCTTTTCTAGACATCTCCTATCTAGCTCTGAGAAATTGGAGATGTAACTTAACCATACATGGACTCTACTAATGTATTCAGTGGCATTAATGTGATGTTGTCTGTAAGGTGTTCTGTGACTGGATAGGAGGTTTTTTATCTCACAGGATGCTTCACACCAATTCTAAAGACCTACAGGCTGCAGGTGTAATTCAATTTCTTACATGTCTGTAAGGCAGACATGAACATTATTTGGTAATATGACCATATGTTCATTGATTACAGTTAGTCTGCCGGCTCTGTATCTAATAAAAGTTTAAATTCCAAACGCTTGAAGAAAATTTGTGGAACATGTCTTTTTGCCTGTAAGTAGTTGCAAAAACTGAAATCACATCTCTACCACAGGCCACAGTGTTTTCCAGTAGAGAAAGCCCTCTACTTTTACAACCTGTAAGTAATGCGGTGGTTCTTTGCGTGAGCTGAGGGATACCAGGGTATTTTGTTGGAAAACTAGAGTGGCATGACAAGTATTCTGGGACTGGTTACAGTTGAACCTCTACTTCCTATATCCTGGACTGGTTACAGAGGCAATGTTAGTGCAGAAACCAGCTCCTGAATGCAAGTGTAGCTAGGAAGACAACAGAGAAAATAGAAGGGATATAAAGTAATGGAGGGACTTCATAGCAGTACAAATGGTGACTTTGACACCACCAGCTGCTGACGTGGACTTGGCAGGAATTTGTGAGAAGTGGTGAGTGTCTTTGCAAGCAGGATTGTCCTGCAGCTTTTGGGGTGAACAGGCAAATGGGAGAGCAGATATGGTGGCCACCCTGGGGCTATTTGTGTCTTGAATGTGAAAATATCTGGTCCCCTGTTCAATTTTGCAGCCACAACTTCACATGACTCAGGGCATTATTTCCACCAGAAAACCATAAAAACATAAAGAACCTCTGTTTCCCAAAGTGTTTGTTCTCGATCTGAGATGATTGTCCTTTGGTGGGAGGTAAGTGGGCGGTGGGGCCTGTTACATCACCCCCTTTCACTAAAAGTCTACCTCACTGTTTTTCACCCCACTCCTAGAGGTGCTGTCATTCTATTACACCTAGACCTGTGAGACGGGCTTGCTTGAATCCTCACGTGAAGAGGGACGGTTATGTGCAGTTTTAAAACATTGCTTGGGTCATGGGGTCCTATGTTCCCTCCATTGGAAATCACTCTTCCAGAGCAAATAGTATGCATCTATAGAAACTATATTTTTTGTAAGATGTCTTCAGAAGTTTTGCAGTAGGTTTAAATATTTGCTTGGTGATGGCGTCTTGATTGTTTGAAGGTGGCAACCCTCACTAGGGGCTTTGCTTCCTGTCTGAGATTTCCTTTACTGACAGTAGAGTGTTCATAGGCAGAGTTAGAAAGTTACCTGGTCTGAGAAGCCGAATTTGCCCACAGCTGGGAATTGGCAGAAGAGTCAGTTATGGAAGGAAGGCTTTAGTATTATCTGGTAGCAGAGTTCTGGGATCCAAACCCTGGGAAACCTCAGCTTTTGTAGAGTATGTTCTGTAACAAAAGGCTATTGGATAATTTTAACACTTGTTATGGGATGTAGAGTTGGGGAAAGACTTAAAAGTGAAATAACCTTAAAAAAGAATCTCCAAATATTTTAAAGAAGACAGTTCTCAGAATGAAAGCTTTTCTGGAAAAGACTAGTTCTTCACTTCACAGGGGAAGCAGGGAGCAGGTGTAACTTCACTTACGGTAACTTAGAAGGTAAACTTCACCCTCCCACTTAGCTGTGTCCTGGTGTCCGTTCATCTTCCACATCTGTAGTTTTAGACATGACGTGTCATTTTCTGGTACTGCATTCTGCTTCTGAGTGAGAGACTGACACAAAGTCACATAGCAACTGAAAAATTGCCCTAAGGGCTTTATTGTTAAAAATGTGGACCTGTGGCAGGGTGCTGCATTTGCAGGTGACTTTCGGTACAGAGAACACTTAAAAGAATGCAGTGTTATTTCTTTTTTTATTCCTTTAAGCCTTTGAATAGAAGGTTTTCTTTGCAGAATTTCTGGAGTACATCAGAACAAGCAGGAACTAAAAATAGCTTTAAGAATGTACCAGTATAGACGTTGCTTATAGTATGGCATCTGTCTTAAAGATAATTCTTTAAAGCAGGAAGTTGTAACTCTGAATTTCTTAAGCAAATATAAACATTCTTGACACTTAATGACATTCTTTGTGCGGTGAAGCTGCTTTTGCTTCCATTCTGAACATTGAAAGGCCTTCTATGATACTTCTACCACTCCTCAATATTTTATTTTCCCTCTGTTGTGAACTTGTTATTAAACTTGAAGCAGATATAAATACCATTAACTTGCTACATATGTAGATATTCAGTGTTACATAGTCAGAAAGTTTGTGTACATCACAAGTATCTACATAATTCCCCCCTTTCCAACTGTGTTCCTTATGAAAGGATGGTGGGAAATGGCATTATGGGGATATGTCTTACACTACACAGTGTTTCCCCTGTTCCCTTTATCAGATCTGGATGTTCTTTCATCTTTCGGTTTCTAGACTTACTAGCTCTTTTTCTTAAGCGAGGTGTAACTCATCCCCCTGCACACACACACATGCGTGTACACACACACACACACACATTCTGCCGTAGGGAGTAGCGTGCAACATCCCATTCTCCCACTCCAGCTCTGATCCCACCCACTGGAGGCAGTTTCTTGCACGAATTCATTTGTAAGTTCCATTTTAAAACTCGAATGGTCGGGAAATAGGACTGATATCCTCACCTAGTAGGCATGCACTCAAGGATAATTTCTATGGTTAATGCCAGGTTATCTTAATGTTTGAGTACCTGGGTTTCATGTCTTCCTGTACCACCTGTTGACCCATGATTCCCACATTTCTGTCTCCCGCTAGACCTTTTCTCTCCAACTCTGGACTCTTACAATCTTCTGCTGATTTGACATCTTCACTTGGAACTCTGATATCTTAAGACCAACATGTGTTAAAACTGAGCTCTTGGTCCTCCTACCCCCCAAACTGGTTCTTTCTGCAGCCTCCCCCATTCAGTTAGTGAGAACTTAATCCTTCCAGATGCCTGGGTCAAAAATCTTGGAGTTATTCTGACTTTCACTGACATACCACTAGAATTCTGTCTATAGATCTGGTTTAACACTGCCTTTAAAACATATCCAGAACCCAGCCACTTCTCACCATGGCTCCTGCCTCCACTGCTGCTTCCCTGCCCTGAGCCACTGTCCTCTTCTCCTGCACAGCCCTTCTCAATGGCTTCCCTCTTTTAATCTCTGAACCATTTCGACTATTCTCACCTGGCACTCAAGTGAGCCTTGAATACCTAAATTAGATTGTGTCGTCCTTCTGCAGTGCCTCTCCATTTCACTCCGGGTAAAAGCCACAGCCCTTACAACGTCCTCCAAGGCCGTACAGGATCTGCACTGACCCTTCTCCACAGCTCCAGCTGTGCCCCCATTCTGGAACATGCGAGGTGCGTGCTGGCCTTGGTGATGGTTATTCCGTCCACTTGGGACTTCTCACCTCCTAGTCCTAGTCCTAACCTCAGTCCTCTGTGTGGCCTGCTCTGGTATTTAATACAGCATCACCCTTATCCCATACTCTCAACCCTATTTACCTTGCCCTTTTTTCTTTTTTCCATGGTTCCTCTTTCCTAACATGCCACCTCCTCTGCTGCTCTGTTGTGTGAATTGTCATCTCCAACCCCCACCCCAGCTAGACCCCAACCAAGCTCCATGAGGACAGGACTTTTGTTTTGTTAATTGATCTATTCCAAGTGCCTAGACTAGTCCTGGGTACATAGTAGGCAGTCAAAAATTATTTGCTGAATAAATTAAAAGACTATTTTAAAACTGAATCATCCTTTCAGGAACGGGTGAGGAAAGGAAGCTGCATGAAGGAAAATGGAGCAGTAAATAATGATATTTGCCTGTTGTTCTTTGTGTGATATATATGTGTTTTAGTCTTAATTTGGTATCCCAGTTTCTTAATTTAATAGCTGTATTAAGGTGCAATTTACAGGCCATAAAATTCACACATTATAATTGTTCAAGTCAGCCATTTTAGCTATTTCTAGAGTTGTGCAACTGTGTCCCCAAAATGTCCCCTTCTGTCCATCCATATGTAGTTCGCCCTCCCCTCAGTGGTACCCTGATATTATATCTTTTTGTTTTTTTGGCAATCACATCTCAAAAGAATAATTTACACAGGAGTACTAATATAGCTTTGCACTTTTAGAAATGACACACTTAAATATGAAATCAGCAGTCATTGCTGAATGTAGGTAGCAGTATCAGACATTGGTGAGAAGAATGGACTTGAGTGTCACACTGGCTGCAGTCTTACCCAGCTCCACCATTTACCAAGTTACCCAAATTATTTTCTGCCCCAAGCTCTTTATCTGTTATATGGGGGTAATAATAGAAGCTTACAGAGTTGTGAGGATTAAGAAAACAGGGAAACAAAATTTAGTATAGTGGCCAGCTTATGTTATTACCTAAAAAATAGCCTTGCAGGTAGACAGCAAAATTCAAATCAGTTTCTAAAGTATGTGTAAAATATGATCTAGTTCCTGCCTGGTTTGTAAACACGTATGCTTACTGCAGAATGTAAAAGCAGGCTAATATCCAACAGAAAAGATCATTTCTCAGCATTTCTTTCAAAGGTAGTTGCAAAATCATTTTTACTAAATTTTCTGTGCCCATCTCTGACAGAGCTTTGACAGCAGGGAGGTAATTATCTACTTTTCTGTTAAAATCATGCTGACCATCAGAAAGTGTTCTGAATTATATTTTAACCTTTATGTTGGGAAATACTGTGAGACTTCTTCAAAATTAATGGGGGGACGGGCATTCATTGTAGCTCTTGTAGCCTGATAAGCCTGCACTAAATTATCATTTTTAAACTTTTAATTACAATTAGTTAATTCATTTTTTGCAGGGGGGTGGTAATTAGATTTTTATTTATTCATTTTATTTTTAGAAGAAGTACTGGGGATTGAACCCAGGCCCTTGTGCATGCTAAGAATATGAACTTTCACTTGAGCTATACCCTCCCCCCTAAATTATCTTTAACAAGGTCTTTTTCTCTGTTTTGTTATTTTCTTTTATGTACAGATGCACAAAGCAGGGTCATCAGAATCCTCTCAATTCCAAAGATGATAATAGTGAAAAATATTGCAGAGTGACAGTGAATTCTTGGCATATGAAGAAAGATTGTAAAGTCCTGAATGAATTAAGAAGTTATTGTTAAATTAACATACATGTAACCATGGCTCTCTTACCTTTATTTTTCACCTTATAATGAAGATACTCCACACCCGTCAAGGTTGCTTTGTTTGATATAGGGAATATCTAAAGTCTTTTCTGCAAGTTTTTTAAATAAGTAAGAGCAGGTAATTTTTCAGAATTGGAAATGGTGTAATCTGCTCTGTCTAGTATGGTAGCCACCGACCACATGTGGCTATTGTGAATTGAGATGTTTTATAAGTGGAAAATACGTAATAGATTTTCAAGACTTCATACAACAAAAATAATGTAAAATATTTTTTAATAAGTTTTAAAAGTGTTTATCACACTTTTGAAATGATAGTATATTGGATATTTTGAGATAAATATAATTATTACTGGAATTAATTTCACTTGTTCCTTTTTATTTTCCAAATGGGATTATTGGAAATTGTGATTTGAGCTATGTTTCTTTTGACAGTGCTGGCTTGTAAATTATTGCAAATAATATGAAAAGAAAACTTTGATTAAAAATTTTGTAATTGAGTAGTTGATTTACATCCTAGTATTTTCAGGTGTACAACACAGAGGCTCAACATTTTTATAGATTATATTCCATTTAAAGTCACCATAAAATAATGGCTATATTTCCCTGTGCTGCATGATGCAGCCCTGTAACCTATCCATTATATACGTAGTAATTTTTACCTCTCAATCCCCTACTCCCTTCCTGCCTCCCCTCTCCTCCTTCTCCCCATTGGTAACCACCAGTCTGTTCTGTGTACCTGTGAGTATATTTCTGTTTTATTATAGTCATTAATTTGTTTTATTTTTTAGATATACATATAAGTTAATACATAGAATAATTGTTTTTCTTTCTCTGACTTATTTCATTTAGCATAATACCCTGTAGGTCCATCCATGTTATTGCAAATGGCATTATTTTAACTTTTATGGGTGAGCAGTATTCCATTGTGTGTGTGTGTGCGTGGGTATATATGTGTGTTTATATATATGTATATATACATATTTATATAATATACCACACCTTCATTATCCAGTCATCTGTCAGTGAACATTTGGGTTGTTTCAGTGTCTTGGCTATTGTAAATAGTGCTGCTGTGAACATTGGGGTGCATGTGTCTTTTTGAATTATATTCTTCTCCAGACATATACCCATGAATGGGATTGCTGGATGACATGGAAATCTATTTTTAGTTTTTTAAGGAACCTCTATACTGTCCTCCATAGTGGCTGCACCAATTTACATTCCCACCAACTGAGTAGGAGGGTTCCTTTTTCTCTTAAAAGGTCAAAAATTCTCTACATTTATATACTTTCCTTACAGTTTAGGACACAATTTGGCAAAAGCCAGATAGAATTTAATAGCAGTTAATACAGTATTTTTTTTTTAAATGGCCATGCATTATGGATAAATATGTTACTGATGAGTTGGTTCTCTATTTTTGTAGATGCAGAAGTTTTTATAGCTTCACAGACATTTCAGACTTGCAGAGAGAAAAATTTCTTTACATTTTGCTTAACTTGTCCGGGTGGCTTTATCGAATTTGGTCCAGGCCTGCAGAGGTAAATACACATCCAAACCTGAACCATTTGAATGTCTGCAAGATTTTAAGAGTCTAGAATGTCAGATCTGGACTATAACTCTGGTGAATGACATCAGTGAGTGGACTCAAGAAAACTCCATTTGAGTCCAAAACTTTTCAAAAGCCAAAAAAGGCTTTGAAATTGTGGCAAAGCCAGAGAGTTTTGTGCTCCACATATGGCCACAAACACATGGGGACAACCACAGGCCTTCTGGAGTGCCAAGGGAATTCCATGTGGGAGTCCAGCACTCACAGGAATCCAACAAATCTCTGCCTGCCAGAGCACCTTCATTGCTACTGTGCTGTTTTGAGCAAATGTCTTTTCATCAGGTTCAAATTGGTTTGTTGTTATTTTTGCATAAAAAAATCAAACACATTCTTGTTCCCTTCGTGAAAGTAAAAGCCTAATATTTTCTGGTTTCTTTTGACAGAGAAAACATAAGCCTATGAATCCAACCTCATCTATGATGGTCTGCAGCTGGGAGCAACCAGATCAGTGTCAGTCCCTTTGCAGCCATTGGCTGGGAGCATGCATGTTACCCGGAATGGTATTTGAAACATGTCACACTAGCCGTGCCTTTGCTGTGGGCTGGGAGGCGAGTCAGTCAGAATCTGCATTATGGAATGTATGTTTCAGATCCAAAGCTAGGAGATCTTTTCTAATAGCCAGAGAATGTAGTCATAAATATATCTATTAATTATGCAAGAACCTTTTTAAAGAGTTTTTTATTATAAAAATTTACCCCCAGAAATTGAAAATGAAAGAACAGTGGAATTAAAAATAATCTGTACCTTAATTATACATTAAGAATCTTAAAATCCTTCTAAACTTTTTTTATTCAAATGCAGATATTTTTCCCTTCCAAGAAGGAAAATTATTATTTCATATTTTTTTGCTTTTTCCTTTTATTATATATTCCATATCAATAAATATAATTCTTTTAAATCCCTTTTAATGGCCATTTAACACTATATTAAACAGATATGTAATTAGTCCTAGGTTTCAGAAATTTAAAAAATTGTCATTACAATACCACTGCAAAGAATATTTTGGTGTTTCTATTTTTAGTTACTAATTTGGACTAAAAATTAAGAAGTTTGCTTTTCTTCATCTAAATCATTGTTTATTTTATGAATGAACTGCAAAGATTTTAAATAACTTTTCAGTAATTTCAACAAAGAAATTATCTTTAAGGCAAATATGTATGATGGTTTGCAAATCTACTTTTATTATATCTTCACTTTTACCAGTGTCATATGTGTGTGTGTTTGCACAAGTGCTTTAACTACCAGCAACTTAAGAAAAACCTGTGTACTAAAAATGTGAAAATAGTTAGTTTCCTGGTTTGTGTTTTCATTCTCCCAATATAGGTTTTGGATGACAAGCTTGTATTTGCAAAAGTACACACCCTGTGGGAGGTGCTCTGTACATACGTTGAGATACTGCACATAAAATTGCCTTTGAAGCCCAATGATCTGAAAACCTGGTCCTCAGCCTTTGATAATTTCAGCTGTTATCTGAAAGTCCCCCAAGTGGATGAAAGTATCATCAAGCTGGAGCAAGAGTTTTTCATTTCCCTATTTGAGAAGAGCTGCGTGAATGGCTTTTATATTCAGGATAGAGATACATTCTTCAATCCAGCCACCCGAAGCTGCATTGCAAGTCTAAACCGAGTTTAGCAGCTGTCTTGGGGGTGATTTAGAGCCTGCTGTTGAATTATCAGTGATTTGGTTTGGTTGGTTTGGTTTGGTTTTTAAAAGCTGCCCATAAAAAGAAAAAAAGAGAAAGAAAAGAAATATGCCTAGAGATTCCTGTTAGGATAATAAACAGTGGCTGGTTAGTTACCCTGTATAAACCACACACTCTCTTAGAATCTTTTTAGGTTTACTTCATCCTTTCTCAGATCAAGTATCAACTAAGGGATAGTGTTAAAAAAAAATTCGGGATTAACAGGCTTGTGAGCTCTGGGATCTGCAAGGCAGCTTTCCCTCCCCATGGTGTAAGTCAAATGGCAGAAATGAAATAAAGCACGTCATGTATCCTCCGGTGTTAACAGGAAAAGGCTAATATTCTTGACCTTGTTTCTTCCTGGGTAAAATGAAGACAATATGTCAGGAGGCGAGACGCTCACTTAGGGCAAGAACCATGTTGTTTTGTTCACTGCTAAATCCCAGGCACCGGGAAGGCTGAGTTTAACAAGTGAATGGATGAAGTGTAGTTCCCCCAGAGTTACCATGTGGGGCAGTGCGGATTAGCAGCTAAGAGCATAGACTCGAGAGGGGAGGGTACAGCTCAAGTGATGGAGTGCATGCTTAGCACGCATAAGGTCCTGGGTTCAGCCTCCAACACCTCCTCTAAAATAAACCAATAACCCTAATTACCTCCCCACCCCCCACCATAATTACCTTATTATCTCCCCGCCACAAAAAAAAAAAAAAAAAAAGAGAAGTGGCCAAGAGCGTAGACTCAGGCTGGAACACCTGTGCTGGTTTCTCGCTGTCGACCTTGTAAAAGTCATTTAGCCACTGTGTTTATCAAGTTCCTCATCAATAAAATGGGGATAATAATATTACCCACCTTGTAGAGTTGCTAAGGGGATTAATGAATCTGTGTCAATGTTAGAACAGCCCTGGCTAATAGTAAGTACTATGCATCTGTCAGCTCTTTTCATAATTATTGACGTGTTATTATCAACCAAATAAGTATTAGTTCTTTGTAAGGGAAATGCATTTTAGACCATTTCATTTATCATTTTCTGTAATTCAGGCTTTTCCCTCTGAAATACCATTTTCTGTCTGTGCACTAGGAAGCCACAGGGCTTTCCAAATTTCATCTGTCTGGGTTCTTGTCATGATGGCAATACTGCAGAGTGTTGACATTTTTTAGGGACTCCATCTGAGATGACAGCAACCCCTCAAATTCAGGAGCACTTCTCTAATGGATAACATCTCGCATGAAATGAAGTTTTTAAAATGTAACAGCTTCAGACGCTTAATGATGCCATAAATGCAAGGATGTTATATCTAAGCTCTTTAAATAAATCCTGTCATTGAAATAATGGAAATACTGTATTACAGTGCTCTATGACTTTGTTATCTTTGCTATCCATTTATCTGACTCTCTAAGATCAAAGAAAGCAAAGACTGAGATTGATCGTTACTACTTTGTGGTACACGTATTTGTGGATGAAGACAATACTGAAATGCACTGTTTAAGATATTAAAATGGACACTAAACAGCTGCTTGATGCACATGCATAAACAGAACAGGGAGCTGGGTACAGGGAGCAGACACTGAGCTTCCTGGATCAGAGACTCAGCATAGCAGTCCAGCCCAGCCTTCCACATGTTTTATATTTATGTACCAGCAAAATTAGCAGTGAGAGTCTTAAATGAACTTTGGGGACACTTGCAAACAGCTGTCATGATTACTACTGTGGGACACCAGGATCCTACAGTGTTTAGTTGGCATCTGCACACAGCCAGTTCTTTTCCACTAAAGCCTCTTGTACTTGCTGGTCCCACATCCAGGCTGAGGAATCATCTCATGTGGTGTTTGGGAGGGAGGTAAGTGGAGTCAGAACCCATACTAAGGCTGGGTGGGTAATAATCCGGTTCTAGTACAGGAGAAAGGAATGTAGGTCAGGTGGGAAGGAGAATGACTGGATTTAAATTTTGTTTCTTGAGTAAGCTAAATATATAACATCATGTCAAGTTTCTTTGTTGTTTATATTCCATGTGCTGTCACCGAATATCTACTGAATTGTGGGGACAAAAAAGCCTGGGTTTTAGAATTGACCCTGCCCCTAAACAGCCAGAGTCCAGGTTCCTCTGGGGGTCCAAGGAGGGGGCTGCACCGTCAGGTGTCCCTCCACTGCAGCAGTTTGGGCACTTGGGTGGCCTAGTTTTTTGGCTTTTGAAGACTGGCCCGCTTGTAGGACATTAAGCATCTGCAAGGCTCTCACCAGGTACCCACAGTGGTCCCAGGACTGTAACATCCAAACGTTCCTTTCCACCCACTATTGCAAATGACCCTCAAGAGGTTAGTATTAATACTGGGTGAGAATTATGAAAAAGTATATGGTACCTCCATCCCTCCTGGCAAGTGAGGGCCCCATATTTACAAATGACCACAAAGTGTTAGCACCACATTTTAACAACAGAACATGTGAAAACGTGGTGACAGTGATGCTCACCTGTTTACTTCTGCTTCCCAATGTAACTTTAGCCTACGTCAGAGGACATCAGCTGCCCCAGCAAACCGGGCCTTCTGCACAGGGAATGGGCTCCTCCTCAAAGCATAGACAAGAAGCAGCCCTTAGATCTCATCAGGTGAGCTGTTGTAGAGAGCACTCCAGTGGGAAGGGCTCAGGGTTGCCCTCATGGCATCTGAGTGTGACAGTCCTCCAAGAGTGTTACCAACCAGGAAGCTCACAGGAGCTCTGAGCTTTATTGCCCCAAGTCTTTTCTGGAGGCTTTATTACAAAGACATGATTTATTGGGTCACTACCGACATGGCTAACCCAAACCCTAACTGTAACTCAAACCTTTCCTTAGCCCTAACCATTGAGCCCATTCCTCTCCTGGTGGTCACTCATTTGTCACAAAGCTCAAAGCGCCACTCCTTTAATCACATGATTGGTGTCTCTGGCTAGCCAGTCCCAATCCTGAGTCATCTCATGAACACAAGCCATCCAAGGGTCCACCATGAATAGAAAAGACACTCCTATCTTGGGAAATTTCAAGGCTTTAGGGGTTGCCATCCAGGAACTGGGACCAAAGACCTACCAAATTCTTCATTAAACAGGAATAAATGTTAGATTTCACTTAAATTATAAAATAAGAGACGGAGGACGGAGAAGATGGCGGAGTACAGGGATGCTCGTTGCTCACCCTCTCCCACAGATACAACAAGACCTACATCTATGGACCCACTCAGCCAACCAGAGAACCTGCGGAACTCCGACAGAACATTGTCCTCTTCAAAAGATAAAGACGCCAAAAATCTGGTAGGAGAAAAGGAAAAAAGAAAGAACAAAAGGCAAAGCAGCGTGGGACGGGTCCCGCGGGGAGGGAGCGGCAAAGGAGGACTGGCGCTTGCCCGCTGGGTCTCCCCTCTCCAACTGAGAGGCCAGCTGGATGGAGGGGGAGCCTCCGAGGCTCTGATCTGTACAGATCAGCCCTTGACTGACAGAACTAAGTTAAACGGGCACAGAGCGTCCCCCCGACACCCAGCCAGAGACGGGCCAGCAGCGACGGGCAGGGCCAGGCTGCACAAGCCGGGTGGAGGATGGGGGCAGCTGCACGGATGCAGCCCAGGTGGAACGCAAGGGGCTGCGTGCCATGGCTGTGGGTGCACAGGGCAGAACAACCTGGGCCCTCCATAAAACAGCAAGGTTGATGTGCTCTCGGGGGAAGGGTGCATACCCCCGTCTCTGAAAACCTGCAGAAAGTTTTCGGGGGAAGAGAGGTGGGGCTCAGTCACAGCCGCCATATCGCCATATCCTCCGGCGCTTAGCACCCAGGTGGGGGCGGGGGCGAAACCTGCAGCCACACCGAAGGGCTTAGCAGCCTCAAAGGCCAGACTGAGACTGGCCTACATACAGCCCGGGGCAGATAGGATCCTTTCATCCTGGTCCCTCAGAGAACTTGCTCCACAAAGACAAACAAGGAGCTGTGTTCTGGCTCGGAGCAGGGACAGGGCTGTCCCTTGGTCCTCCCTGAGCCCACCTGCGGAGCGCCGACCAGGGCAGAGCGGGCAGCCGCACAGAGCAGCGGAGCTACCAGCGGAGGCGCAGGTAGAGCAAGAGCGGCCCCCCACCTTTAGGGCAGGAACACAGCCCCTGACCGAGGTCCTGGGAGTGGGCACGACCCGCCCTCCTACCCGGCCAGTCTGCAACATCTGACTGCGGCATCCGGAGGGGCATCGACCTGCCCGCCCACAGCAGAGGAGAGCTGCACCTGACCCAGTGTTAGGAGGAGGCGTGATCTGCTTGCCGACAGGTGCTGGGAGCAGCACAGAAGAGGGGCCAATGGAGGGCCTCTGAAAACAGCAAGCTGAGCTTCCAAAACAGGATGAAGACAGAAAGACTTCACATTAAAAGCACACAGACTCCAGGAGAACACCGACATCCCCCTTTTTTTCTTCTTTTTTTAAATCTGTTTTTAACTGTTCTATTTTCTGTTACTCTCTTAATTTTTACCTCTTAATACATTTCTATTTCTCTTGGGTTTTGATGTCCTGTTATTGATTAGACAGAGGTTTCAAATACATCTATTCATCTCCCCACCCTTTTTTTAAAGGTTTTAAAAGGACGTCTCAACCCGATTAATACTCTGCTTCAACTCGCTCTTCTATTATTCATTATACAATGTTTTCAAACCCTCTTTCTCCCTTCTTTTAAAATTCCTTCTCTCTCTCTCTTATTTTTTTTCTTTTATTCCTAAGATCTATTCCTAAATAGGCATTAGATAGGTTAAACTTTTAAGGACCATAATAGACAACTGATACTCCATAAACCACACTGCCAGAGAGGTATGAGCAAGATGAAGCAGAGAAACGTTTCCCAATTAAAAGAACAAGAGAAATCCCCTGAAAGAAAGATCAATGAAATAGACATTGATAGACTACTAGATCAAAATTTCAAAAAAGGAGTGATCAAATTGCTGAAGGAATTAAAAAAGATAGTGTGTAGAGATATAAAATGTGTCAAAAATGAAATTGAAGCTATAAAGAAGAGCCAAGTAGAATGGGTAAACCCATTGACAGAGATGAGGAATGATCTAATAGCTGTGCAAAGTCAACTAGATAATGCAGAGGAATGAATTAGTGGTCTAGAAGACAGGGTGATAGAAAGCACCCATTCAGAAGAACTACAAGATAAGCAAATAAAAAATACTGAAAATAGCATAAGGGAACTATGGGATAAAATAAAGCATCCCAATCTTCGCATAATAGGGGTCCCAGAAGGGGAAGAAAGATCAAAGGGGATTGAAAAGGTTTTTGAAGAAATCATGACTGAAAACTTCCCAAACTTAAAGAAGGAATCAGATATCCAAGTACAGAAAGCTCAGAGGGTCCCAAACAGGAAGAACCCAAATAGACACACACCAAGACATATCATAATCAAGATGGCCAGAGTCAAGGATAAAGAAAGGATTCTAAAGGCAGCAAGAGGAAAGCAAAGAGTAAGTTACAAGGGAACCCCCATAAGGCTCTCAGCTGATTTCTCTATACAAACACTACAGGCCAGAAGGGAGTGGCAAGATATATTCAAAGCCCTGAATGAAAAAAAAAGATGCAGCCTAGGATATTTTATCCAGCAAGGCTATCCTTTAGGATAGAAGGAGAAATAAAGAGTTTCACAGACAAAAAAACTGCAGGAGTTTAGCAACACTAAACCCATGCTAAAAGAAATATTGAAAGGGCTATTCTAAATAGAAAAGCAGCAGGATGCTGCAGAAATAAGAAACTCACAACTGGAAAGGTGATAACTCATGAATTACAAATAAAGTAAACATGAAATTATAAAAGAAGACATACAAATCACTGAGAGTGGGAGAGGGAGGCAGGGAAATATAGAATATTTTTTTCTTTCTTTTTAAAATTTTTTTAACAGTAGGATGGGTTTGAGATCATGTTACTATCAGTTTAATAAATACAGTTATAGTAATGGGTTAATAGATTTACAAAATAGGGTAACCACAAGCCAAAAATTTACAAGGGAGTCACAAAAATTAAATAAAATCCATGAAAATACAAAGGAAAATTACGAAACCACAAAAGGAAGAAGAAAGGAACAAAGAGGATATACCAATTCAACTGCAAAGATAAGTTCAAAATGGCAATAAACACACATCTATCAATAATTACTGTAAATGTTAATGGACTAAATGCTCCAGTCAAAAGACATAAAGTGGCAGACTGGATAATAAAGCAAAATACTTCAATATGCTGCATACAAGAGACCCACTTTAGGGAGAAGGACACATACAGTTTGAGAATGAAAGGAAGGAAAAGATATTCCATGCAAATGGAAAAGACAAAAAAGCAGGTGTTTCAGTACTGATTTCAGACAAAATAGACTTTAAAACAAAGGCCATAAAGATAAAGAAGGACATTTTATAATGATTAAAGGAATGATACAAGATGAAGATATTACACTTGTTAATATATATGCACCCAATAGAGGAGCACCTAAGTACATACAAGAAATACTAACAGAGATAAAGGGGGATATTGATGGGAATACAATCATAGTTGGAGATTTTAACACTGCATTAACATCACTAGACAGATCTTCCAGAAAGAAAATAAACAAGGCAACAGAGAAATTAAATACTACAATAGAAAAACTAGATTTGGTGGATATTTTCAGAGCATTAGACCCCCCAAAAATAGGATATACATTCTTTTCAAGTGCACATGGAACATTTTCCAGGATTCATCATGTACTTGGGCACAAAAGAAACCTCAACAATTTTAAGAAGATAGAAATTATCTCAAGCATCTTTACTGACCACAATGCCATGAAACTGGAAATCAACAACAGAGAAACAAAGGAGAAAAAAAGGAAAGCATGGAGATTAAACAATATGTTATTGAAAAAACAATGGATCAATGAGGAAATCAAAGCTGAAATTAAAAAAATACCTTGAGACAAATGATAATGAAAGCACAACCACTCAAAACCTATGGGACACAGCAAAGACAGTGCTAAGAGGGAAGTTTATAGCGATACAGGCCTTCCTCAAAAAAGAAGAAAAATCTCAAATAAACAATTTAACCCCAAACCTGAATGAATTAGAAAAAGAAGAACAAAAAGCCCCAAAAAGCAGCAGAAAGAAGGAAATAATATAGATCAGAGGGGAATTAAATACAATAGAGATTAACAAGACCATAGAAAAAATCAACCAAACCAAAAGCTGGTTTTTTGTAAAAGTAAATAAAATCGACAAACCTCTGGCCAAACTCACAAGGAAGAAAAAAGAGAGAGCACAAATTAGCAAAATAAGAAAGGAAAATGGAGAAATTACAACAAATAAAATAGAAATACAGAATATCATACGAGAATATTATGAAAAACTATATGGAAGCAAACTGGATAACCTAGAGGAGATGGACAAGTTTCTGGAAACATACTGTTCACCAAAACTGAATCAAGAAGAATCTGAACACTTGAACAATCCGATCACTAGAAAGGAAATAGAAATAGCAATTAAAAACCTCCCTACAATTAAAAGTCCAGGACCGGACGGCTTCACCGGGGAATTCTACCGAACATACAAAGAATAACTCATACCAGTCCTTCTCAAACTCTTCCAGACGATTGAAAAGGAGGGAATACTCCCAAACTCATTCTATGAAGCCACCATCACCCTGATACCAAAACCAGGCAAAGACACTACAAAAAAAGAGAATTATAGGCCAATATCACTGATGAACATAGCCGCCAAAATCCTCACCAAAATTCTAGCAAATAGAATCCAACAACACATAAAAAAGATTATACATCATGACTAAGTGGGGTTCATCCCAGGGACACAAGGCTGGTTCAACATATGCAAATCAATCAATGTAATACATCAGATCAACAAGAGAAAGGACAAAAACCACATGATCATCTCAATCAATGCAGAAAAAGCATTTGATAAAATTCAACACCCATTTATGATAAAAACTCTCACCAAAGTGGGTATAGAGGGAACATATCTCAACATAATAAAAGCTGTATATGACAAACCTACAGCCAGCATAGTACTCAACGGTGAAAAACTCAAAAGCTTCCCACTAAAATCTGGGACAAGGATGCCCACTATCACCACTCCTATTCAACATAGTCCTGGAAGTCCTAGCCACAGCAGTCAGGCAAGAGAAAGAAATAAAAGGGATCCAAATTGGAAAAGAAGAGGTAAAAGTGTCATTATATGCTAATGACATGTTACTATATATAGAAAACCCTAAAAGGTCCACACAAAAGCTACTAGAGCTGATTGAACAATTCAGCAAGGTAGCAGGTTACAAAATTAATGTTCAAAAATCAGTTGCATTTCTTTACACTAATGATAAATCAACAGAAGAAGAAAGTAAAGAAACAATCCCCTTTCAAATATCACCCAAAGTAATAAAATATCTGGGAATTAATCTATCCAAGGAGGTGAAAGAATTATACACAGAAAACTTTAAAGCATTGATGAAGGAAATTAAAGAAGACTTTAAAAAATGGAAAGATATTCCATGCTCTTGGATTGGAAGAATCAATATTGTTAAAATGGTCAAACTGCCCAAGGTAATCTACAGATTTAATGCAATCCCTATCCAATTTCCCAGGACATATTTCACAGAACTAGAACAAATCATATTAAAATTTATATGGAACCATCAAAGACCTAGAATTGCCAAAGCTTTACTGAAGAGAAAGAAAGAGGCTGGAGGAATAACTCTCCCAGACTTCAGACAATATTATAGAGCTACAGTCAAGACAGAATGGTATTGGTACCAAAACAGACATATAGCCCAGAAATGAACCCACAAACTTTTGGTCAACTCATCTTTGAGAAAGGAGGCAAGAATATACAATGGAATAAAGACAGTCTCTTCAGCAAATGGTGTTGGGAAAACTGGACAGCAGCATGTAAAACAATGAAGCTAGAACACTCCCTTACAACATATACAAAAATCAACTCAAAATGGATTAAAGACTTAAACATAAGACAAGATATAATAAACCTCCTAGAGGAAAACATAGGCAAAACATTATCTGACATGCATTTCAAAAATTTTCTCCTAGAAGAAATAAAAGCAAGAATAAACAAATGGGACCTAATGAAACTTACAAGCTTCTGCACAGCAAAGGAAACCAGAAGTAAAACAAGAAGAAAACCTACGGAATGGGAGCAAATTTTTGCAAGTGAAACCGACAAAATCTTGATCTCCAGAATATAGAAGCAGCTCATACTACTCAATAAGAAAAATATAAACAACCCAATCCAAAAATGGGCAGAAGACCTAAACAAGCAATTCTCCAAGGAAGACATACAAATGATCAAAAAGCACATGAAAAAATGCTCAATATCACTAATTATCAGAGAAATGCAAATCAAAACTACAATGAGGTATCACCTCACACCAGTCAGAATGGCCGTCATTCAAAAATCCACAAATGACAAATGCTGGAGAGGCTGTGGAGAAAGGGGAACCCTCCTACACTGCTGGTGGGAATGCAGTTTGGTGCAGCCACTATGGAAAACAGTGTGGAGATTCATCAAAAGACTAGGAATAGACTTACCATATGACCCAGGAATCCCACTCCTGGGCTTGTATCCAGAAGGAAATCTACTTCAGGATGACACCTGCACCCCAATGTTCATAGCAGCACTATTTACAATAGCCAAAACATGGAAACAGCCTAAATGTCCATCAACAGGTGACTGGATAAAGAAGAGGTGGTATATTTTTACAATGGAATACTACTCAGCCATAAAAACTGACAACATAATGCCATTTGCAGCAACATGGATGCTCCTGGAGAATGTCATTCTAAGTGAAGTAAGCCAGAAAGGGAATGAAAAATACCATATGAGATCGCTCATATGTGGAATCTAAAAAACAAAAACTAAAACAAACAAACAATAACAAAGAGTAAATAAAGGACCGAATTAGACTCAGAGACAGAGAATACAGACTTGTGGTTACCGGGGGGTGGAGGGTGGGAAGGGATAGCCTGGGATTTCAAAATTGTAGAATAGATTAACAAGATTACACTGTATAGCACAGGGAAATATACACAAAATGTTATGATAACTCACAGAGAAAAAAATGTGACAATGAGTGTGTATATGTCGATGAATGACCGAAAAATTGTGCTGAACACTGGAATTTGACACATTGTAAAATGATTATAAATCAATAAAAAAAAGCTAAAAAAAAGAAAAAGAAAAATGCCATGAGTGTTGACAGGGGTTACATTGGATCTGTAGATTCCTTTGGGTAGATGGCCATTTTGATAATGTTGTTGTTTCCAACCCAAGAGCATAAGATATATTTCCATTTCTTTGTATCATCCTCAATTTCCTTCATCAGTGTTTTACAGTTCTCAGAATACACGTAACCTCCTTGGTTAAGTTTATTTCTAGGTATTTTGTTGGTTTTGATGCAATGGAAATGTTTATGCCAGTTCTAAAATTCTGGGTTTTGAAGTTAAAAATGAATGAAGGCCAAAAAAGGAAAAATACACTTCTCTCTTATGGGTGAATTGTATTCCATTACCTACATATGGTGAATCTCCTTTATCCATTCATCTGTTGATATGTACTTGGGATGCTTTCATGTCTTGGCAATTGTAAATAGTGTTGCTGTTAATAGTGGGATGCGTGTATCTTTTTGAATTTTTATTGTGTTTGGTTTTATTCCTTTAATAACTACATAAGTTTAAAAAGCTAAAGCTCTAAACAGTCTTAGAGACAATGAACAGTACATACATGTAAATTTAAAAAATATGTGCAGTAAAGATAGCTGATAGACTCATGAGGGATTTCCTTTTCTGTGACACTTTCCTTTTTTCTTGCTGCCTTTAGAATTCTATCATTGTCTTTAAATTTTGCTTTTTGAATGATGGTATGTCTTGATGTGAGTCTGTCTCAGCTGATCCTGTTTGAGACTCTCTGATTCCTATGCCTTGATACTCGTTTCTTTCTTCAGATTAGGGAAGTTTTCAGCCTTAATTTTATCCAATGTTTTCTCAGCCTTTTTCTCTCTCCCTGCAGGGACTCCTGTAATGTGAGTGTTACTATGCTTGCTGCTGTCTCGGAAGTGCTTTAAACTCATGTAGCAGGCCTTTTCTTCTTGCTTTTTTGATTGGGTGTTTTTCATTCTGTCTTCCGGATTGCTAATGGATCATCTGCATTGCCTAATCTTCTGTACAACTTGCAGTTCTGCTCTGATTGGTTTTTTTATATTTTCTAGTTCTTTTGACAGTTCTCCCGGTGCTCATCTCTTCTTTTTCCCAGTTCAGTTATCATTCTTGTTGCTATTGCTTTGACCTCTTTGTTAGGTAAAGTATTTATTTCTTTTCATTATGGTTATTTTGTTATTCTTTCATTTAAAATGTGTTCTTGTGTCTTCTCATTTTAACTTTCTTTATTTCTGTGAAATTAGGTGAAACAGTTGCCTGCCCCAGAATGAAAGGTGTCCTTGCATGAGAGCATTCCTGTGCAGTCTTCTGTGCCCAGTGGGTTTGTTGGGAACAGCTGGACCTGAAGTGATCCTGGGCTGCCCTCTTCCCCCGGGACGTGCTGGCAGCCGCTGCAATGTGGGCGGCAGGGCTGGAGTCAGAGGGGCTGGAGCCAGTTCCAGGTTGAAGCAGAGGCTTCTCCTCTGCTCAGTGACTGTTCCAGCCCTTTCAGGGGTGGCACGGGGTCCTGTGGGCCTGGAGCAGGATCTCTGTGGAAGTGGGGTTCTCCTGGGTGTGGTGGCAGTCTCTGGTTTGGGATGTGGCTGAGGCCTGAGGGCTTGCAGCAGCACTTCTGTACTGGTTTTAATTTTTCCCCAGTGTGCACACCTTGGCTAGAGGGTGGATTGGGGCCAGAGAAATTGGGGCCTCACCACTGAGCTGGCCCCACCCCATCAGGCGTGCACAGGAAAGTGAGTTCTGGTGATGGCAGGCCCTGCCCTGGTGCTGGTGCTGTTCCCTGCAGAGTGTGTGCGGGGACACTAGCTGGCCGTGACTGCCGGCCGTCTTTTCAGAGGCAGGGCCACACCCAGGCCAGCGCCACTTTCTCCCATGGTGTGCACTCTCACTGGCAGTGGAGGCCTCCACATGAGTGGGGAGCAGCACCGGAACACGGAGGGAGGGAGCAGGAGCCTGGGGGAGTCCGGGGGTCCCCCTGAGCCACCCCTGCCAGCCGGCCGGATCCCCAGGCAGTTTTCAGCCTGCTGTGTCCCTGCTGTGATGGGGAGTCAGCGGGTCTCTGCACAGGCTGTTCAAGAGCAGTGGCTCCGCATCTTACAGCGCCCCAGCAAGCTCGCTGGTTTTCACTCCAGCTGAGGGGACTCCTCATCCCGGTGCTGAACCGCGTGCCTGGGTGCCTGACACGTGCTTCAGACCAGGACGTAAGGCGTGGGTTGTTGTCAGGGCTGGAGCACCTCTGTGACATCATGCTGTCTGAGCACGGATGCCCACAGCTCCTACTGTCTGTGGCTTGTGGGGAGCCCTGCAGGAGTGGCTGTACATCTGCCTGGCACAGACAGATGGGGCTCGTTATGATCATTCTTTGTAAAGATAGTATAAGGACAGGATATGCCATCTGGTTTTCCAAGGGATTGAATATTATAATGTGTGATGTGCCCCAGCTGCCTCGTGTGAGCAGCATGACTGCAGGTGCTCTGGGTCCAGGAATGCAAACTCCAGGTAAGCCCTTGGGAACCAATGGAGCAGGTCCTAAAGGAGTCTGCTTACTCTAAATGCTCTTACTCATGCCAGTCATAGGGAAACACCAGATTAAGAAATGGATGCTGCCTGAGTTTAGTGTTGTTATTATAAAATGTAAGGAACCTACAAGATTCTGGGTAAAAATTAATGCAGTGACAAGTGAAAATGATCCAAGGAGTACATACAGTAAGAAACAGAGTCCTGAATTTAATCATCTTGTCTGATTTTCTCAGTGGATAGTAAATAATTAGGGTTTTGACTAATGTTGTTTTGATGAAACTATAGAATGTGGTCAGTTGTGAAGTGTGAAAGTCTAAGGATGTTTGTAGTAAGGGTACTTGTGATGACACAGTTTTGGGGGTTAATGATTGCTGGGATGGATGAAATCGGCTGGCTGTGTATGCTGGTGGAAGAAGACACATTGTTGATGCAAGTGGAGGCACTAACAGAAAGGAGGCTAGTGAAAAGTGGAGGCTGTGTCAGTTGATTCAGGAGCAATAAGCTGATAAGGCTGGTTAATAGGCCATAAGGTTTAGTGTTAATTCAGAGGATATAATTTTGGTAATCGTGTTAATTGTATTACTATAATGTTTGGAATAATGAGTTTTAGCCTTGAAGAAGGTTAAGATTTTGTACACAATCAGTACCGCAGGCGCTGGATCCCACAGCTGTTAGTGATGGTCCCGGTGCGGCCACACAGGCGGGGAGCACTGATGGCAGGTGTTATGCCAGCTCACGTAGAATGGGTGCTGAGGGTGGTGACAGCGGCTGTAATGAAAAATGATGATATTGTGCCATCTAAGCATAGTAATTGGGGATGTTAAGTGTGATTTATATATTAGTATCCATATAGGGTACTGTAAATGCAAAAAGGATAGTAAAATAGACTAATGCCATTTGATAATTATGAAGTTAATTACAGTTTTATTAGTCAAAATGTTTTTGTTTAAAGTAATTATCATACATTCGTTCTAATCCTTTTAAATTCATTCATAGGCTAACTTTATGGCTACTAGTAATGTGATTACAGTTTGTGCCATGAAGAGTTTAGTTTTTAGGTTACTCTTCTGAAATGCTCAGGGTAGGGGTAGGAGGAGGGCAACTTCTAGGTCAAATATAGGAAAGTAGTGACAACAGAGAGTAAGTAAATGGAGAAGGTAGTCATGCTGGCCCTATAGAGTCACATCCACACGTGTGTGGGCTTGATTTTTCTGGACACTGACTAGAGGAGGTCAGAGTGTGGTCGGGACAAGCTGTGAGTCTGGTAGCGTAGTGGTGAGTGATGTCAGTATAAGCTTTATTGTTTCTCCAGTTACAGGAAAAGCTGTAGACTGGAAGTCATTTGTTCTATTTAATACTAAAAGAGTAAAATGCTCATCAATAGATAGCGTTCTGTAGGAACAATCAAACTATCTACAAAATGCACTATCAGGCCACTGACTGAAATCCAAAATAACGAGATGTATAGGGAAATTTTAGTTGGGACAGGAAGCACAGAACGAGAAAAGTAGAGCCAATAATTTTGTGTAGTCAGTGGAAACTTTTAACCATGAAAACTACTGAGCCAAAAACTCCATCTGAAATTGAATTTTATATTCTTCTGACACTTGCAATAATATAAGTTCTTAGAGGAACTGTAATGAATCAAACTTTAAGAATTTTTTATGACTTCTTTCTGTTAGATGATGGTGAGCGCAAGTGAGGGGAACTTCAGAGGCTCATAGAACTGAAGTATTAAGAAGTTATTATGGGAACTGTGTGTGTGGTCAGTGTGTTGTTAGGTGATGTGAGCACATATCTTTATCTTTTTTCTGATCAGAAGGTAGATGGTCATTTTAGGATCTATGTACATTTGCCTGTGTGTGTGTGTGTGTGTGTGTGTGTGTGTGTGTGTGTGTGTGTGTGTGTGTGTGGTGAGAGTTTGGTCGTGGGGAGAAGCACTGTGAACTTACCCACCCTGTACTGAGAGCTGTAGGACATCCTTCCCTGCTAAAAATGACCCTGCTCTTGTCACCACATCCCCACCCATGACAGCACTTCTTTGTAATGAATGTACATAATGTCCTGTTTGTCATGGACCAATGCAATGCATCCATTTATAGTTCATAAAGTTATTTATATTTTAAATTAAAAGTACTTATATGTATGATGGATTTTATGTTGTTACTCTTATTTACCTTGGTGCCCGAATTAATGGTAATAGAAGACCCATTTCCTGAGACAAAGTTGACTTGTCTTTAAGAGTCAGGATCCCTCATGAACACATCCTCACCTTTTGTCCTGACTGATGCATGACTTAATGTCATTGCAAGAGGAATTTCCCAAGGAAAAGCCAACGGTCTTCCTCAGAACCTCAGGGAGTAGGTCACAGGATGGGCTCCAGGTGGAATCGCTTCCCAAGGTAGATCTTAGTTCAGGGTTAAGTTACAGCACTCGCCGCCCCGAGACCCTAAGGTGATTCACAACCCCTCTGTCTTCTCATCCATAAAATGGGTTATTGAAAATGTTGTGTAGTTGGAACACTGCACTTTGAATTTGGTCAGTTTGCACAGTTTATTGCTTAGTGTGAGACCTCAATACCTTTGACCTGATGCTAATTGGTGATTTACAGGGGGTCCCGATTCCTGAGGGTTGGAAGGAATTCTGATTGACAGTAGGAGGAGACCCAGGATCCCTGAAGCCTGCTCACCCTGGATGGGACTCAGTCCCTCCAGGCCAGGGGATCCTGGAGCCATCACAGCGCCTGAAGCCCGGCTGTGGGACCAGGAAGGCCCAGCAGTGCGGTTGGAAATGCAGCCCCACTGGGCCTGTGAGCAGTCGGGGTCAACTCCCCACAGGGCAGGAGAGTCTCTCCGACTCCTGAGACTGGCAGGCCCCATGTGCTCAGTATTTCTTGATTGAGTGAACACAACCACCCCCCATATCTAGACACCAAGTCTTCCCACTGCCCCAAAAGGGTTTCTCAGGCCCCTTCACAGCCAGTACTGCCCCAAAGCACAACTTTGCTTCTGCCCCACCCAGGTAGTTTCTGCCTCCTTGAACCTGGGTGTAAGTGAATCACCCAAGGGCAGTGTAGGGGGTGTGACAATATATAATTATTTTTTATAGTTTTATATATTTTTGGCAAAAACCATAGGGCTTATTTTTATGCATGTGACATACGTACTTAAAATTAATGTGTCACCTACAGGTGTACTACAGATAAGGACAGCCACATGGGTGTGGCGATGTGATTAAGATGGTGTGCTGTTAAGATCTCCGTCTTGTGGACGTTCTCTCTGCATTTTGTGTGCAGTGCTGAGCGAAGGGGATAGAGGACCTCCCACCCTGCCTGTATATTTGATTCCTCCTGGTTCTGTCATTGTCTACCTAATATGTTTTTCAGCCACTGCCCAAGGGAAATCCTGGGAATTTGGAAAAGAAGGAGGGAGCACCCACGAAGTAGGGGGCAGGGGACATCATTTGGGCAGGACCAGAAAGCATAAGGTCAGAAAAGTTTGCAGGGAGGACCCAGGTTTAGATGGCAGTTGGTGGTGGGGTATCAGTTAGGCGGGGCACATTGTAAAAGTGACGTCACCCAGAATGTCCACTGTGAGGTGCCAGGGGCAAAGGCAGGTGATTGGCCGAGAGAGGTCATAAAGCATGGGGCGTTGCTAAGGCAGCGTTCAGACAGGAGAAGGCTTGGAAGGAGGCGTCTGGTCCCCTCCAGCTGCTCCTGAGAGCCCGCTTGCCTGCTGTTTGTTTTCCTGACCTGCTGACCTCCTGACCTGACTGAACCCTACTTCCTCCCCTCAAGAGCTTGATTGGCCCTCATCCTTTCTGTGATCCCCTTCTCCTCCCAAGTGCCCAACCCCTCTTCCTGTCACACTCCCTCCCCACCCCTCCCCAACCCTCCCCTCCCCTCCCCTGCCCCCTCCCCACCTGAGAGGTCCAGGAAATGTAGGTGATGGGGATGTTCTGGTCCCACGTGCTGGGGTGTACTGGATATGAATATACAACTGTGAGTAAACATCGGGCATCAGGTGTCCTCCTTTTTCCTGGGCTCTTTCACACTGTGGTTAAATAGATACTTTCTCATAGGGTCCTTGATGGGAACGCATCGTTGGTGAAGCCCGAGGCTCTCAGGACAGGTTTCTTGACCAGCCTAGAGCGGCTCTGGCCACCAGCATCCTCAAGATCTGAGTCCTATCAGGACCTCTTGGACCAAACAGCAGGTTGACAGGATGAAACCTGAATTAGTTACTTTATTGCATCAAAGAAGGAAGTGTGAACATCCTAAAAACCATTGAGTTGTATGCCTAAAATGGGGGAGTGGGTGAATTATATCTCAGTAAAGCAGTTTTTTAAAAAGCGAGAAACTCCTATTTACTAGAAGTCATAGTGAGACTGGCTCCCTGAAAGCTTGTCAGGATCCTGCTTCAAGTTGTGCGTGTTCCGGTTCTGTCCCTGTGTGGTGTGTTCTCCTGTGTGTGCACCCTTCCTGGTGGTGACGTCTGGCAGTCCTGGGAGCAGTGGGGTCTCAGCACTGGGTTGGTGCTGGTCTGTTAAACAGGGAAATGTCATCTCTGCTCTGTGCTTTCTGGTTTGTTAACTTACAGCAACTTTGTTTTTTCTTTGAAGTGTATTCTTTTCAGAAATTTTAATGTAACAAAAATATTCAATAGCCCTATAAATTTTAAAATATTTTTATTGAAGTATAGTCAGTTTACCATGTTGTCCATTTCTCATGTACAACAGAATGCTTCAGTCATATAGGAAAATACATATATTCATTTTCATATTCTTTTTTAACCATAAATTACTACAAGACATTAAATAGAGTTCCCTGTGCTGTACAGTGTAAACTAGTTGTTGTCTACTTTATAGAGATTAGTATTCATGAATCTCAAACTTCCAATTTTTCCCTTCCCACTCCCTTTCCCTCTGGTAACCATAAGTTTGTTTTCTATGCTGTAAGTCTGTTTCTGTTTTGTAAATAAGTTTGTCTTTTTTTTTTATTCCAAATATAAGTGATATCATATGGTATTTTTCTTTTCCTTTATGACTACTTCACTTAGAATGACATTCTCCAGGTCCATCCATTCCCTGTTGCTGCAAATTGCATCATTTTATCATTTTTATGGCTGAGTAGTAGTCCATTGTGTAAAATATACCACAGCTTCTTTTTTTTTTTTACATTTTTATTGAGTTATAGTCATTTTACAATAGTGTGTCAAATTCTAGTGTAGAGCACAGTTTTTCAGTTATATATGAACATACATATTTTCATTGTCAGAATTTTTTCTCTGTGAACTAGCATAAGATCTTGTATATATTTCCCTGTGATATACAGTATAATCTTGATTATCTATTCTGCATATGCCTGTCAGTATCTACAAATTTCAAACTCCCAATCTGTCCCTTCCCACCCCTCAGCCCCTTGGCAACCGCAAGTTTGTATTCTATGTCTGTGAGTCTGTTTCTGTTTTGTATTTATGCTCTTTTTTATTTATTTATTTTTTGGATTCCACATGTGAGCAAACTCATATGGTATTTTTCTTTCTTTTTTGGCTTACTTCACTTAGAATGACATTCTCTAGGGACATCCATGTTGCTGCAAATGGCATATTGGTTTTTTATGGCCAAATAGTATTTCATTGTATAAATATACCACCTCTTCTTTATCCAGTCATCTGTTGATGGACATTTAGGCTGTTTCCATGTCTTGGCTATTGTAAATAGTGCTGCTATGAACATTGGGGTGCAGGTGTCTTTTTGAAGTAGGGTTCCTTCTGGACATATGCCCAGGAGTGGGATTATTAGGTCATATGGTAAGTCTATTCTTAGTCTTTTGAGGAATCTACAAACTTTTGCACAGTGGCTGCACCAACCTGCATTCCCACCAGCGGTGTAGGAGAGTTCCCTTTTCTCCACAGCCTCTCCAACATTTGTCTTTTGTGGACTTTTGAATGATGGCCATTCTGACTTGTGTGAGGTGATACCTCATTGTAGTTTTGATTTGCAATTCTCTGATAATCAGTGATAATGAGCACTTTTTCATGTGCCTGTTAGCCATTTGTATGTCTTCACTGGACAATTGCTTGTTTAGGTCTTCTGCCCATTTTTGGATTGAGGTTTTTTTTTTTTTTCTTATTTAGTTGTATGATTTGTTTCTATATTCTGGCGATTAAGCCCTTGTCAGTTTCATGTTTTGCAAAAATTTTCTCCCATTCTGTAGGTTGTCTTTTTGTTTTGCTTATGGTTTCCATTGCTATGCAAAAGCTTCCAAGTTTAATTAGGTCCCATTTGTTTATTTTTGCTTTTATTTTTATTGGACTTTTAGCAAATTCTTAGTTATCCCTTTCCTTTTTATCTTGGAGGCTGCCCCCAGGGACTCTGTGTCCAGCTAGGTTGGTGGGGGAGCCCTGAGAGCCGAGCTGATGTGAAAATCAGTGGCTGCAACCTGTTGTGATGTTTACAATGAGGAAATGCTCAGGAGGGATGTGACCAGGAGGTGGACGAGTTGTCTTTTTTTTTAGTGACGTGTCCTTGTGAAGAATGTTGATTTCCCCAAAGCAGAAAGTGTCCTTCATGTCTTTAGAATTGTCTAAATATAAAGAAAATTCAGATACATGCTGTGAAATTTTTACTGTGTCAGGATAAATCACCTCCACACCCTAAAAAAGAAAGACTGAGAACACCTCATGGATTTAAGTGGTTTGTTCTGATAGGCTTCCACCAGATTCTTACGGACCTGGAAAAACCGAGTGTCAGGAACAATCTTTGCACTGAAGCAGAATCAATGCCACATGAACACTCCACCCAAAGAAGAGTCTGTTCTGTTTCTTTTGAGCCTACTAAGGAGGGCGTTTCTAGGTCATCTTTGTTGGGATTCTCACAGGTTAGTCAGCCCTCTTTCCCTACCACATCTTTGAGCATTTGGATAAACTAACTTGTCCTTGTCCACTGTTGCTCATGGCCGCTGACAGAACCTGAGTCCATCGGCCCTGATGGATAGACTTTAGGTAGGAGGCAGCTGCTGACGTTAGCACTCAGACAGTGCCGTGTGTAACAAGCATGCCCATGTTGGAGGGGGTTTTACCAGTTAGCGACTAGATGGTGTTTGTTTTTGTGCCTTTTATCTGCATGTCTCTCCTTTGTGCTGAGATCCACTGCTCTCTCAGATGGCAGCTATGCAAAGACAGTGCATGTTTTCCACCAGCACACATTTTACTGACCCCAACTGTGAGAGCTGACAATGACAGTGTTACTGATTTCAGAGGCTGCTTTCTAGAGGGGTTTTATTTGCACAAGACTGAAACTTGGTGTCTAGATAAAGTACAAATTACATTGTGCATTTATTCCCTCCTATAATACTTATAAATCTAGTTTTTACAAAACTATGTGTTTGGCTTTTGTTTTGGTGACTGTACATTCCAGAAATACAAATTAATTTTCTTGGTGGCTGTTAATGGATGTAGGTGCAGTACTGTGATATATGCATGTAAATTATTTGTACTGATTATTTTGAGTTCTCTTTTTATGTAACTTCATTCTTTGAGTAATCTTGTATAATATGATTAAAACTCTATTATACAAATCCCTATTTATTTCAGAAGTCTGACATTACATGCTCTGGTTCAGAACCAAAGTGAATATTGAAGAAAACCTCCATGGTTTTTAGATAGTTGGGCTAAAATATATCATTAATTTTTGCTGGAATAGTACTTTTGACATTATTCTAAGAGCTGGTCTGCTTTCTCACTCATGTCCAGTCTATAAATGTAGAAATACATCTCTGTACATCTCTCTGTATTTTAACACATACCTTCATTGCTCTTTCCCCATACATGTTGGGTGTATTTTTGGAGACATTTCATAGGGGTTTGTCCAGGTACTTCATGAACATACAATAGAAGATGGAGGCGTCCCATGCCCTGTAGGTTTGTGTTTGCTTATTTTCAATTTCAAGTTGGCTTCTACATTCATAAGTTAAGTTCTGTTAACTATTTTAAAAATATTTGCAATGTGCCTGTCAGCAAAGTCAAATCTCTAACATTTTGTGTATCAGGTATTTGACGTATGTGTGCAGCAGTGAAACTATTACCAAATCAAGGCAGTAAACATGCCCACACTCCCAAGAACTCCTTTGAACTCAAGTGTCCCTTCTCGCCTCTCTGTGGAGCTATCTGAGGATGTGGTTGAGGGTTTCTAAAGATGATTCTCTGTGACATATACACTGGGAGTGTCTTTGAGGTTCCTCATTATATCTAATATCTTTTCAGATCCTCGACACTCTGATTCTCCTTTTCCATCCTGCGTCTGATGTTTATGAACTTCTGTGGAAGCTTATTCTTCTTGCTGCCTCCTGGGGAGTTTCTATTTTTCTCTTGTTCGTCTGGAGGACCGTCCTTGCTGTGAGTATTACTAAAGTACCTGACAATGTCCTTTTAATCACACCTAATAGGAATTTTTATAGTCACTGGACATTTTATTTGCCTGCCTGGGCCAGAATCCAGGAGTCTTTTCTTTGTTTCCTTTTAGATTACTAACTTGAACACAAATTAGTTTTGAAATGGAAATTTGTTGCAAAATCTTTATAGTAAGAACTCATTGAGCAAGACAATAGTATATTCTCAATGAGACAATGGCAATTTATAAACTC
Organism: Camelus dromedarius; assembly: GCF_036321535.1. Lineage (NCBI taxonomy): Eukaryota > Metazoa > Chordata > Mammalia > Artiodactyla > Camelidae > Camelus > Camelus dromedarius. The sequence continues at coordinate 6,844,884 of NC_087470.1, forward strand.
TTCTCTTCAATAACAAACCAGGAAGGTTAAGTATTTGGCGAGTCCATCTATCTCTCCACCTGCCCCTGCCTGTGTGTTGGGTGACAGGGGACAGGGAAGCTCAGTGTTCCTGAGCAAGTGTGAAGTTAAGGGAACATCTGTGGTTTTCTGTTTGCCCTCCGTGGATGCATTCTTCTATTGCCACATTATTGCCACTGGATCTTTGACACTGTGATGATTCTCCAATATCTTGGCAAGGTTAGGGGCTGGCCTCATTCTCTGATCATCACTTAAAGTTTTGAATGAAGAAATATGTGTTAAGGGTCAGGGAAATGTGTCTTTACATGGTATTATTGTGGAGTCCTGCCTGGGTTTTACTGAACTATTACTCCTCATACGATGACTTGTATCTGAGTCAAGAAGCACATTCGCTTCTTGAAAATGGTCGCTGTCCGTCCTGCTGCTGTGTGTGCTTTTACTACAGCCATTACTCACTTTCATTCTCGTCTGATGTCTCATTTGATGTCCGTTTGTTTTTAGTGGTCTTGACAAATCTTACGACCTCATATGTTACAAATGCTTATCAATTCAACAGTCAACTCTGTATAAGATTTCAGAAAACCTTTCATTGAATGAAAGGGGTGCATCTTAATCTTAGTATAAAGATTTTACCTTTATTTTTCTTTTAGTTTTCTCCTCTCTGTCTCTCTCTCCCTTTTGAATGTTACACAACTATCCAGGTTCTGGACTTAAGTGTGGATGTTTGGTTTGACAAAAAAAAATTAGATAAATGATGCATTACAACAACATATCATGAAAATAATATAGTTCAGTTTTGTTAAATATGAATATGCGTTATGAAAATTGAATAGAGTGATGTTTATTTAATAGAATGTAAGCAGATCTTTTGTTCTAAAATAAGTTATTTACCATTGTGCTATCAGAAATGCTGAGTGAAAGATCATGCCTTAAGTAGGAAATTCTGATTTTTCCTGATTTTTAATCATATTAATTGTTATGCTGAACCAAAGGGATAATTGTGATTTCAATGGATTACTGTTTTGATAGTTTATTAGAAATTATAGATTTACTAATTATATGTTTTGACTTCAAATTTAATGTTTCTTCCTCTCCTAGGTAAAGCCTCCAGTGTGTCAAGGTAAGGTATTAGAGTTTAGTTTCCTTTGTAATATTTTCTCAATACCAGGATTTGATGTGGATTTTAATTCAACTAAGAGTAAACACAATGACTTCTGATGTCTAACTGACTTCTCAACTCTTGAAAATTTTACTCCTGCGATGGTGTCTAAATGACATCGTAGAGGAAGTTGTCATCTGTTGAGCTAAGAGGCCAGGAGGGTCACAGGAGTAGGGAGACTAGGATGAGTTTAATTTTGCATAGCAACCTTGAGGAAGCAGGTGATGGGAAGAGTCTAATGTTCGGAGTGTGTCCCTAATATGAGCTGGCTCTTGGTGAAAAGTAAAGATGCTGAAACACTGCTTGAGCCTGTGAGGACTCTCCAGGCTGAGGGAGGGATGCAGATGTAGCCAGGCGGTGTGTGTCACAGCAGAGGGGAAACCATGGGCTGTGGCTCATAAGTGAAGGGAGACATTCATGGCAGTGGGGACTTAATGGAAGTGATTCAGCCTGAGGATGATGCTTTCTATGCAGGCTTCACACTCTGCTGACTGAGTGGGGCTGTGCGTGGTGGGCAGGGTGGCTGCCCTGTGCTCAGTAGGCCCTCAAGGTCTGCTGTTGGTGACAGTTGATGCAGAAGGGCTGGTGCTGAGAAGAGGGATCTCAGCATCAGAGCACCCCCACTGGGCAGACAGAAGACACGTGTGCACTGTGTAGTCAGATGAGGGACTTAGATGCCTGAGAGAGGAGTCTGGTTCTGAGAGCTGAGTTCTAGAGCTTCACACGTGGAGTCGCCTGTGACTGGCTGTTTTACATGTGCTGCTTTCCTGAAGCAGTGATGGTAACATTCTCATCCTGGTGATAGAAAAGCTTGTCATTTAGGGCCTGTGTGTTATCCAGGTCATCCAGTGTCTAGGTGGCGAAGCCCACATGGTACCAAAGTGTTTAATTCCAGTGACCTTGTCCTTCAGGGACCCCAACATGGTTTTCATGAAAGACGATCTTCCAGGCAGCAGGAAGACACTGGAGGCCTGTGCAGGCCCAGTCAGGCAACGTTTTGAACTTGCCTTCTGTGGTGTTGCAGATAGGGCCTGGCTGTGGGGTGAACCTGCGTGGGATAAGGGTTCTATTTTTTTTAAGCAGGGGCATGTTTACTTACCTTAGTAATTGGAGGAGAGAATGTTAAGGGGACAGGATGCTTGGTTTTTCTTTTTCATCTCTGGTGATGTCAGAAGTATTTGAATGATTGAATTTTCTAAGAATGGTGCTTATAGCTGGGAGAGAATTTAGGGGGAGACTTTTTATTGTGTTTCTGCATCTTTGAAAAAAATTAAACTAGGAATTTCAATGATCTCACATTTAGAATGCCACTAAGATTTGCTTCCTTTAGGCACAGTAGAAAAGCTAAAAGGTTAATTATACTCATAGTGCCAGCCAGATATGTCTCTACTGCTAATAAATCATGATAATTCTATTCTACTGGGTTTTCTTGCCAATATGAGAAATTGCTTCATCTCCTTTTAGTTACTTTAAAGCAGATGACTGAGCAGAGCAAGAATTTGGAGAATGAAAACAGAGAACTTGCAGAAAATATATCTGCTTGGGTGCAGAACGTATCCTTGTCCTTTTGCTTTTTTTTTTTGTGTGTGTGTGATTTTACCTTCAGTTCCTCCCCCCTCTGGCAGTTCAGTTATTTGGCTCTCTTTTCCTTCATCCTACTGTCCTGTTCCATGTGTTCCATAAGAGGTCTAGGTTCAAAGCAAGTGTCCTAGATAAAAAAAAAAAACAAACCCAAAAAACAAATTTCTTCTGTAGAGCACAGGGAACTCTACTTGATATCTTGTAATCTATAATGAAATAGAATGTGAAGACAAACATAACATAGGTGTATATATATATGTGACTGAAACATGCTGTACACCAGAAAATTGACACGTTGTAACTGACTATATATCAGTAAAAAAATAAACAAAGCAAGTGTCATAGATGTAAAGCACCACTTTCTGTATTAGTGGAAGGGGTCACTCACAAGATATGTTCAGCTAGCAGTGTAATTAGTATTTGTAATTCTGTTTCCTTCATTACATTTTTGCATAGACCAACAACGCAAAGAAATGCTTAGAGGAGGCCATCAGGCAAAAGAAGCTGCCCTCTGAGAAAGCACTGAAGTTTAAGGTACGAACCTCTTGTTAGATTACATTCTGAAAATAGAAATGAAAGTAATGAGTAATTGTTACTAATTCAATGTTTCATTGAAGGAGAGCTTGAAAGCCATTGAGAAGGTGAATGAAAATTTGAATGACATCATTCAGATTGTTCGAGCTAAGCTGCAGGCAGTGAGGGACCAGAACGCCAAGAGCCCACACCTGGTAAGAGCTGCCACGTTGACCATAGCCGGGCTTCTGAGGCTTTTTGTGCCCTGGGTGAGCTGCGTGCTCCTGCTCCTCCTGCTTTTGACCACAGCAGAGTGTGAGAGCCCAGGAGCGGAACCTCCCTGTGAACAATGACCCAGAATTTCATGGACTAAAACCTCTGTGACTTTTTCTATTTCAGAGACTAGGAAATATGTCTTATTTTCACAACCTAGAGAGTTTTCTCACCACTCACACTGCCCTCCAAGATACACAGAAGATGCCAGGAAACACCTGAGAGGTTAAGGAAGTTACTAGACTAGGTGCACAGTTCCTTGCCCTGTTGATGTTAAACAGAGAATTTTCCATGTGAATTTGGGTAAACTTTGTTTATATTTCACCAGCAACACTCATTTGTGAGCTCTTTGACATGAGCAGTTTCCCACCCTTGCTTCCCCTTGTTGTCCAGTCATGCCCTCCATTGTCCAGGGAGGAGGAAGCCTGTGGAGGTGAGGAAAAATCTGTGCCTGGAGGTCTTTTTTCCACATTTCTTTATGGGCTTGACATTTGTCCTGGGCCCAGCCTGGATCAGCTGCCATCACAGGAAACTTAGGGGTAGTTGTGGGTACTGGCTGAGAAGGGACAGGATTCCAAAAGGGTTGAAGAGAAGCAACTGCCCATCAGAACAAACCAAGACTTTCTGGAAGAGATTGGCAGGCTGGCAGTGGAAGAAGACCACCTGAAGAAGGAAATGCAAGATGCAAAGGGTCAGAATGAGCTGCTAGGATGCCCGGTGCTAGAACTTGAAGGAAGAGGCCCTGTCTGCTGTAAACTCTCAAATGGAGCACTGTCTTCAGCCCCAAACCAAAATTCAGGGAAAATCTCAGATGCTTTCAAGCATGTGTAAGGGAACGTATAACACTTGCTTTCCTTTCATTATAAAATTTGTATGTTCAGAATCATTTCACTGCCTTAATATCTTCTGGAGAGAATGCTCACCAAAGTCTTTGGACATGTACCAGGGCTAATATATTTATTTTCTATGATTTGTTTTGCAGTTAGCAAAATACTTTGTTTCTGGAAAAAAAAATACACTTTTTAAGCATATCACCCTGAGTTTTCATTGAAATCTTAGTACATACTTTATTTCTGTCCTGTGTGAAGATACTGGAAAAAGGAACATCTCCAGAGAACTTGAAAGGTGCTGTTTCAATGAACACTTCAGGAATTTGAGGTAAATGCCTCCAGTTGCAGCAGGATTTCCACTGTACACATGAGCTTTCACAAGGAACAACAATCTCATGTCTTAGAAGATTAAATGTTGATATCTACTCAAATTATTTTTCTTGGGAATTCATTCACCAATGAGAATGTTTTAAGTTGAAATTGCTCTTAATAAATCTCATGTCTGTGAAGCCACAGTGAAATCTGAAGAAATGCATGTGCAGGAGGACGTTCAGCTCAGCAGCAAGAAGAGATTGAGGATTGTTACTCACCCCCAGAGATGCTTACCTCAGAGAACCGAGCATCACTGTGTCAGTGTTTAATTGTGCTGTAACGCACGGAAAGCAGATGGCCCATCTTAGCTGATTCCAAGCGTATGATTCGTCTCATGTTAAGTATGTGCACATTGCTGTGGATCAGTACTTCTTGAATGTCTTCTCATATCTATCTTACAGCCAGGTGTTTCGAAGACCAGATCTGAGGATTCGATGCAGCGAGCTGTGACAACTGGGGACTGCAGCCTGGAAGGTATGTTGCTTGTTGGGAAGAAAACTTTACATACAGGATTCCTGGGAGATGTTGTGGCTTCAGTTCTAGACCCCTAGAATAAAATAAATATAATAAAGAGAGTCAAGTAACTTATTTTTGGGGGGGTTTTTTGGTTTTCCAGTGCAAATAACAGTTAAGTTTACACTATACTGTAGTCTATTAAGTGAGCAATACCACTCTATCTAAAAACCCCAATGTTCATAACTTAATGAAAATACTCTTTATTACTAAAAACTGCTAGCCATCATTGGAGCCTTTAGTGAGGTTTAATCTTTTTGTTGGTGGATGGTCTTTTTTTTTTTTAACTTTTTTTATTGAGTTACAGTCATTTTGGTGGATGGTCTTGAATTAACATTGGTGGCTGCTGACTGGTCATTGTGGCAGTTGCTGAAGATTGGTGTGGCTTTTGCAATTTCTTAACATAAGACCACAATGAAGTTTGTGACAGGATTCTCTCTTCCTTTCAGGAACAAGTCCTCTGTCACAGGCAATTTGACACATTTTACACACAGTAGAAATTCTTTCCAAGTTTGAGTCAGTCCTCTCAAACCCTGTGGTAATTTATCAGCTAAGTTCATACGCTCTTCTAAGTCCTTTGTTATTTCAACCTTCTTCACAGCATCTTCAATAGATTCCATCTCAAGAAACCAATTTCTTTGCTTGTCCATAAGAAGCAGCTCCTCATTCATGCACATTTTATCATGAGGTTGCAGCCAATCAGTCATATCTTCAGGCTCCACTTGTAACTCTAGTTCTCCTGCTATTTTCAGCACATCTGCAGCTCCTTCCTGCACTGAATTCTTGAGCCCCTCAAAGTCACACATCAGGATTGGAATCAATTCCTTCCAAACCCCAGTTCATGTTGATATTTTGACTTCTTCCCATGAATCACGAATGTTCTTAATGGCATGTAAAATGGTGAATCCTTTGCAGAAAATTTTCCATTCATTTGCCCAGACCCATCATTGGTGTCACTGTCTATGGCAGCTAAAGCCTTCCAAAATGTATTTCTTAAATAATAAGACTTGAAAGTCATAATGACTCCTGATTCATGGGCTGCAGAATAGATGTCGTGTTAAGCATGGAAACAGCATTCATCTCATGCATCTCCATCAGAGCTCCTGGATGACTTGTGCATTGTCCATGAGCAGTAATATTTTGAAAGAAATTTTTTTTGTGTGTTTTGTTTTGTTTTCTGAGCAGTAGGTCTCAACAATGGGCTAAAATATTCATGTTGTAAATAGATGTGCTGTCATTCAGGCTTTGTTCTATTTATAGAGCACAGAGTAGATTTCACTTGATTCTCATGGGACATAGGATTTTCATAATGTTAAATGAATACTGGCTTCGTTAGCCACTAACGGGAAAATCAGCCTGTCCATTGAAGACTTGATGCCAGGCACTGAATTCTCTCCAGCTGTGATATTGCTGGGTGGCCTCCCCTTGCAGTTCTCTGCATTGAAAACCTGTTGTTTAGTGCAGCCACCTTCATTAGCTGCCTTAGCTTCATCTCCTGGAGCACTTGCAGCAGCCTCTGGGTCAGCTCTTCCCGCCTTACCTTGCACAGGTATGCAGTGGAGATGGAATCTTGCCTTAAACTTCATGGGCCAACCCCTGCTGGCTTCACACTTTTCTTCTGAAGCCTCTTCACCTCTCTCAGGGTTTATAGAATTGCTGAGAACTAGGGACTTCCGCTGGATTAGGCTTTGCCTTAAAGGAATGTCATGCCTGTTTTAATTAAAATGATAAAGAACCAAATATTTCAGGAACTACAAAAATGTGACACAGAGATAAGAAATGAGCAAATGCTGCCAGAAAAAAATGTCACCAATGGAATTGCTGTACTCAGGGTTGTTACAAATCTTCAATTGTTTAAAAATATGTATTACCAGGGAGGGCAATAAAATGAAACATGCCTGTAATAACAATGAATTTGCACTGGGAAGGTAAAAAGGGGATTCCTGCCTTCAGAATTCTCTCCTTTCTCCACTCCCCAGCACAGCCAAGCTCTTGAGTGCACATGTGCACACACAAAGCCAATTATTTTATGTTTATAGAGGGTAAAAAGAAAATGCAAGACCACCATGCTGCATCGGGATCTCTGAAAGAACGTGAGGAAGACGGTTTCCAAAGGCAGGTGAAGAAAGTACGCGCCCTTGATGAAATCAGTGGACAGAGAACTATGGACACTGAAGGGTAAGACATTCCCGTGTTATTTATGACAATGTGTGAATGAATGTGTGGAGTTATGTGGATATTGTAATATGTTTCAGAATACTTACCACCATATTTTCTTTACCATATTCAATCACTACAGATGTGCATTTATTTTTCGACCTTGATTTCTGTAATCTGCTGCTTCTGTTCATTCTAACTGGTTACCAGAGTCTTGTTTGTATTTAGTTTGAGATTTTACCTCGTTCTTGGACCAGATTTAGTCACTTCATTATCTGGATCCCCCTAGGTCCATTTTTATTGTCCTTAGGTTTCAACCACATCAAAGTGTCATGACCTGCCATGTGTCTATCATTTTTAATAAACTCTAGACATTGTGTAGAAAATAGAGAAAATTTGAGGCCTCATGTGAGGTTAACTTGCTGCAGAGAAGGTGGGCATTACAGCTGGCAGGTGGTCAGGGCGCCAGCAGCGCTACATCCTGTTAACCCGGTTAGCAGCTGAGATCAGTCAGTGCAGCCAGCTTTCGTGAGGCCCGTGTGTCTCCTGTCCACCTTTGTTTCTGGCATGTAGCTCTCGTGGATCCCAGCTAAGTCCTGTGGGTCTCTCTAGGGATCACCTTCGCTGACGGACCGTGAGCTCCAGCTGCCTGACTGCAGTGCCTGTGCGTAGGGGGCACCGGCTGCTGGGCTGCTCGGCATCTCACTGGTGTCCTCTGCAGTTACCGGGTGACCCCCAGGGAAGGTGGGCCCAGTCCTGGGCTTTCTTCTTCTCCATCTTGGCCTCATGTCCCTTTCTGGCTTGTTAGCAATTTGGTACATTCGATCATGGATTTCATAATTTGTCCAGAGTTTCCTGTCATTCTCAGGGAGAGGTCATGGACATCACACCCATTAACCCACTTTCAAAAACAAACATTTCCTTATATTTCCTAAAGGATCAGGTTTTGCTCCAGGTTTTGACTGAAATCTGGGCTCTCTGTGGGAGAAATCAAACAAGTCATGAACGCTTGCTTTACCCTAATGTGTTTGGTTGTGATTACTTGGTCAGACCCTGATTCCCACGTTGAAACACAGTGAGCTCACGCTGTCCCAGGCACAGGAACCTGAGCCTGGTGGTGGGGGCGCAGAGCACACCTCACGTGGGCTTTTCCTGTGTATTTACTTTATGCATAAATGATTAGGGGTGGGGACGCTGAAGGGAAGCCCAGATACCAAACACTTGCCAGAGGCCTGAGTGTAGTTTTTTCATATTTATTAGTGGGGGTACTTTAATTCTTTCCTGTGTATTTATCAGCCTGAGCATTTATGGGGAAGGGCGAAAGGAACATGGAATTCTTCCCTTCCAGTTTCTGGGAGGGAAACTGGCAGAATTTCAGAGTTTCTTTCCCCTCTCAGGAAGGTGGACATGAACGGATGTGAGCTGGTGGGAAAGCAGCAGCTGTTGGCAGCAAAGGAGGAGGCAAAATTGGCTGAAGAGGAGACAAGATGATACAAGTGAGTTCAGCTCCTCTGCACCTGCGGCTCTGAAAACACCAGTTGGATTTTTTGAAAACTTTTCTAAAATGTTTAGACACAATATCATAAACCGACCCAAACAAAAGACATTTGTATACATGGCTTCACACAGGAGGAAAAGTGTTAAGTTTTACACATGTTAAGTTAAACGTTTAACTTTAAAAAGTATTAAGTTACTAAGAATTTCCTGGTCCCAGTGCTGGCCAGACTGAGAGGAGAGACGGTTCACAGAGATGTTTCTGAAGGTGCTATAAACCGTTGTCTCCCTGAGGATAGCAGTTTAGTGTAGCGTCAGTCGGACCAATAAACATTCCCGTGCTGCTGGGGAGACCCAGGTGTAAGAAGTAGGGTCAGGATGTAAGGAAAGGAAGAATCAAGCTTTGTGATGAAAGATGCTCAGCACAGGACACGTGAGGGAAGTGCTGAGAACGGGAGGGGGAAATGTGTCAGTGCAGAACCGGGCAGGCGTTCAGTAACAGTGACGGAAGGAGTGGCTGCAGTGACAGCTTTGCACCTGCTGTGCTTCTGCAGCCGTGTGCAGTGTGTCTTGAGCGGTGAGATGATGTGTGTGAGTGTGCAGTGCAGATAACCTGGACTGGGGCAGGTTATTTAACAGCATACCCAGCATTGTGTCTTCTCTGATGGAACAATTTGTAACTCATAGGATAAGACTTGAAGAATGTCATGGGCAAATGCGGGAAGCAGAGATCATTTGGAGACACCAGGTAACCTGCCTTCCTCCTGACACACCGAGTCCTCAGCACCTGATGCAGACAGTTATTGTGGCCCTGAGAACCCCTAGCCATGGGGTGTTTCTTGATGTGTTGACTTTTTCAGGTCACTCTTGCCGAGAAGAAGGCCCAAGACAGCTCAGTAAGAATTTGTTTCCTTCCTTCCCTTTGTGCACAGTCGGCCACAACTGAACGTGGATGTGTTTTTCTCCCACAGCTCAGGGCTCAGGAGCTGGAGAGGGAAATCTCTGAATTGAGAAGGGAAAACTCTGACATGAGAAGGGAAAACTCCTCTGAGCTGAGAAGGGAAGTTGCCCACCTGAAACAGAGGTACAGAATTTTGACACATTTTTACGGGTGTTTTGAGATTTTTAAGGACTGGTTGTTTTGTGCCTAGTAGAGGAATTGGTGGTGTAATTTGTATTGAAGCCATTCTTTATCTTTAAGATTGGATGCAATCTGCAGACGGAGGCAGGCAGAGGAATACATGAGGCAGGATCCCACTCCAGGAGGACCGTACAGGCTGCACCCTCCCCTGAGAGGTAAGGAGCGCACTGTGAAGTGCGGCAGCTCCATTTCTGCAGCAGGAGACGCCTAGTGGGCTGCTTGTCCCCATGGGTATTTGTCGGGTTTCCTGGACACCACACCACACTCACTGTGGGGAACAGATTCACAGCTGGGTGACAAGATGCTGTTTTCTTTACATGCCACCAGCCAGCAGGGCTCTGTCCCCTGTGAGCGGTGGATCTTACGCCCCTCCAGGGACTGCGGGCCGCCCCCCAGTCTCTTGGTTGCCTGGCGTGGCTGGCATGGCTGATTTCTGTGCACTAGAAGACATGAGTGTCAGCCCTCTCTTCCCGCCTGGACGCGGTTTTGAAGGCTGAATTTTCTTCTCATTTCAGGAAAATAACATGGATGACGTTTTAGAATGAAGGCAGTATGTCATAACGAGAAAAACATTTTTCTTCATTTGCCTTGGTGGATAAATATTCTATTCTAGATCTGCTTTAAGACAGCAGGCATTTCTTCACTAATTTTGCAGGTCCCTTCGTTCTTATAATAAAGCTTGCACAGTGACCTAGAGTAGCCAGTTAGTAAGTGACATGACAACGTAGCCTCACTCCCCCAGAGTTAACGTGTAACTCTAAAGTCTCCCACCAGCTACTCCATGTAACTCACCATTCTTTTGCCAATTATTACAACATGAGTCATTGAGGCTACTTCTTTCATAAATGTTTACGTGACATATGGTCACTTATACAAGACATGCGCTGTCAGAGAGAAGGCTTTTAACAGTTTACCAACAGGCTGAGGAGGAAGAGGTGGAGCTCACAGTCAGGGGTTGTTGATACTCTTCCTACGAAAGACCCTTCTTACTTTAATGTATAATCTGTATACAGACTGATTTGCCCTGAAGTGTGCTGTGAGTCCACTGTGTAAGTGTTGGTTGCCAGTGATCTGAGCCCTGAGACCGCATCCAGGGTGATTAGCTATGAAAACAACTAAATCTAGGCCCTGTGGTGTCCTCGTCATGGGACAGGGGTCCAGTCTCCCCTCGTCCTCGGGGTCAACTGAGGTGGAAGGGAGACCTGCGGCCTCTGTGAAGAGCCCGGGGCGTGGGCGGGAGTGAGAGCTCCTGTAGGAGGGCACGAAGGGCTCGGCTCGTTCTTCCCCCGCACGGCATCTGTCAGATAGAATCCACGTTCAGCGCTGCTCTCACTTCACAGCTTCAGGGCCGGGTGGCACCCCTGTTAGGAATGGCACCGCCTTTCCAGCTCAGGAGGCAGAGGAAAACAAAGTAAGTAATTTTTGTATTGAATAATCTCTGGAACTAGCATTTTCCTTTTGAACAAACCATTCCTGCCTTTGCCTGTGGATTGGGAATTAGCGGATAAGTATGCCCAGTAATCATAGTGAAGTTTGGGGACAGTATTTTATCGCCAAAGCCTCCTGAGCAGCCCAGGATGCAGGCAGGTCCAGGGCTGAAGGAGTGCAGTCAGCGTAGCTGCCAACTGGGCACCAAGTGCCGGGGAGGGTGCACGGTGACGACGACAGCTGCATTGGGTTACGGCTCTTGTCGGTGTTGGCGTTTTGTCTGTCATTCAACAAAGCCATCCCTTATGTAACGCAGGTCACCCCGTGGGAAGGAGGGCCCCAATATTTCGGAGGAGCAGCCCGCGAGGCCTGCCCCGAGAGCGGCCAGTCGTCGCCTAGCTGGGAACCTGCACCTGGTCCACCTTGGTGCCCTGGGCAACCTCGACCCCCACCGCCAGCTGCTCCGCTCGGTAAGAGGAAAGCATAGCCCTCTGTTTCTTCCTTGAGTCACTGCAGAAGAAGGGCAGATCGCTCTCTGGGGCTTCCCCGTGTACGGGCGGCCTTGACTGGGCTCACGGCCGTGTCCCTCTGGTCCCTTAGCAGACGCACTTGATGGACCGCGTCTTCCCTGTCCTGCCCTGGGGAGGGAGGTGTCTGTTGTAGAGGGAAAGAGGGTCCTCTGACGGAGGGCAGACGTGTCGGTTCTGCACATGGGCCTTCAACAGACACCACGTTCCGGGCTCCCTGGAGGACAAGCCCGCCCCTGTCACTGTCTGCAGCGTGTGGAGCCCTGACCTTCCACAGCCGATGATCGGTTATGGAAGACACACCCGAACCCGGGGCCTGTGGTCTCTTCAGTCAAAGGTCCTGAGACCTGTCTCCCACTCGGTCTGATGTGAGACTTAGTGTGATACGGGGAAGAAGGCCTCAAAGATCTTTTGCGCTTCAGCAAACTAACATGTTTTGTAAGGCAGTGAACCGTGAAAGAGTGTTTTGTATTTTATTTTATCTATGCCGAGAAGCTAGTTGACTCGGGGAAGGATATAGGTTAGTGGTAAATAGAATGCATGCTTAGCATGCCGAATTCCGTGTGCTCATTCCTGGTACCTCCATTTAAAAACAGAAGAAAAGAAAAAACAAAAACAAGAGCAAACTTCAAATGTTAGAAATACATAGTGCGCAAACCCAACTTCCATATCCATTCTTTTTACGTGTTTTCCTCTTACTACTTGGTTTGAAATATATCCCAACCTTGACTTAAGCATTTTTTTCAGAAAATGCTCTAACTCTTTGAAAGTCTTTTCTGCCACATTTGTTTTGACACATCCACGAACGGAGATAGACGCACATGGTGGTTTTAATATACATTCGTGAATATTCTCATTAATGTACCTGTAACTACATTTTAAAAATGGTGTGTCAGTGTGCCACTTTACAGAAGAGAGAGGAAGAGAATCTTCCTGGGATGAGGTACAGTCTCTTGTTGTTAATGCCCTTGTGTGACTATAAAAGTACCAGGGGATTCTGAGACATAAACCAGAGGTTGGTGTGAGTGTGCATTTTCACGTTTGCATCTGCTGATGAGAATTTTTGACTTATGCTTTTAACTTACAGTTTAGGATGTGATTCTGTGCTTAATGCCGTAGGACTGGATAATGCACTTGTGTTCATTTTCCAGACTCACCTAGTGAAGCCAGTGTCTGTATGGGCATTCTTGTTTTCAGGGTCTTTCCCTTACAGTTCATTAGAGGATATTGAAAAGAAATTCATCCCTGGGAAAGTTAGGTGCATCTTGGTGTTGGTTCTTGTTTTAGCCGTCCTCACTTGAAATTAATTAAGTGATGTTTCATTTTCAAGGCAGCATGAATTGTCTTCCCATTCCACCGCTAGTAACAGTGGTCTAGTTTCCTTAATGCCTTACGCTGTTTCCCACCTGCTCCTTTTACTCAGGCTGCCCTGCCCCAAAGCCCCTCCACATCCCCCCTCTGCGCTGGATCTATCTTTTATGAAACAGTGCAGTCTTCCAAGCAATCCCTGAGCTATCCACGTGCAGCGGACTCTCCTGTGCTTTGTGGTGTTACTGTACCCGTTCACCTCAGTTGTAGAGCTGTTGAAACATTTCTGTGCTGATTTGTTTTCATGGATCCAGTGCCTCTGGCAGAACAGAGAGGAGAATCTGCCTTTTATTTGTACCGCCAGCTTCTCCCAGGATAGGGCTTATGTTCTGATAGCTTCGGTAAATAACTGTTGTCTACCTGACTGACTAAGCGTAGGCACATGATCTGAAGTTCGGTTCCTGATTTATCTTGTTTTTTGTTCCTAGGAAGGGGCGACTAAGCCCGAAATTACAAAACCAGAGTACGCTACTGGGACTGTAGAAGTGGCTCCGCAGGAGCTGACGGATCATAAAACACTGACCTCTGTTGTTGGAGCACACGGAGCTTATTATACACTGGGTAAGTTAGTGAACGTGGCTGGCATTTCTTGTTCTCTGTGCCTAGAGAATTGTGTGTTCTGTGGGGAAGGGTATATGTAGCTCAGCAGTAGAGAGAATGCGGGCTTAGCATGCAGGAGTTCCTGGGGTCAGTATCCAGTTAATCCAAGAAACGAGTGTGATACGGGGAAGGAAGGAAGGAAGGAAGGCGCAAAGGTTTTGTATCGCTTCAGCAGTGTCTTCGCAGGAAAGCATAATCCTCCAATCTTTTCTGTGGTTTTTAGCCGACGCTTGACCTGGCGCAGCTCCGGTGTGGCCCGGCAGCACCCTCCCACCTGCGGTGGCCCCGGATTCCCAGGTAAGTGTGGTGGTCATGCTCTGTTGGACCTCGTCCTGGGAAAGGTGACATTCCAGTTCTCCCGGCAGACGTTCCTACCCTCGTCTGCAGACTGTGTGTTCTGTGACGGGTCTGGCGTGGCGTGTCGCTGCTGTTTTCAGACGCAAAACTCTTGCCCAGGAGCCAGTGGGCTGTTTCTCCCGGGAGCCCGTCACCTTGGCTGGTGCCTGCAAGAGCCATGAGGGAGTGCTTAGGAGCAGGGGCCCGCAGACTTTGACTGTGGGTTTTTCGAAACAGGGTGAGGAGGGTGAGCCCTCGCTCCACACTGACTTCTCCTGACTCGGCTGAATCCTTGCTGACATCCTGCACCTGGGGTTGCTCCTGGGTCACTTAGACGGATATCTGTGTCGTCGTACTTTTGACTGGTTTCCCGTCTCAGGCCAGGTGATTCTCCTGTTTAGACTAGCCATTCAGATCCTGGTAACTGGAAAAGGGGCAAAGCCCTCCCTCCAGCTTTGTACGGTGTGCTTTGTGCAACTTGGAGTCTTCCTGGGTGTGGTAAACGTAACAGCCCGTCACTGTCTTTTCTCGGGAGGAAAGTGTGCCTTGGCCGCTGCCTCCAGTTGTACTCTGGGCAGAAAAGCCTGGCTCTCGGAGATGGTGCGTTTGTAGTAGGGAATAGAGGCTAGAAGGGAAAGAGCCCGCAGTGAAAATGCCTCCATCCCTGCGGGGGAATTCCGATCCGCACCATAGTGCGTACGATGTGATTGTCCCCCACCCTGCGCCGGGTCGTGCCTGCCCTGGAAGCTGTCAGAACTGCTCATAGATCTCATGGCACACCGTGGGGTTTTGCGCACGAGCTGGTATAGTCACTTTGGTGTCAGGTGTGGGGTTGAGACTCCCCACATCACTCTCCCGTAGCACGCAGATAGGATGCGTTCCTTAGCGAACGTAAAATCCAGACGTCCCTGAGGATAGAGATGATTGTAGCGGTGCCTGAGTCCCTTCTGAGGACAGCCTTGTCCCCTCGGGAGCCCTTGGCCAGCTCCGCCGCCGGACTCCGGGATGCCCAGCTCCCCAGGGCTCTTTGCGCCCAGGGGCAGCCCCTGCGTGGAGGAGGAGGGCCCTTTGTTAGGAGGGGGCAGAGAAGGCCTGGCAGGGTCCTGCAGTCACAGCCCTGCCGGCAGAGCAGTGACCCTGGTGCGGCTCTGCTTGCACGTGTGGAGAATGAGCTCTTCAAGTCCGTCCCGTATCCGTGTTCCTGGTCCGCGCCGGGCAAGCATGGGTGGAGCAGCAGAAGGTGGTGGGAAGGGCCGTCCCGCCCAGAGCTGCTGGCAGTTGGGAAGGCGCTAGTTTGGCCGTGTGCAGGAAGCTGTGTGTGCAGCCTCTCGGGCAGGAGGACCCTTTGCTTCCTCCACTTGGAGACAGTGGCGGCGGCGACTTGCGGCATCAGGGTCGTATCCCCGTGTCCCCCTGTGCGGCACAGGCTGCAGGCACGCACCAGAGGGCTGGGCGGAGCGTGTGGCACCGTGCTGCTCCCTGGGCACCCGGTGGAGGGGAGGTTGCCCGGTGCCGACGGCTGCTGCTTTGGGTTTCGGTTCTTCTCCTTGTTGGCGCTTTTGTCTGTCATTCAACCCAGCCCTCCCTTCTGTCCTGCAGGTCACCCCTTGGGCCGGAGGGCCGCAACATTTCCGAGGACCAGCCTGCGTGGCCTGCCCCGGGTGCGGCCCGTCGACTCCCAGCTGGGCACTTGCACCTGGTCCCCCTTGGTGCCCTATGCAACCTCGTCCCCCACCGCCAGGTGTACGCTCGGTAAGAGGAAAGCATAGTCCTCTGTTTCTTCCTTGGGTCACTGCAGAAGAAGGGCAGATCGCTCTCCGGGCCTTTCCCGTGCACGGGCGGCCTTGACTGGGCTCACGGCCGTGTCCCTATTGTCCCCAGGCAGACGCACATGATGGACCGCGTCTTCCCTGTCCTGCCCTGGGGAGGGAGGTGTCTGTTGTAGAGGGAAAGAGGGTTCTGTGACGGAGGGCATACGTGTCGGTTCTGCACACAGGACTTCAACAGACACCACGTTCCGGGCTCCCTGGAGGACAAGCCCGCCCCTGTCACTGTCTGCAGAGAGTGGAGCCCTGAACTTCCACAGCCGATGATCGGTTATGGAAGACACACCCGAACCCGGGGCCTGCAGTCTCTACAGTCAAGGGTCCTGAGACCTGTCTCCCACTCGGTCTGATGTGAGACTTAGTGTGATACGGGGAAGAAGGCCTCAAAGATCTTTTGTGCTTCAGCAAACTAACATGTTTTGTAAGGCAGTGAACCGTGAAAGAGTGTTTTGTATTTTATTTTATCTATGCCGAGAAGCTAGTTAACTCGGGGAAGGACATAGGTTAGTGGTAAATAGAATGCTTGCTTAGCATGCCGAATTCCGTGTGCTCATTCCTGGTACCTCCATTTAAAAACAGAAGAAAAGGAAAAACAAAAACAAGAGCAAACTCCAAATGTTAGAAATACATAGTGCGCAAACCCAACTTCCATATCCATTTTTTACGTGTTTTCCTCTTACTACTTGGTTTGAAATATATCCCAACCGTGACTTAAGCATTTTTTTCAGAAAATGCTCTAACTCTTTGAAAGTCTTTTCTGCCACATTTGTTTTGACACATTCACGAACGGAGATAGACGCTCATGGTGGTTTTAATATTCATTCGTTAATATTCTCATTAATGTATCTGTAACTACATTTTACAGATGGAGTGTCAGTGCGCCACTTTACAGAAGAGAGGGAAGTGAATCTTCCTGGGATGAGGTACAGTCTCTTGTTTTTAATGTCCTTGTGTGACTATATATTTACCAGGGGATTCTGAGACATAAACCGGGGGTTGGTTTGAGGGTGCGTTTACACATTTGCATCTGCTGATGAGAATTTTTGACTTATGCTTTTAACTTACAGTTTAGGATGTGATTCTGTGCTTAATGCCGTAGGACTGGATAATGCAATTGTGTTCATTTTCCAGACTCACCTAGTGAAGCCAGTGTCTGTATGGGCATTCTTGTTTTCAGGGTCTTTCCCTTACAGTTCATTAGAGGATATTGAAAAGAAATTCATCCCTGGGAAAGTTAGGTGCATCTTGTTGTTGGTTCTTATTTTAGCCGTCCTCACTTGAAATTAATTAAGTGATGTTTCATTTTCAATGCACCATGTTTTATCTTCCCATTCCACCGCCAGTAACAGTTGTCTAGTTTCCTTAATGCCTCACGCTGTTTCCCACCTGCTCCTTTTACTCAGGCTGCCCTGCCCCAAAGCCCCTCCACATCACACCTCTGCGCTGGAACTCTCTTTTTCGAAACAGTGCGTTCTTCCCAGCATTCCATGAGCTATCGACGTGCAGCGGACTCTCCTGTGATTTGTGGCGTTTCTGTACCCGTTCACCTCAGTTGTAGAGCTGTTGAAACTTTTCTGTGCTGATTTGTTTTCATGGATCCTGTGCCTCTGGCAGAACAGAGAGGAGAATCTGCCTTTTATTTGTACCGCCAGCTTCTCCCAGGATAGGGCTTATGTTCTGATACCTTCGGTAAATAACTGTTGTCTACCTGACTGACTAAGCGTAGGCACATGATCTGAAGTTCGGTTCCTGATTTACCTTGTTTTGTGTTCCTAGGAAGGGGCGACTAAGCCCGAAATTAAAAAACTGGAGTACGCTAATGGGACTGTAGAAGTGGCTCCGCAGGAGCTGACGGATCATAAAACACTGACCTCTGTTGGTGGAGCACACGGAGCTTATTATACACTGGGTAAGTTAGTGAACGTGGCTGGCATTTCTTGTTCTCTGTGCCTAGAAACTAGTGTGCTCTGGGGGGAAGGGTATATGTAGCACTGCAGTAGAAAGAATGCGGGCTTAGCATGCAGGAGTTCCTGGGGTCAGTATCCAGTTCCTCCAAGAAACGAGTGTGATACGGGGAAGGAAGGAAAGAAGGAATGCGCAAAGGTTTTGTATCGCTTCAGCAGTGTCTTCGCAGGAAAGCCTAATCCTCCATCCTTTTCTGTGGTTTTTAGCCGACGCGGGACCTGGCGCGGCTCCGGTGTGGCCCGGCAGCGCCCGCCCACCTGCGGCGGCACCGGAGGCCAAGGTAAGTGAGGTGGTCATGCTCTTTTGGGCCTCGTCCTGGGAAAGGTGATCTTCCCCTTCTCCCGGCAGCCGTTCCTGGCCTCGTCTGCAGACTTTGTGTCCAGTGACGGGTCTGGCATGGTGTGTCCCTTCCTTTTTCAGACTCAAAACCCTTGCCCAGGAGCCAGTGGGCTGCTTCGCCCGGGAGACCGTCGCATTGGCTGGTGCCTGCATGAGCCATGAGGGAGTGTTTAGGAGCCGGGGCCCGCAGACATTGACTCTTGGTTTCTCGAAGCAGCGTGAGGATGTTGACAACTCTCTACACTGACTTCTCCAGGCTCGGCTGACTTCTTGCTGACCTCCTGCACCTGGGGTTGCTCCTGGGTCACTGAGACGGATTTCTGTGTCGTCGTACTTTTGACTGGTTTCCCGGCTCAGGCCAGGTGATTCTCCAGTTTAGACTAGCCATTCAGATCCTGGTAACTGGAAAAGGGGCAAAGCCCTCCCTCCAGCTTTGTACGGTGTGCTTTGTGCAACTTGGAGTCTTCCTGGGTGTGGTAAACGTAACAGCCCGTCACTGTCTTTTCTCGGGAGGTAAGTGTGACTTGGCCGCTGCCTCCAGTTGTACTCTGGGCAGAAAAGCCTGGCTCTCGGAGATGGTGTGTTTGTAGTAGGGAATAGAGGCTGGAAGGGAAAGAGCCCGCCGTGAAAATGCCTCCTTCCCTGCGGGGGAATTCCGATGCGCACCAGAGTGCGTACGATGTGATAGTCCCCCACCCTGCGCCGGGTTGTGCCTGCCCTGGAAGCTGTCAGAGCTGCTCATAGATCTCATGGCACACCGTGGGGTTTTGCGCATGAGCTGGTATAGTCCCTTTGGTGTCAGGTGTGGGTTTGAGACTCCCCACATCACTTTCCCGTAGCACGCAGATAGGATGCGTTCCTTAGTGAACGTAAAATCCAGACGTCCCTGAGGATAGAGATGATTGTAGCGGTGCCTGAGTCCCTTCTGAGGACAGCCTTGTCCCCTCGGGAGCCCTTGGCCAGCTCCGCCGCCGGACTCCGGGATGCCCAGCTCCCCAGGGCTCTTTGCGCCCAGGGGCAGCCCCTGCGTGGAGGAGGAGGGCCCTTTGTTAGGAGGGGGCAGAGAAGGCCTGGCAGGGTCCTGCAGGCAGAGCCCTGCAGGCAGAGCCCTGCAGTCACAGCCCTGCCGGCAGAGCAGTGACCCTGGTGCGGCTCTGCTTGCACGTGTGGAGAATGAGCTCTTCACGTCCATCCCGTATCCGTGTTCCTGGTCCGCGCCGGGCAAGCTTGCGTGGAGCAGCGGAAGGTGGTGGGGAGGGCCGTCCCGCCCAGAGCTGCTGGCAGTTGGGAAGGCGCTAGTTCGCCCGTGTTCTTAAAGCTGTGTGTGCAGCCACTCGGGCAGGAGGACCCTTTGCTTCCTCCACTTGGAGACAGTGGCGGCGGCGACGTGCGGCATCAGGGTCGTATCCCCGTGTCCCGCTGTGTGGCCCAGGCTGCAGGCACGCACCAGAGGGCTGGGCGGAGCGTGTGGCACCGTGCTGCTCCCTGGGCACCCGGTGGAGGGGAGGTTGCCCGGTGCCGACGGCTGCTGCGTTGGGTTTCGGCTCTTGTCGTTGTTGGCACTTTTGTCTGTCATCCAACCCAGCCCTCCCTTCTGTCCTGAAGGTCACCCCGTGGGCCTGAGGGCCCCAAAATTTCCGAGGACCAGCCTGCATGGCCTGCCCCGGGTGCGGCCCGTCGACTCCCAGCTGGGCACTTGCACCTGGTCCCCCTTGGTGCCCTATGCAAACTCGCCCCCCACCGCCAGCTGTTCCGCTAGGTAAGAGGAAATCATAGTCTTCTGTTTCTTCCTTGGGTCACTGCAGAAGAAGGGCAGATCGCTCTCCGGGCCTTTCCCGTGCACAGGCGGCCTTGATTTGGCTCACGGCCTTGTCCCTCTTGTCCCCAGGCTGACGCACATGATGGACCGCATCTTCCCCTTCCTGCCCTGGGGAGGGAGGTGTCTGTTGTAGAGGGAAAGAGGGTTCTGTGACGGAGGGCAGACGTGTCGGTTCTGCACACAGGACTTCAACAGACACCACGTTCCGGGCTCCTTGGAGGACAAGCCCGCCCCTGTCACTGTCTGCAGAGAGTGGAGCCCTGACCTTCCACAGCCGATGATCGGTTATGGAAGACACACCCGAACCCGGGGCCTGCAGTCTCTTCAGTCAAGGGTCCTGAAACCTGTCTCCCACTCGGTCTGATATGAGACTTAGTGTGATACGGGGAAGAAGGCCTCAAAGATCTTTTGTGCTTCAGCAAACTAACATGTTTTGAAAGGCAGTGAACCGTGAAAGAGTGTTTTGTATTTTATTTTATCTATGCCGAGAAGCTAGTTAACTCGGGGAAGGACATAGGTTAGTGGTAAATAGAATGCTTGCTTAGCATGCCGAATTCCGTGTGCTCATTCCTGGTACCTCCATTTAAAAACAGAAGAAAAGGAAAAACAAAAACAAGAGCAAACTCCAAATGTTAGAAATACATAGTGCGCAAACCCAACTTCCATATCCATTTTTTACGTGTTTTCCTCTTACTACTTGGTTTGAAATATATCCCAACCGTGACTTAAGCATTTTTTTCAGAAAATGCTCTAACTCTTTGAAAGTCTTTTCTGCCACATTTGTTTTGACACATTCACGAACGGAGATAGACGCTCATGGTGGTTTTAATATTCATTCGTTAATATTCTCATTAATGTATCTGTAACTACATTTTACAGATGGAGTGTCAGTGCGCCACTTTACAGAAGAGAGGGAAGTGAATCTTCCTGGGATGAGGTACAGTCTCTTGTTTTTAATGTCCTTGTGTGACTATATATTTACCAGGGGATTCTGAGACATAAACCGGGGGTTGGTTTGAGGGTGCGTTTACACATTTGCATCTGCTGATGAGAATTTTTGACTTATGCTTTTAACTTACAGTTTAGGATGTGATTCTGTGCTTAATGCCGTAGGACTGGATAATGCAATTGTGTTCATTTTCCAGACTCACCTAGTGAAGCCAGTGTCTGTATGGGCATTCTTGTTTTCAGGGTCTTTCCCTTACAGTTCATTAGAGGATATTGAAAAGAAATTCATCCCTGGGAAAGTTAGGTGCATCTTGTTGTTGGTTCTTATTTTAGCCGTCCTCACTTGAAATTAATTAAGTGATGTTTCATTTTCAATGCACCATGTTTTATCTTCCCATTCCACCGCCAGTAACAGTTGTCTAGTTTCCTTAATGCCTCACGCTGTTTCCCACCTGCTCCTTTTACTCAGGCTGCCCTGCCCCAAAGCCCCTCCACATCACACCTCTGCGCTGGAACTCTCTTTTTCGAAACAGTGCGTTCTTCCCAGCATTCCATGAGCTATCGACGTGCAGCGGACTCTCCTGTGATTTGTGGCGTTTCTGTACCCGTTCACCTCAGTTGTAGAGCTGTTGAAACTTTTCTGTGCTGATTTGTTTTCATGGATCCTGTGCCTCTGGCAGAACAGAGAGGAGAATCTGCCTTTTATTTGTACCGCCAGCTTCTCCCAGGATAGGGCTTATGTTCTGATACCTTCGGTAAATAACTGTTGTCTACCTGACTGACTAAGCGTAGGCACATGATCTGAAGTTCGGTTCCTGATTTACCTTGTTTTGTGTTCCTAGGAAGGGGCGACTAAGCCCGAAATTAAAAAACTGGAGTACGCTAATGGGACTGTAGAAGTGGCTCCGCAGGAGCTGACGGATCATAAAACACTGACCTCTGTTGGTGGAGCACACGGAGCTTATTATACACTGGGTAAGTTAGTGAACGTGGCTGGCATTTCTTGTTCTCTGTGCCTAGAAACTAGTGTGCTCTGGGGGGAAGGGTATATGTAGCACTGCAGTAGAAAGAATGCGGGCTTAGCATGCAGGAGTTCCTGGGGTCAGTATCCAGTTC
This sequence comes from Camelus dromedarius, assembly GCF_036321535.1. NCBI lineage: Eukaryota > Metazoa > Chordata > Mammalia > Artiodactyla > Camelidae > Camelus > Camelus dromedarius. Next base: position 6,867,207 of record NC_087470.1, read on the forward strand.
CTCCAAGAAACGAGTGTGATACGGGGAAGGAAGGAAAGAAGGAATGCGCAAAGGTTTTGTATCGCTTCAGCAGTGTCTTCGCAGGAAAGCCTAATCCTCCATCCTTTTCTGTGGTTTTTAGCCGACGCGGGACCTGGCGCGGCTCCGGTGTGGCCCGGCAGCGCCCGCCCACCTGCGGCGGCACCGGAGGCCAAGGTAAGTGAGGTGGTCATGCTCTTTTGGGCCTCGTCCTGGGAAAGGTGATCTTCCCCTTCTCCCGGCAGCCGTTCCTGGCCTCGTCTGCAGACTTTGTGTCCAGTGACGGGTCTGGCATGGTGTGTCCCTTCCTTTTTCAGACTCAAAACCCTTGCCCAGGAGCCAGTGGGCTGCTTCGCCCGGGAGACCGTCGCATTGGCTGGTGCCTGCATGAGCCATGAGGGAGTGTTTAGGAGCCGGGGCCCGCAGACATTGACTCTTGGTTTCTCGAAGCAGCGTGAGGATGTTGACAACTCTCTACACTGACTTCTCCAGGCTCGGCTGACTTCTTGCTGACCTCCTGCACCTGGGGTTGCTCCTGGGTCACTGAGACGGATTTCTGTGTCGTCGTACTTTTGACTGGTTTCCCGGCTCAGGCCAGGTGATTCTCCAGTTTAGACTAGCCATTCAGATCCTGGTAACTGGAAAAGGGGCAAAGCCCTCCCTCCAGCTTTGTACGGTGTGCTTTGTGCAACTTGGAGTCTTCCTGGGTGTGGTAAACGTAACAGCCCGTCACTGTCTTTTCTCGGGAGGTAAGTGTGACTTGGCCGCTGCCTCCAGTTGTACTCTGGGCAGAAAAGCCTGGCTCTCGGAGATGGTGTGTTTGTAGTAGGGAATAGAGGCTGGAAGGGAAAGAGCCCGCCGTGAAAATGCCTCCTTCCCTGCGGGGGAATTCCGATGCGCACCAGAGTGCGTACGATGTGATAGTCCCCCACCCTGCGCCGGGTTGTGCCTGCCCTGGAAGCTGTCAGAGCTGCTCATAGATCTCATGGCACACCGTGGGGTTTTGCGCATGAGCTGGTATAGTCCCTTTGGTGTCAGGTGTGGGTTTGAGACTCCCCACATCACTTTCCCGTAGCACGCAGATAGGATGCGTTCCTTAGTGAACGTAAAATCCAGACGTCCCTGAGGATAGAGATGATTGTAGCGGTGCCTGAGTCCCTTCTGAGGACAGCCTTGTCCCCTCGGGAGCCCTTGGCCAGCTCCGCCGCCGGACTCCGGGATGCCCAGCTCCCCAGGGCTCTTTGCGCCCAGGGGCAGCCCCTGCGTGGAGGAGGAGGGCCCTTTGTTAGGAGGGGGCAGAGAAGGCCTGGCAGGGTCCTGCAGGCAGAGCCCTGCAGGCAGAGCCCTGCAGTCACAGCCCTGCCGGCAGAGCAGTGACCCTGGTGCGGCTCTGCTTGCACGTGTGGAGAATGAGCTCTTCACGTCCATCCCGTATCCGTGTTCCTGGTCCGCGCCGGGCAAGCTTGCGTGGAGCAGCGGAAGGTGGTGGGGAGGGCCGTCCCGCCCAGAGCTGCTGGCAGTTGGGAAGGCGCTAGTTCGCCCGTGTTCTTAAAGCTGTGTGTGCAGCCACTCGGGCAGGAGGACCCTTTGCTTCCTCCACTTGGAGACAGTGGCGGCGGCGACGTGCGGCATCAGGGTCGTATCCCCGTGTCCCGCTGTGTGGCCCAGGCTGCAGGCACGCACCAGAGGGCTGGGCGGAGCGTGTGGCACCGTGCTGCTCCCTGGGCACCCGGTGGAGGGGAGGTTGCCCGGTGCCGACGGCTGCTGCGTTGGGTTTCGGCTCTTGTCGTTGTTGGCACTTTTGTCTGTCATCCAACCCAGCCCTCCCTTCTGTCCTGAAGGTCACCCCGTGGGCCTGAGGGCCCCAAAATTTCCGAGGACCAGCCTGCATGGCCTGCCCCGGGTGCGGCCCGTCGACTCCCAGCTGGGCACTTGCACCTGGTCCCCCTTGGTGCCCTATGCAAACTCGCCCCCCACCGCCAGCTGTTCCGCTAGGTAAGAGGAAATCATAGTCTTCTGTTTCTTCCTTGGGTCACTGCAGAAGAAGGGCAGATCGCTCTCCGGGCCTTTCCCGTGCACAGGCGGCCTTGATTTGGCTCACGGCCTTGTCCCTCTTGTCCCCAGGCTGACGCACATGATGGACCGCATCTTCCCCTTCCTGCCCTGGGGAGGGAGGTGTCTGTTGTAGAGGGAAAGAGGGTTCTGTGACGGAGGGCAGACGTGTCGGTTCTGCACACAGGACTTCAACAGACACCACGTTCCGGGCTCCTTGGAGGACAAGCCCGCCCCTGTCACTGTCTGCAGAGAGTGGAGCCCTGACCTTCCACAGCCGATGATCGGTTATGGAAGACACACCCGAACCCGGGGCCTGCAGTCTCTTCAGTCAAGGGTCCTGAAACCTGTCTCCCACTCGGTCTGATATGAGACTTAGTGTGATACGGGGAAGAAGGCCTCAAAGATCTTTTGTGCTTCAGCAAACTAACATGTTTTGAAAGTCAGTGAACCGTGAAATAGTGTTTTGTATTTTATTTTATCTATGCCGAGAAGCTAGTTAACTCGGGGAAGGACATAGGTTAGTGGTAAATAGAATGCTTGCTTAGCATGCCGAATTCCGTGTGCTCATTCCCGGTACCTCCATTTAAAAACAGAAGAAAAGATAAAACAAAAACAAGAGCAAACTCCAAATGTTAGAAATACATAGTGCGCAAAGCCAACTTCCATATCTATTCTTTTTACGTGTTTTCCTCTTACTACTTGGTTTGAAATATATCCCAACCGTGACTTAAGCATTTTTTTCAAAAAATGCTCTAACTCTTTGAATGTCTTTTCTGCCACATTTGTTTTGACACATCCATGAACGGAGATAGACGCTCATGGTGGTTTTAATATACATTCGTTAATATTCTCATTAATGTATCTGTAACTACATTTTACAGATGGAGTGTCAGTGCGCCACGTTACAGAAGAGAGGGAAGAGAATCTTCCTGGGATGAGGTACAGTCTCTTGTTTTAATGTCCTTGTGTGACTATATATTTACCAGGGGATTCTGAGACATAAACCGGGGGTTGGTTTGAGTGTGCATTTTCACATTTGCATCTGCTGATGAGAATTTTTGACTTATGCTTTTAACTTACAGTTTAGGATGTGATTCTGTGCTTAATGCCGTAGGACTGGATAATGCACTTGTGTTCATTTTCCAGACTCACCTAGTGAAGCCAGTGTCTGTATGGGCATTCTTGTTTTCAGGGTCTTTCCCTTACAGTTCATTAGAAGATATTGAAAAGAAATTCATCCCTGGGAAAGTTAGGTGCATCTTGGTGTTGGTTCTTGTTTTAGCTGTCCTCACTTGAAATTAATTAAGTGATGTTTCATTTTCAAGGCAGCATGTATTATCTTCCCATTCCACCGCCAGTAAAAGTTGTCTAGTTTCCTTAATGCCTCACGCTGTTTCCCACCTGCTCCTTTTACTCAATCTGCCCTGCCCCAAAGCCCCTCCACATCCCCCCTCTGCGCTTGATCTCTCTTTTACGAAACAGTGCGTTCTTCCCAGCATTCCCTGAGCTATCGACGTGCAGCGGACTCTCCTGTTATTTGTGGCGTTACTGTACCCGTTCACCTCAGTTGTAGAGCTGTTGAAACTTTTCTGTGCTGATTTGTTTTCATGGATCCTGTGCCTCTGGCAGAACAGAGAGGAGAATCTGCCTTTTATTTGTACCGCCAGCTTCTCCCAGGATAGGGCTTATGTTCTGATACCTTCGGTAAATAACTGTTGTCTACCTGACTGACTAAGCGTAGGCACATGATCTGAAGTTCGGTTCCTGATTTACCTTGTTTTGTGTTCCTAGGAAGGGGCGACTAAGCCCGAAATTAAAAAACTGGAGTACGCTAATGGGACTGTAGAAGTGGCTCCGCAGGAGCTGACGGATCATAAAACACTGACCTCTGTTGGTGGAGCACACGGAGCTTATTATACACTGGGTAAGTTAGTGAACGTGGCTGGCATTTCTTGTTCTCTGTGCCTAGAAACTAGTGTGCTCTGGGGGGAAGGGTATATGTAGCACAGCAGTAGAGAGAATGCGGGCTTAGCATGCAGGAGTTCCTGGGGTCAGTATCCAGTTCCTCCAAGAAACGAGTGTGATACGGTGAAGGAGGGAAAGAAGGAATGCTCAAAGGTTTTGTATCGCTTCAGCAGTGTCTTCGCAGGAAAGCCTAATCCTTCATCCTTTTCTGTGGTTTTTAGCCGACGCGGGACCTGGCGCGGCTCCGGTGTGGCCCGGCAGCGCCCGCCCACCTGCGGCGGCTCCGGAGGCCCAGGTAAGTGGGGTGATCATGCTCTGATGGGCCTCGTCCTGGGAAAGGTGATCTTCCCCTTCTCCCGGCAGCCGTTCCTGGCCTCCTCTGCAGACTGTGCGTCCAGTGACGGGTCTGGCGTGGCGTGTCGCTTCCTTTTTCAGACTCAAAATTCTTGCCCAGGAGCCAGTGGGCTGCTTCTCCCGGGAGACCGTCGCATTGGCTGGTGCCAGCATGAGCCATGAGGGAGTGTTTAGGAGCCGGGGCCCGCAGACTTTGACGGTGGGTTTCTCGAAGCTGCATGAGGAGGGTGAGCCCTCGCTCCACACTGACTTTTCTTGGCTCGGCTGACTCCTTCCTGACCTCCTGCACCTGGGGTTGCTCCTGGGTCACTTAGACGGGTTTCTGTGTCGTCATTCTTTTGACTGGTTTCCCGGCTCAGGCCAGGTGATTCTCCTGTTTAGAATGTACATTCAGATCCTGGTAACTGGAAAAGGGGCAAAGACCTCCCTCCAGCTCTGTACGGTGTGCTTTGTGCAACTTGGAGTCTTCCTGGGTGTGGTAAACGTCCCAGACCGTCATTGTCTTTCTCGGTAGGTAAGTGTGTCTTGGCCGCTGCCTCCAGTTGTACTCTGGGCAGAAAAGCCTGGCTCTCGGAGATGGTGCGTTTGTAGTAGGGAATAGAGGCTGGAAGGGAAAGAGCCCGCCGTGAAAATGCCTCCTTCCCAGCGGGGGAATTCCGATGCGCACCAGAGTGCGTAAGGTGTGTTTGTCCCCCACCCTGCGCCGGGTCGGGCCTGCCCTGGAAGCTGTCAGAGCTGCTTGTCGGTCTCATGGCACACCGTGGGGTTTTGCGTACGAGCTGGTAGAGTCCCTTTGGTGTCAGGTGTGGGTTTGAGACTCCCCACGTCACTCTCCCGTAGCACGCAGGTAGTGTGCGTTCCGTAACGAACGTAAAATCCAGACGTCCCTGAGGATAGGGATGATTGTAGCGGAGCCTGAGTCTTTTCTGAGGACAGCCTTGTCCCCTCAGGAGCCCTTGACCCGCTCCGCCGCAGGACTCCGGGATGCCCTGCACCCAAGGGCTCTTTGCGCCCAGGGAAGCCCCTGCGTGGAGGAGGAGGGCCCTTTGTGAGGAGGGGGCAGAGAGGGCCTGGCAGGGTCCTGCATGCAGAGCCCTGCAGGCAGAGCCCTGTAGGCAGAGCAGTGACCCTGGTGCGGCTCTGCTTGCTCGTGTGGAGAATGAGCTCTTCACGTCCGTCCCGTGTCCATGTTCCTGGTCGGCGCCGGGCAAGCTTGCGTGGAGTTGGGGAAGGTGGCGTGGAGTGCCGTCCCGCCCAGAGCGTCTGGTTGTTGGCAAGGCGCTAGTTTGCCCGTGTTCTGGAAACTGTGAGTGCAGCCTCTCGGGCAGGAGGACCCTTGGCTTCCTCCACTTGGAAACAACGGCGGCGGTGACGTGCGGCGTCAGGGTCGTATCCCCGTGTCCCCCTGTGCAGCCCAGGCTGCAGGCAGGCCCCAGAGGGCTGGGCGGAGCATGTGGCACCATGCTGCTCCCTGGGCACCAGGTGGAGTGGAGGGTGCCCAGTTCCGACGGCTGCTGCGTTGGGTTTCGGCTCTTGTCGGTGTTGGCGCTTTTGTCTGTCATCCAACCCAGCCCTACCTTCTGTCCTGCAGGTTACCCCGTGGGCCGGAGGGCCCCAACCTTTCCGAGGACCAGCCTGCGTGGCCTGCACCGGGTGCGGCCCGTCGTCACCCAGCTGGGCAACTGCACCTTGTCCCACTTGGTGCCCTGTGCAACATCGCCCACCAACGCCAGCTGCTCCGCTGGGTAAGAGGAAACATAGTCCTCTGTTTCTTTCTTGAGTCAATGCAGAAGAAGGGCAGATCGCTCTCCGGGGCTCCCCCGTGCACGGGCGGCCGTGACTGGGGTCACGGCCGTGTCCCTCTGTTCCCTTAGCAGACGCACTTGATGGACCGCGTTTTCCCCGTCCTGCCCTGGGGAGGGAGGTGTCTGTTGTAGAGGGAAAGTGGGTCCTCTGACGGAGGGCAGACGTGTCGGTTCTGCACACGGGCCTTCAACAGACACCACGTTCCGGGCTCCCTGGAGGACAAGCCCGCCCCTGTCACTGTCTGCAGCGAGTGGAGCCCTGAAATTCCACAGCCGATGATCGGTTATGGAAGACAGACCCGAACTAGGGGCCTGTGGTCTCTTCATTGAAGGGTCCAGAGACCTGTATCCCACTCGGTCTGATGTGAGACTTAGTGTGTTACATGGAGGAAGGCCTCAAAGATCTTTTGCGCTTCAGCAAACTAACATGTTTTGTAAGGCAGTGAACCGTGAAAGAGTGTTTTGTATTTTATTTTATCTATGCCGAGAAGCTAGTTGACTCGGTGATGGACATAGGTTAGTGGTAAATAGAATGCTTGCTTAGCATGCCGAATTCCGTGTGCTCATTCCCGGTACCTCCATTTAAAAACAGAAGAAAAGAAAAAACAAAAACAAGAGCAAACTTCAAATGTTAGAAATACATAGTGCACAAACCCAACTTCCATATCCATTCTTTTTACGTGTTTTCCTCTTACTACTTGGTTTGAAATATATCCCAACAGTGACTTAAGCATTTTTCAGAAAATGCTCTAACTCTTTGAATGTCTTTTCTGCAACTATTTTTTTGACACATCCACGAACGGAGATAGACGCACATGGTGGTTTTAATATACATTCGTTAATATTCTCATTAAATTACCTGTAACTACATTTTACAGATGGTGTGTCATTGCGCCACTTTACAGAAGAGAGAGGAAGAGAATCTTCCTGGGATGAGTTACAGTCTCTTGTTTTTAATGTCCTTGTGTGACTATATAAGTACCAGGGGATTCTGAGACATAAACCGCGGGTTGGTGTGAGTGTGCATTTTCACATTTGCATCTGCTAATGAGAATTTTTGACTTCTGCTTTTAACTTACAGTTTAGGATGTGATTCTGTGATTAATGCCGTAGGACTGGATAATGCACTAGTGTTCATTTTCCAGACTCACCTAGTGAAGCCAGTGTCTGTATGGGCATTCTTGTTTTCAGGGTCTTTCCCTTACAGTTCATTAGAGGATATTGAAAAGAAATTCATCCCTGGGAAAGTTAGGTGCATCTTGGTGTTGGTTCTTGTTTTAGCCTTCCTCACTTGAAATTAATTAAGTGATGTTTCATATTCAAGGCAGCATGTTTTGTCTTCCCATTCCACCGCCAGTAACAGTGGTCTAGTTTCCTTAATGCCTTACGCTGTTTCCCACCTGCTCCTTTTACTCAGGCTGCCCTTCCCCAAAGCCCCTCCACATCCCCCCTCTGCACTGGATCTCTCTTTAACGATACAGTGCGGTCTTCCCAGCATTCCCTTAGCTATATACGTGCAGCGGACTCTCCTGTGCTTTGTGGCGTTACTGTACCCGTTCACCTCAGTTATAGAGCTGTAGAAACGTTTCTGTGCTGATTTGTTTTCATGGATCCTGTGCCTCTGGCAGATCAGAAATGTGAATCTGCCTTTTATTTGTACCACCAGCTTCTCCCAGGATAGGGCTTATGTTCTGATAGCTTCTGTAAATAACTGTTGTCTACCTGACTGACTAAGCGTAGGCACATGATCTGAAGTTCGGTTCCTGATTTACCTTGTTTTGTGTTCCTAGGAAGGGGCGACTAAGCCCGAAATTAAAAAACTGGAGTACGCTAATGGGACTGTAGAAGTGGCTCCGCAGGAGCTGACGGATCATAAAACACTGACCTCTGTTGTTGGAGCACACGGAGCTTATTATACACTGGGTAAGTTAGTGAACGTGGCAGGCATTTCTTGTTCTCTGTGCATAGAATCTAGTGTGCTCTGGGGGGAAGTGTATATGTAGCTCAGCAGTAGAGAGAATGCGGGCTTAGCATGCAGGAGTTCCTGGGGTCAGTATCCAGTTCCTCCAAGAAACGAGTGTGATACGGGGAAGGAAGGAAAGAAGGAATGCGCAAAGGTTTTGTATCGCTTCAGCAGTGTCTTCGCAGGAAAGCCTAATCCTCCATCCTTTTCTGTGGTTTTTAGCCGACGCGGGACCTGGCGCTGCTCCGGTGTGGCCCGGCAGCGCCCGCCACTTGCGGCGGCCCCGGAGGCCCAGGTAAGTGTGGTTGTCATGCTCTTTTTTATCTCATCGTGGGAAAGGCGATATTCCCGTTCTCCGGGCAGCCGTTCCTTGCCTCGTCTGCAGACTGCGTGTCATGTGACGGGTGAGGCTTGGCGTGTCGCTGCCTTTTTCAGACTCAAAACTCTTGCCCAGGAGCCAGTGGGCTGCTTCTCCCGGGAGCCCGTCGCCTTGGCTGGTGCCTGCAGGAGCCATGAGGGAGTGCTTAGGAGCCTGGGCCCGCAGACTTTGACTGTGGGTTTCACGAAACAGCGTGAGGAGGGTGAGCCCTCTCTCCTCACTGACTTCTCCTGGCTCGGCTGACTCCTTCCTGACCTCCTGCACCTGGGGTTGCTCCTGGGTCACTTTGACGGATTTCTTTGTCGTCGTTCTTTTGAGTGGTTTCCCGGCTCAGGCCAGGTGATTCTCCTGTTTAGAATGTCCATTCAGATCCTGGTAACTGGAAAAGGGGCAAAGCCCTCCCTCCAGCTTTGTACGGTGTGCTTTGTGCAACTTGGAGTCTTCTTGGGTGTGGTAAACGTCACAGCCCGTCACTGTCTTTTCTCGGGAGGTAAATGTGTCTTGGCAGCTGCCTCCAGTTTTACTGTGGGCAGAAAAGCCTGGCTCTCGGAGATGGTGCGTTTGTAGTAGGGAATACAGGCTGGAAGGGAAAGAGCCCGCCGTGAAAATGCCTCCTTCCCTGCGGGGGAATTCCGACGCGCACCAGAGTGCGTACGTTTTGTTTGTCCCCCACCCTGCGCCGGGTCGGGCCTGCCCTGGAAGCTGTCAGAGCTGCTCGTCGGTCTCATGGCACACCGTGGGGTTTTGCGCACGAGCTGGTACAGTCCCTTTGGTGTCAGGTGTGGGGTTGAGACTCCCCACGTCACTCTACCGTAGCACGCAGGTAGGGTGAGTTCCGAAGCGAACGTAAAATCCAGACGTCCCTGTGGATAGGGATGATTTTAGCGAAGCCTGAGTCCCTTCTGAGGACAGCCTTGTCCCCTCGGGAGCCCTTGGCCAGCTCCGCCGCAGGACTCCGGGATGCCCAGCCCCCCAGTGCTCTTTGCACCCAGGGGCAGCCCCTGCGTTGAGGAGGAGGGCCCTTTGTGAGGAGGGGGCATAGAGGGCCTGGCAGTGTCCTGCAGGCAGAGCCCTGCAGGCAGAGCCCAGCAGGCAGAGCGGTTACCCTGGTGTGGCTCTGCTTGCTCGTTTGGAGAATGAGCTCTTCATGTCCGTCCCGTGTCCGTGTTTCTGGTCCGCGCCGGGCAAGCTTGCGTGGAGCTGGGGAAGGTGGCGTGGAGTGCCGTCCCGCCCAGAGCGGCTGGCTGTTGGGAAGGCACTAGTTTGCCCGTGTGCTGGAAGCTCTGTGTGCAGCCTCTCGTGCAGGAGGACCCTTGGCTTCCTCCACTTGGAGACAGCGGCGGCGGCGACGTTCGGCATCAGGGTCGTATCCCCGTGTCCCACTTTGCGGCCCAGGCTGCAGGCAGGCCCCAGATGCCTGGGCAGAGCGTGTGGCACCGTGCTGCTCTCTGGGCACCCGGTGGAGGGGAGGGGGCCCGGTGCCGAATTCTGCTGCATTGGGTTTCGTCTCTTGTCGGTGTTGGCGCTTTTGTCTGTCATCCAACCCAGCCTTCCCTTCTGTCCTGCAGGTCACCCCGTGGGCCGTAGGGCCCCAACCTGTCCGAGGACCAGCCTGCGTGGCCTGCCCCGGGTGAGGCCCATCGTCGCCCAGCTGGGCACCTGAACCTGGTCCCCATTGGTGCCCTGTGCAAACTCGCCCCCCACCGCCAGCTGCTCTGCTCGGTAAGAGGAAAGCATAGTCCTCTGTTTCTTCCTTGAGTCACTGCAGAAGAAGGGAAGATCGCTCTCCGGGGCTTCCCCGTGCACGGGCGGCCTTGACTGGGCTCACGGCCGTGTCCCTCTGGTCCCTAAGAAGACGCACTTGATGGACCGCGTCTTCCCCGTCCTGCCCTGGGGAGGGAGGTGTCTGTTGTAGAGGGAAAGATGGTCCTCTGACGGGGGCAGACGTGTCTGTTCTGCACACGGGCCTTCAACAGACACCACGTTCTGGGCTCCCTGGAGGACAAGCCCGCCCCTGTCACTGTCTGCAGCGAGTGGAGCCCTGACCTTCCACAGCCGATAATCTGTTATGGAAGAAACACCCGAACCCGGGGCCTGTGGTCTCTTCAGTCAAGGGTCCTGAGACCTGTCTCCCACTCGGTCTGATGTGAGATTTAGTGTGATATGGGGAAGAAGGCCTCAAAGATCTTTTGCGCTTCAGCAAACTAACATGTTTTGTAAGGCAGTGAACCGTGAAAGGGTGTTTTGTATTTTATTTTATCTATGCCGAGAAGCTAGTTGACTCGGGGAAGGACATAGGTTAGTGGTAAATAGAATGCTTGCTTAGCATGCGGAATTCCGTGTGCTCATTCCCTTTACCTTCATTTAAAAACAGAAGAAAAAGAAAAAACAAAAACAAGAGCAATCTTCAAATGTTAGAAATACATAGTGCGCAAACCCAACTTCCATATCCATTCTTTTTACGTGTTTTTTACTTACTACTTGGTTTGAAATATATCCCAAACGTGACTTAAGCATTTTTTTCAGAAAATGCTCTAACTCTTTGAATGTCTTTTCTGCCACTTTTGTTTTGACACATCCACGAACGGAGATAGACGCACATGGTGGTTTTAATATACATTCGTGAATATTCTCATTAATGTACCTGTAACTACATTTAACAAATGGTGTGTCAGTGCGGCACTTTACAGAAGAGAGAGGAAGAGAATCTTCCTGGGATGAGGTACAGAGTCTTGTTGTTAAAGTCCTTGTGTGACTATATAAGTACCAGGGGATTAAGAGACATAAACCGGGGGTTGGTATGGGCGTGCATTTTCACGTTTGCATCTGCTGATGAGAATTTTTGACTTATGTTTTTAACTTACAGTTTAGGATGTGATTCTGTGCTTAATGCCGTAGGACTGGATAATGCACTTGTGTTCATTTTCCAGACTCACCTAGTGAAGCCAGTGTCTGAATGGGCATTCTTGTTTTCATGGTCTTTCCCTTACAGTTCTTTAGAGGATATTTAAAAGAAAAACATCCCTGGGAAAGTTACGTGCATCTTGGTGTTGGTTCTTGTTTTAGCCGTCCTCACTTGAAATTAATTACCTGATGTTTCATTTTCAAGGCAGCATGTTTTGTCTTCCCATTCCACCGCCAGTAACAGTGGTCTAGTTTCCTTAATGCCTTACGCTGTTTCCCACCTGCTCCTTTTACTCAGGCTGCCGTTCCCCAAAGCCCCTCCACATCCCCCCACTGCGCTGGACCTCTCTTTTATGAAACAGTGCGGTCTTCCAAGCATTCCCTGAGCTATCCACGTGCAGCGGACTCTCCTGTCCTTTGTGGCGTTACTGTACCCATTCACCTCCGTTGTAGAGCTGTTGAAACTTTTCTGTGCAGATTTGTTTTCATGGATCCTGTGCCTCTGGCAGAACAGAGAGGTGAATCTGCCTTTTATTTGTACCGCCAGCTTCTCCCAAGATAGGGCTTATGTTCTGATAGCTTCGGTAAATAACTGTTGTCTACCTGACTGACTAAGCGTAGGCACATGATCTGAAGTTCGGTTCCTGATATATCTTGTTTTGTGTTCCTAGGAAGGGGCGACTAAGCCCGAAATTACAAAACCGGAGTACGCTACTGGGACTGTAGAAGTTGCTCCGCAGGAGCTGACGGATCTTAAAACACGGACCTCTGTTGGTGGAGCACACGGAGCTTATTATACACTGGGAAAGTTAGTGAACGTGGCTGGCATTTCTTGTTCTCTGTGCCTAGAGACTTGTGTGTTCTGTGGGGAAGGGTATATGTAGCTCAGCAGTAGAGAGAATGCGGGCTTAGCATGCAGGAGTTCCTGGGGTCAGTATCCAGTTCCTCCAAGAAACGAGTGTGATACGGGGAAGGAAGGAAGGAAGGAAGGCGCAAAGTATTTGTTTCGCTTCAGCAATGTCTTCGCAGGAAAGACGAATCCTCCACCTTTTTCTCTGGTTTTTAGCCGACGCAGGACCTGGCGCGGCTCCGGTGTGGCCCGGCAGCGCCCGCCCACCTGCGGCGGCCCCGGAGGCCCAGGTAAGTGGGGTGGTCATGCTCTGTTCGGCCTCGTCCTGGGATATGTGATCTTCCCATTCTCCCGGCAGCCGTTCCTGGCCTCGTCTGCAGACTGTGTGTCCTGTGACTTTTCTGGCGTGGCGTGTCGCTGCCTTTTTCAGACTCAAAACTCTTGCCCAGGAGCCAGTGGGCTGCTTCTCCCGGGAGCACTTCGACTTCGCTGGTGCCTGCAGGAGCCATGATGGAGTGCTTAGGAGCCTGGGCCCGCAGACTTTGACTGTGGGTTTCTCGAAGCAGCATGAGGAGGGTGAGCCCTCTCTCCACACTGACCTCTTGGCTCGGCTGACTCCTTCCTGACCTCCTGCACCTGGGGTTGCTCCTGGGTCACTGAGACGGATTTCTGTGTCGTCGTTCTTTTGACTGGTTTCCCGGCTCAGGCCAGGTGATTCTCCTGTTTAGAATGTCCATTCAGATCCTGGTAACTGGAAAAGGGGCAAAGCCCTCCCTCCAGCTTTGTACGGTGTGCTTTGTGCAACTTGGAGTCTTCCTGGGTCTGGTAAACATCACAGCACTTCACTGTCTTTTCTCGGGAGGTAAGTGTGACTTGGCCGCTGCCTCCAGTTTTACTCTGGGCAGTAAAGCCTTTCTCTCGGAGATGGTGCGTTTGTAGTAGGAAATAGAGGCTGGAATGGAAAGAGCCCGCCGTGAAAATGCCTCCTTCCCTGCGGGGGAATTCCAATGCGCCCCAGAGTGCGTACGTTGTGTTTGCCCCCACCCTGCGCCGGGTCGGGCCTGCCCTGGAAGCTGTCAGAGCTGCTCGTCGGTCTCATGGCACACCGTGGGGTTTTGCGCACGAGCTGGTACAGTCCCTTTGGTGTCAGGTGTGGGGTTGAGACTCCCCACGTCACTCTCCCGTAGCACGCATTTAGGGTGCGTTCCATAGCGAACGTAACATCCAGACGTCCCTGAGGATAGGGATGATTGTAGCCGAACCTGAGTCCCTTCTGAGGACAGCCTTGTCCCCTTAGGATCCCTTGGCCAGCTCTGCTGCAGGACTCCGGGTTGCCCAGCTCCCCAGGGCTTTTTGAGCCCAGGGGCAGCCCCTGTGGGTCTGAGGAGGGCCCTTTGTGTGGAGGGTGCAGAAAGGGCCTGGCAGGGTCCTGCAGGCAGAGCCCTGGAGGCAGAGCGTTGACCCTGGTGCGGCTCTGCTTGCTCGTGTGGAGAATGAGCTCTTCACATCCGTCCCGTGTCCATGTTCCTGGTCCGCGCCGGGCAATCTTGCGTGGAGCTGAGGAAGGTGGCAGTGAGGGCCGTTCCGCACAGAGTGGCTGGATGTTGGGAAGGCGGTAGTTTGCCCGTGTGCTGGAATCTCTGTGTGCAGCCTCTCGTGCAGGAGGACACTTGTCTTCCTCCAATGGGAGACTGCGGCGTCGGCGACGTTCGGCGTCAGGGTCGTATCCCCGTGGCCCCCTGTGCGGCCCAGGCTGCAGGAACGCCCCAGAGGGCTGGGCAGAGCGTGTGGCACCGTGCTGCTCCCAGGGAACCCGGTGGAGGGGAGGGTGTACGGTGCCGACGGCTGCTGCGTTGGGTTTCGCCTCTTGTCGGTGTTGGCGCTTTTGTCTGTCATCCAAACCAGCCCTCCCTTCTGTCCTGTAGGTCACCCCGTGGGTTAGAGGGCCCCAAATTTTCCAAGGACCAGCCTGCTGGTCCTGCCCCTGGTGCGGCCCTTTGTCGCCCAGCTGGGCACCTGCACCTGGTCCCCATTGGTGCCCTGTGCAACCCCGCTCCCCACCGCCAGCTGCTCCGCTCAGTAAGAGGAAAGCATAGTCCTCTGTTTCTTCCTTGAGTCACTGCAGAAGAAGGGCAGATCGCTCTCCGGGGCTTCCCCGTGTACGGGCGTCCGTGTCTGGGCTCACGGCCGTGTCCCTCTTGTCCCTTAGCAGACGCACTTGATGGACCGCGTCTTCCCCGTCCTGCCCTGGGGAGGGAGGTGTCTGTTGTAGAGGGAAAGAGGGTCCTCTGACGGGGGCAGACGTGTCTGTCCTGCACACGGGCCTTCAACAGACACCACGTTCTGGGCTCCCTGGAGGACAAGCCCGCCCCTGTCACTGTCTGCAGCGAGTGGAGCCCTGAACTTCCACAGCCGATGATCAGTTATGGAAGACACACCCGAACCCGGGGCCTGTGGTCTCTTCAGTCAAGGGTCCTGAGACCTGTCTCCCACTCGGTCTGATGTGAGATTTAGTGTGATACGGGGAAGAAGGCCTCAAAGATCTTTTGCGCTTCAGCAAACTAACATGCTTTTGTAAGGCAGTGAACCGTGAAAGGGTGTTTTGTATTTTATTTTATCTATGCCGGGAAGCTAGTTGACTCGGGGAAGGACATAGGTTAGTGGTAAATAGAATGCTTGCTTAGCATGCGGAATTCCGTGTGTTCATTCCCTTTACCTTCATTTAAAAACAGAAGAAAAAGAAAAACAAAAACAAGAGCAATCTTCAAATGTTAGAAATACATAGTGCGCAAACCCAACTTCCATATCCATTCTTTTTACGTGTTTTTTACTTACTACTTGGTTTGAAATATATCCCAACCGTGACTTAAGCATTTTTTTCAGATAATGCTCTAACTCTTTGAAAGTATTTTCTGCCACATTTGTTTTGACACATCCACGAACGGAGATAGACGCACATGGTGGTTTTAATATACATTCGTGAATATTCTCATTAATGTACCTGTAAATACATTTTAGAGATGGTTGTCAGTGAGCCACTTTACAGAAGAGAGAGGAAGAGAATCTTCCTGGGATGAGGTACAGTCTCTTGTTGTTAATGTCCTTGTGGTACTATATAAATACCAGGGGATTCTGAGACATAAACCGGGGGTTGGTGTGAGTGTACATTTTCACGTTTGCATCTGCTGATGAGAATTTTTGACTTATGCTTTTAACTTACAGTTTAGGATGTGATTCTGTGCTTAATGCCGTAGGACTGGATAATGCACTTGTGTTAATTTTCCAGACTCACCTAGTGAAGCCAGTGTCTGTATGGGCATTCTTTTTTTCAGGGTCTTTCCCTTATAGTTCATTAGAGGATATTGAAAAGAAATTCATCCCTGGGAAAGTTAGGTGCATCTTGGTGTTGGTTCTTGTTTTAGCCGTCCTCACTTGAAATTAATTAAGTGATGTTTCATTTTCAAGGCAGCTTTTTTTTTCTTCTCATTCCACCGCCAGTAACAGTGGTCTAGATTCCTTAACGCCTTACGCTGTTTCCCACCTGCTCCTTTTACTCAGGCTGCCCTTCCCCAAAGCCCCTCCACATCCCCCCTCTGCGCTGGATCTCTCTTTTACGAAACAGTGCGGTCTTCCCAGCATTCCCTGAGCTATCCACGTGCAGCGGACTCTCCTGTGCTTTGTGGCGTTACTGTACCCGTTCACCTCAGTTGTAGAGCTGTTGAAACTTTTCTGTGCTGATTTGTTTTCATGGATCCTGTGCCTCTGGCAGAACAGAGAGGAGAATCTGCCTTTTATTTTTACCGCCAACTTCTCCCAGGATAGGGCTTATGTTCTGATAGCTTCGGTAAATAACTGTTGTCTACCTGACTGACTAAGCGTAGGCACATGATCTGAAGTTAGGTTCCTGATTTATCTTGTTTTTTGTTCCTAGGAAGGGGTGACTAAGCCCGAAATTACAAAACCGGAGTACGCTACTGGGACTGTAGAAGTGGCTCCGCAGGAGCTGACGGATCATAAAACACTGACATCTTTTTGTGGAACACACGGAGCTTATTATTCACTGGGTAAGTTTGTGAACGTGGCTGGCATTTCTTGTTCTCTGTGCCTAGAAAATAGTGTGCTCTGGGTGGAAGGGTATATGAAGCTCAGCAGTAGAGAGAATGCGGGCTTAGCATGCAGGAGTTCCTGGGGTCAGTATCCAGTTCCTCCAAGAAACGAGTGTCATACCGGGAAGGAAGGAAGGAAGGAAGGCTCAAATATTTTGTTTCGGATCAGAAGTGTCTTCGCAGGAAAGCCTAATCCTCCATCCTTTTCTGTGGTTTTTAGCCGACGCGTGACCTGGCGCGGCTCCGGTGTGGCCCGGCAACGCCCGCCCACCTGCGGCTTCCCCGGAGGCCCAGGTAAGTTGGGTGGTCATGCTCTGTTGGGCCTCGTCCTGGGAAATGTGATCTTCCCGTTCTCCCGGCAGCCGTTCCTGGCCTCGTCTGCAGACTGTGTGTCCTGTGACGGGTCTGGCGTGGCATGTCGCTGCCTTTTTCAGACTCAAATCTCTTGCCCAGGATCCAGTGGGCTGCTTCTCCCGGGAGCCTGTCGCCTTGGCTGGTGCCTGCATGAGCCATGAGGGAGTGCTTAGGAGCCGGGGCCCGCAGACTTTGACTGTGTGTTTCTCGAAACCGCATGAGGAGGGTGAGCCCTCTCTCCACACTGGCCTCTTGGCTCGGCTGACTCCTTCCTGACCTCCTGCACCTGGGGTTGCTCCTGGGTCACTGAGATGGATTTCTGTGTCGTCGTTCTTTTGACTGGTTTCCCGGCTCAGGCCAGGTGATTCTCCTGTTTAGAATGTCCATTCAGATCCTGGTAACTGGAAAAGGGGCAAAGCCCTCCCTCCAGCTTTGTACGGTGTGCTTTGTGCAACTTGGAGTCTTCTTGGGTGTGGTAAACGTCACAGACCGTCATTGTCTTTTCTCGGGAGGTAAGTGTGTCTTGGCCGCTGCCTCCAGTTGTACTCTGGGCAGAAAAGCCTGGCTCTCGTATATGGTGCGTTTGTAGTAGGGAATAGAGGCTGGAAGGGAAAGAGCTCGCCGTGAAAATGCCTCCTTCCCTGCGGGGAAATTCCGATGCGTACCAGAGTGAGGACGTTGTATTTGTCCCCCACTCTGCGCCAGGTCGCGCCTGCCCTGGAAGCTGTCAGAGCTGCTAGTCGGTCTCATGGCACACAATGGGGTTTTGCGCACGAGCTGGTACAGTCCCTTTGGTGTCAGATGTGGGGTTGAGACTCCCCAGGTCACTCTTCCATAGCACGCAGGTGGGGTGCGTTCCGTAGCGAACGTAAAATCCAGACGTCCCTGATTATAATGATTATTGTAGCGGAGCCTGAGTCCCTTCTGAGGACAGCCTTTTCCCCTCAGGAGCCCTTGGCCAGCTCCGCCGCAGGACTCCGGGATGCCCAGCTCCCCAGGGCTCTTTGCGCCCAGGTGCAGCCCCTGCGTGGAGGAGGGTGCCCTTTTTGAAGAGGGGGCAGAGTGGGCCTGGCAGGGTCCTGCAGGCAGAGCCCTGCAGGCAGAGCCCTGCAGTCACAGCCCTGCCGACAAAGCAGTGACCCTGGTGCGGCTCTGCTTGCTCGTGTGGAGAATGAGCTCTTCACGTCCGTCCCGTCTCTGTGTTCCTTGTCCACACCGGGCAAGCTTGCGTGGAGTTGGGGAAGGTGGCGGGGAGGGCCGTCCCGCCCAGAGAGGCTGGCTGTTTGGAAGGCCCTTGTTTGCCCGTGTGCTGGAAGCTCTGTGTGCAGCCTCTCGGGCAGGAGGACCCTTGGGTTCCTCCACTTGCAGACAGTGGCGGTGGTGACGTGCGGCTTCAGGGTCATATCCCCGTGCCCCCCTGTGCGGCCCAGGCTGCAGGCAGTCCCCAGAGGGCTGGGCGGAGTGTGTGGCACCGTGCTGCTTTCTGGGCACCCGGTGGAGGGGTGGGTGCCCGGTGCCGATGGCTGCTGCGTTGGGTTTCGTCTCTTATCGGTGTTGGCGCTTTTGTCTGTCATCCAACCCAGCCCTCCCTTCTGTCCTGCAGGTCACCCCGTGGGCCGGAACTCCCCAACCTTTCCGAGGACCAGCCTGCGTGGCCTGTCCCGGGTGCGGCCCGTCGTCGCCCAGCTGGGCACCTGCACCTTGTCCCCCTTGGTGCCCTGTGCAACCTCGCCCTCCGCCGCCAGCTGCTCCTCTCGGTAAGAGGAAAGCATAGTCCTCTGTTTCTTCCTTGAGTCACTGCAGAAGAAGGGCAGATCGCTCTCCGGGGCTTCCCCGTGCACGGGCGGCCGTGACTGGGCTCACGGCCGTGTCCCTCTGGTCCCTTAGCAGACGCAATTGATGGACCGCGTCTTCCCCGTCCTGCCCTGGGGAGGGAGGTGTCTGTTGTAGAGGGAAAGAGGGTCCTCTGACGGAGGGCAGACGTGTCGGTTCTGCACACAGGCCTTCAACAGACATCACGTTCCGGGCTCCCTGGAGGACAAGCCCGCCCCTGTCACTGCAGCGAGTGGAGCCCTGACCTTCCACAGCCGATAATCTGTTATGGAAGAAACACCCGAACCCGGGGCCTGTGGTCTCTTCAGTCAAGGGTCCTGAGACCTGTCTCCCACTCGGTGTGATATGAGAGCGATTGTCATATGGGAATGAAGGCTCAAATTTTTGTTTTCCTTGAATATAGTCTTCTCTGATTAGCCTAATCCTCCATCCTTTCTGTGTTTTTTTTCCGATTCAGAACCTCGTGTGTCTCCTGTGTTCAACGGTAACTCCCACCCTCCTGAGGCGACCACGGAGGCCTAGATAAATTGGGAGATCTTTTTCAGTGAATGTGTTTCTGGGATATGTATTCTTTTTGTTTTTGCAGCAGCCTCTTGTGTCCTTGTCTGCAGACTGTTTGTTCTGTTATGGGTCTGTCATTTCTTTTTGTTTTCAAATTCAAACTCTTGCCCAGTTTCCATTGGCTTTTCCTCTCCTCCTGTCACCTTGAGTGTTACTTGCAGACGCCATCTGCGAGGGAGTGCATGAGGGCTGAAGACCTCAGATTTTGACTGTGTTTTTCTTAAAATAGCATAAGAATGGTGAGCCCTTGCTCCATGCTGACTTCTCCTGGCTTGGTTAACTCCTGTTTTCCTTCTTCTCTTGGAATTGCTCCTGTTTCACTGAGACCGGTTCCTGTTGTCATGCTTTGAATGGTTTCCTGGCTCAATCTGTGGGATTCTCCTTTGTATAATGCCCATTCAATTCCTTGTAACTGAAAACTGATCTAAGCCACCCCTCCAGCCTTACACCGTGGTGTTTGTGCAACTTTGAGTCTTCCTGGGTGTGGTAATATCACAGGCCATCACTGTCTCTTCTGGGGTGGTAAAGGTGCCTTCCCCGCTGCCTCCAGTTGTACTCTTGTGCAGAAAAGCCTGATTCTCAGAGATGGTGCATTTGTAGTAGGGAATTGAGGCTAGAAGGGCAAGTGCCCGCCATGAAAATGCCTACTTCCCTGCAGGACCAATTTGCACCACAGTCCTGGCATCATGTTCTCCATCCCGCGGTGGGTCGGTTCTGCCCTGGAAGCTGTCACAGCTTCTTCTCTGTCTCATCACACACCGTGGGATTTTCCACATGAGCTAAAATCCCGTTGGTGTTATTTGCAGGATTGAGACTTCCCCCTTCCCTTTCCCATATGACAAATGTAGTGTGCTTTTCCTAGCGAACTTAAAATCCAGACATCCCTGCCAATAAGGATGATTGTAGCGGAGACTGACTCCCTTCTGAGGACAGCTTTGTCCCCTCAGAAGCACTTTGCCAGCTCCCCCACAGGACTGCGGGATGCCCAGCTCCTCAGAGCTCATTGCGCCCAGGGGAAGCTCCTGCTGGTGGAGGAGGGCCCTTTGTGATCAGGGAGTAGAGAGGGTCTGGCAGGGTCCTGCAGATAGAGCAAGTACCCAGGTGCGGCTCTGATTCTATGTGGAAAACCAGGCCTTCACTTCCTTTCTTTCTCTGTGTTTCTGGTTCATGCAGACCATGCTTCTGTGGAGCTGGGGAAGGTGTCAGGGTGGGTTGTCCTGCACAGAGAGGCTTCCTGTTTGGGAGGTCCTACTTTATCAATTTGCTGGAACCTCTGTACATCATCTCAGGCAGGACTCTCGCCTTCCTCCACTTACAGACACCGGCAGTGTCATGTGGCAACAGTGTTTTATCCCCAAGGTCGAGTGTGTGGCCCTGTTCTGCTGTCTGGGCACCCGGTGGAGGGGAGGGTGCCCTGTGCTGACAGCTGCTGCATTGGGTTTCAGGTTCTGTAGGTGTTGTTCCTTTTGTCTGTCATCCAACACAGCTCTCTCTTCTGTTCTGCAGGTCACTGTGGATTCCCGATGTCCCGGTACTTGTGCAGGACCACTTGGTGTGCCTCACCCGATGGAACACCCAGCATCACTTCTCAGAGGCTATTCATCACCACCACCCCCACCTCTGTTGTGGCCTATGCGGTCTCACCCACCGCCACCACCACCACCACCAGTTACAGCACTCGGTAAGATGAGAGCATGTGCTTCTGCTCCCTTGTCGAGTCTTTGCAGAAGGGGAGATGGCACTCCAGGGCCTTGCGATGCCTGAGGAAATCTGACTTGGGACATTGTGACGTCTGTCTAGCTTCCCAGCACACACATCTGATGGACTGTGTCATTTCCCCATCCTGACCTGGGAAGCAGATGTCTCTTGTATAGAACAGAAGAGACTTTTGACAGAATATCAAATGAATTTGAAGTCCCAGTTTGGCAGATGTGCCTCTTGCATGGACCATGTGATGTGCTCTGTGAGGGGTGAAGCACACCCCTAACTTCAGGGGCTCATGGGGTTGCCTCGAGGGGTAAGGGAGCGAGTGAGGGAGAGACATTCACAGCAGACAGCTTGTCACCATAGCAGATGTGCCCGTGCAGGGCCTCAGAGTGCAGAAGAGGGACACGTGAGCCACACAGGAGTGAATAAGAGGGTGTGGAGGGGAAGAAAGAAATTGAAGGGCTGCCCAGTGGGCGTTTGTTGGGTTCACTCAGATGGAGCTGGAAGGTCACTCCGGGCAGGGCAGGCAGCTCAGGTGGGCCATGTGAATGCAGCGTGAGGTCCACTCAGAGCCACGTATGTGTGCAGGGGACTCAGTGCAGCCATGCACGTATCCCCTTCAGAACCCAGTGCCTCCAGAAATCCCTCAGTTCACAACCTCATATAAAGATGATTGTTCTCTAGGGTTACTGAAAGTTCTGTGTCTGGATGAAATCTCTGGATATCAGAGAAACTGAAATTTAGCTTGTTTTTTTCAGGGTAATTTGTGTGGTTGAAGTTTTCTTTTGCCCCAGTGATTTGAAAAGTGCAGGCAGGATTTAGATCAGCTGAGCAGGTGCCTTTCCCTTCAGCATGAGGCAGGTTCTTTGGGGGAAGTCAGGGGTGATCAGGAGACACCCTGTAGGACCCCTGTCCCTACACCCCTGCTCCCTCCTGTCACCATGCCCACTGTCAGCTTGGCATCTCCACATTTATGTCACAAGATCCAATTTCTGATTCTTTGAGTTCTTGCAGTTCATCCCCTAACACCAAGACTCAGTGGGGCCCCCACAGGGTCTCAGCATTATTCTCTGTGAGCCGGGGGTAATGCTGGTCCCTGACGTCATTGTGAGGAGGGTTGGGTCAAGCACACACATTGTTTTGCAAAATGACTGGGACATATTTCTCACTCAGCATTCTCATAGTTTAAAAGAAAGTGTCTGCACACAGAATCATCAAAAGAGACCTTAGGAAGTACATTAAATTAAACTGAAGATATAAGAGCTCAGGCCCAGAGCTTACCATTCTCTGCTTTAAACAAAAGGCAAAAGGTCCCATTCTTCTATTAAATATTAGGTCTTACTAGTTAAAGAAGGAATTCAAATAATGAGAATGAGCACATTTTGAGATCTGTGTCTGAGATGTGAAAATAATTATTGTCATTCTGTATAGACAGGGAGATGCACACACAGACTACAGTGTCCGTCAGAGGCCATACATACATTAGAGAAGACAAAATCAGGAAAAAATAAGATCCTATTAAAATAAATAACTCTTTTTGCCTTACAGCACAGTCCATTTGCCACATGAAGGGGCCCCTCAGCTGTGGCAATGATGTGTTTAGAGAAGATGTCAGAGGTGCATTACGGCCCGAATGTTTCCCTGCTCCAACCTGCCCCCTCTGCTGTTCTCTCCTATTGTCACCCCTAATGAAATTGTCACAGTTCTCTCTGTGTCAGTGTCTGCTTCCTGGAGGACTAGTGGTCACACCCTCTTGAGGGCATGCAGTGATTCACGGGCACACAACTCACAAACCAGCAGGAACTAAGATGACAGGGCAGATGCAAGGTTACCCCTTCAGGGCAGCAGTGACCACAGGGGCCCCGGGGCTCCTCCTGGGTGGTGGGTACAGCCTGTGTCTAGATCTAGTGATGGCTGTGCTGCTTCAGTCAGTAAACACTCACTGGGCATGTGGGGCCTGTCAGTCACAGGGGTGTCCGGTCATGAGCTAGATGACCAGAATGAAGTGGCCGTGTCTCATGGTGAGGAACGGATGAGGTGCAGGGAGGCCATGGGCGTCCAGCGAGAGGCCCTGCACTGACCAGGCCCGTGCCCCCGCCCCGCGTCAGCTGCCCGGCAGCCCCGGCTCCAGGCAGACCCTGAGGGGGGCTGAGGGCGGCAGTGCTCTCAGTGGGCCCCATGAGAGCCCTTCATCCTCCCACAGCCTCCTGACTCTGAGGTAGGCCAGGCAGGGTCAGTGGTTGGGGTGCCACCACTGCCAGGGAGAAGGTGTTGGGCATAAAAAGAGTCCACTCCACTCTGCGCCAGCTGTCCCTGGAGCCAACGGGGCCCTCCCTCCTTCCAGGTGGGGGAGGCAGCCAGCCCTGCAGCAGCTCTGGGGTCCAGGCTGGGCCACAAACAGGTCAAGGTGGGACTGCTGTGCTGCCCGGGAAGTGGGGGGGATCAGCGATGCAGCAGCAAATGCCAGCAGGAGCAGCTCTGTAACCAGGCTCCTCCACTGTGAGCAGAGCTGGGGCTGGAACATCGCTGTGAGGGTGGGAGTGCTGGGAGTGATGTGGCCCTGTGGCTCTGTGGCCCTGGACAGGGCTAGACCTGAGCTCAGGGCCTGAGGGCCTGGGGGAGAGGCAGAGAAAGACACACGCAGGGAGAGACAGTGTGTGAGTGAGAGAGAGAAAGGTGGGGGTCAAGTCCTAGAGAGGGACAGGAGGTGACAAGAGAGGGACACCAGGTGGGGGGAAGCAGAGACAAGAGGAGGCAGGAAGGAAAGAGGGAGCCAGCCCAGTGTGCGTGGTGGGAGACGATGGGCCAGGGTGCCTGGGAAGGGGAGTTGGCCCATCCTTCACCAAGCCGTGTAGCTGCCACTGTCAGGGCCGCAGGGACCAGCAGCCCGCCCAGCTAGACAGGCACCATCGGCCCTCAGGAAGGGCCCTCCGGCCACTTCCAAGGTAAGGAGGACCAGGAGGGCTCTCCCCAGCACCACAGCAGCACCATCTCTAGCTTCACAGAGACCCTGTGAGCAGGCGCATTCCCGGCCCTGTTCCACAGAGGGGAAACTGAGGCTCGGCCAGCCAGCCAACTTGGCCCTGTCTGCAGGGTTATTCACTTACCCGATGCTTCTTTCCCAGGCAGGCCTGTGCCCCTTTCCTAAGAAGAGGGCCTATGACAAGCCCGAAGTCCTGGGTCCCACCCGACTGCCCTCCTGTGCTGGGTGACCTGGGCAGGTCTCTTCCCCTCCTTGGGCCTCGACTGTATGACCAGCGGCCCTTCTCCCCATCTTCCTGGGTAGTGGGACCCCAGCAGGGCCATCACTCCAGGCCTCCCATTCCCCTGGGTGGGTGTGGGGTGAGCTCTGGCTCTCGGGGGAATTCCTTTCTGGGCGAGGCGATGGCTCACGTGCGCTCACCACTTTTTATGGGGTCACATCCTGCTATTTCCGTCTGGAATGGGACTTATCTACCATGGAGCCTGAAACTTGGTTTTCCACATTTTTCAAAATTGGCCCTTGTGCAGAAGAGCGGCTCCCTTGGCCGGGGTGACAGACTCAGTCCTGGTGAGGAGGCCCTTCTTACTCCCCTCACCTCACTGCTGATGTTCACCCCCAAACTCCAGAGCCATGCTCACCCCCTTGGATTCCCTGCTCCCCCCTCCCCATGCCAAGCCCAGCCACCTCCTCCTGCCCCAGATACCCCTCCTCCTGAGGGAAGTTGTGGGGCCCTTAGGGTCAGGACTCCAAGCCCTGTGTAATGGCAGGGGACACCCCAGCTGATTGGTGACAGGCCTGGAAGCAAGGGTGGGGCCCTGGGCCCCAAGATGGGCTGTGTGGCCTTGGTCAGGTCACAGCCTCTCAGCCCAGCATCACAGCCTCGCACACCCCTCCAGGCCCACGTGCCTGAGATGTCAGTCACACACACAGGCTCCAGCCCCACTCCCCACCCCCATGCAGGCACATGGAGGGCACACATGTACACACAGGGACATGTACACACATACAGGAACATACATACATGCACAGGGACACACACACAGGCTCATCCCCCAGCCACCAGGATGCCACTTTTTCATTCTTACATGTTGCTGCTGTAATAAAATAATTAAAGCATGAATATTCAAATGGTAAATGCTAGAGAGGGTGTGGAAAAAGTGAACCCTTGTACACTGTCAGTGGGAATGTAGTTTGGTACAGCAGTTATGGAAAATGGTATGGAGAGTCCTCAAAAAACTAAAAATACACTTACTATATGATACAATAATCCCACTCCTGGGCATATATCCAAAGGAAGCATTAATACAGAAAGACACCAGCACCCCAATGTTCATAGCACTATTTACAATAGCCAAGACATGGAGACAGCTTAAATGTCCAGCAACAGATGACTGGATACAGAAGCCATGTCATGTATACAATGGAATACTACTCAGCCATAAAAAATAATATCATGCCATTTGGAGCAACATGGATGGCCCTGGAAAACATCATTCTAAGTGAAGAAAGCCAGAAAGAAAGAAAAACACCATATGACAATACTCATGTGGAATCTAAAATTAAACAGACTTAGAAAACAAACTCATGGTTATCAGAGGGGAACAGGGTGGGAAAGGATAGACTGGGAGTTCGAGATTTGCAGATAGTGAGTGGTAAATATAAAATAAAGCAACAAGTTTATACCACACAGCACAGGGAACCATAGTCAAAATCTTGTAGTAGCTCATGGTGAGAAAGGACATGAAAATGAATATACGAATGTTATTGTATGACTGAAGCATTGAGCTGTACACCAGAAATTGACACAAAATTGTAAACTGAATATAATTCAATAAAATAAAAATTTAAAAATCTGCATATTTAAAACGACCCTTGAGAGAAATGGCCCCATTTCACCAAAGGCAGGAAAACGCTGAGACACTATGGGGAGGAAGAGGGGAGATGGCGCTGAGAGGCCGGGAGAGCGGGAGGGCAGATATAGAGGGGCACCAGGCAGGGGGCAAACACGGAGAAGAGGGGATAGATGCTCTACCCCAAGGATCGCTTGCCAGCCAGATGTATGACAGGGCCATGTGGCATTTGGACAGGCCAGGGTGGAGCAGGGCGGAAAATGGGCCACGGGCTGACCTGGGCATCTTTCAGGCTTCCAGCTGGGCTGGGGATGGAGGGAAACATGTGACCCAGCCTCCCCTAGCCTCAAAGCAGGAGTCTTCGGACAAAACCTCGGACCATGGCTGTATAGAAAACGGAGCTAAACAAACATCAAATTTCTGTGAATTATATGTGGAAAATGTTGATTTATCGATGCCCAGTAGGCAGAGAAATAGTGCAAACTGCTCTAACTTGCTCCCAAACACACAGCATTGTAAACATGCACTCACCCAGACCTTGGCGCAGGACACTTGCATAAGAGTGGTCTGTTATTCCAAAGAAAGGATGAGGACTCAGAAAACCTGGGAGAAGGAGAAGGCAAATTAGAGAATGGAAACCAGTGCAGGATCTGACCTCTGGTAATGGAGCATCAAAGGTGAAACACTGTTTACCTTGGAAGCACACTCTCAAGAAGGCAGCAAGCATGGGATTGAAGGTGATGCGCTGAGTGTTAGAAGAGTGAACCACAGATGCTTGGCTGACAGAACTCAAAAAATTAGCACAAAATATCCCCACAATTGAATCTGAGACCAAGACCCGAGTTGCCAAATCTGAGCTAGCAGAGGCAGCGAAAAAGAGGGATAGGGCTATGGATGATGGCCCATGCAGAACTCAGGGATCTAGAGTACGTTGTGGGTTTTGGTGGGTACTTTCAAGAGAGCAAAGAGAACTGTGACTTCAGTGAGACAGCAACCACACTGGCGCATGAGGTTGAGTTTATCGATATGTCCTATGGCCACATCCACTGCATCTGCAGGACCAGAGACCAATTTGATATTTTGCCAAAACAGCACGTGTGGGGATCAATCAGAGATATCATGCATCTGGTCTGAGGGTTCCAGGGGGCGTTGGGTTGAAATCAGTATTAAAAGTTTTAGGATCCGCTATATTCGTAACCTAGACTTGGATAACGGTCTGGTTTGAGGCAGAGGATAAGGAAAAGTTCTGTGTTTGCTTTCGTGAACCCATGACTCAAGGATGAGAGAACAAGGAAGAGTGGTCAAAGTCCACAGCATGAGAAGATGAAGCATTTCTTACAGCATTATCTCCCAAATGCAGATGCTACATTTTGGACGGCACTGACAGGGTACTGCACCAAGGACACATAGGTCGGTCTGCGGGATCATCCCAGCAGGCCCTGAACTATGACATCCATACATATGCTTCCACTGGTGTTTCTGCAGACAGAGAAGTTCTGGGAAGAACAGGTAACATTGGGACATTCCCATGGCAGTAGAAAGAACAAGCGCACTCTATGTTGGCTCTTTTGAAGACACTCCAAAATGACGTACAGAGGAATGAAGACCTGAAAACATATAGAAGCTTCATTTCAAGTAGAGGAAGTGCCTTGTGCCCTTTCAGAACAGTGAGATTAGCGTAATAAAAATGAGGTTCTACTAATGAAATAGTATGGTGTGTACATCACAACAAAGGGAACACCAGCAATTAGAGATATAACAGACAACAAACACAGGAACAGGGCATGGCATCAAGGTCTAGGGAAAATTGTCCTCTCAGAAATGCCATGAAATTGCTTACACCAAATACTCTAAAGTTTTCATAAATCCAAGCCCTATAAGTCTATACTACATACCTGATAGTACTTGAAGAGTAGAGAAAAAGAAGTATAGTAAAAAAAACAGGAAGTGCCATTTTCTGTTCCAAAGTGATTAAAGGCACAAAAAATAAGCTTTCAAACAACTAGACGGCAAAACGATACCAGAGAAAAACACTGATGAACAGCAGGGCCTCTGAAAAACAAAAGGCAGAATACCAGAAAAGGGGAAGAGAAAGTCTAAAGAAGAAACCAATAATGACAGAAAACTCAATGGGTGAGATAATAACTGGGCTAAAGTCAGTCCTATGCAGACTACATAATGCAGAGGGACTCGTGAATGACTGTGATGACAGGGGAACAGAAATCAATAGATCAGAAGAAGACACAGAAAAGCAAGTGCAAACCAACGCAAACATCGCTGTTGAATCATGGGTTAAGACAAAGCAGGAAAGAAAAGGACTCATAGAATTCCCAAATGGAAAAGCAAGAGAAAAAATAAAAATTCTGAAAAGGAATTTGTACAAAAATCAAAATGAAACTTGCTGAAAACCAAGAAAGGATCATCTATACGAATTCAGGAAGTACACAGCGTCCAAATGAGGTGGAATCCCAATAGACCAACAAGGAGCTGTAGAATTCAAATAAACAAATTTCATGATCATCCCAGTGATGTAAAATGCACCTCGAGGAAAGCAACTTAGCCACAACAGAACCTCCAGAGGGGTTTCAGCTGATATCTCGGCAGAAATTTTGCTGCACGGGTAGAAGTGCGAGGACATAGACCATACCCTGAATGAGAAAAAGCTGCAATCTAGGGTAGCCTATGCCAAATGACCGCCGTTTATAACAACGGCAGGGCTAGGGAATTTCACTGACAGGCAAACCTTAAAAGAATTCAGCAGTTTGAGACTGATCCTAAAACAAAAATTGAGAATCCTACCCTGAGTAGAAAAGTAGCATGATGAAATGAAAATAACAAAACCATTATTGCAAATGCAAGAAGAGCCTGAGTTGCAAAGAAGTAAAAAGAAGAAGGCAAGGAGGACATCAAAATCCTAAAGATGGGAGAGGGTAGCAGGAAATCATAGGTGATTTTAAGCACTATCTTAAGTGATTCACATATATGAATCTCTGATTGAAGCAAACGGAGTGATGCATGGCCTAATGTGTTCGCAAACAAACAAACAATCAGACAAACAAACAACAAAAGTTTACATTTGGCTGACATATACCAAACAACCATGATTATTCAAAACAAATTCTCAAAGTGATGTCAAGGATTATTCATCACGCAATGACCCAGTATCGCGGCTAGCATGTACTCCAAACACTTGTATTCAGAACACAGACGCGTGCATTAGTATTCATAGATACTGATCCAGCAGTGCATATCTTGACCCAAACAAAATGACGGTTTTCAACAACAGTGGGTCATAGAAAGGGATATAGATTTACAAGAATTCCAAAAGGATGAATGAATGCCATATTCTAACCTAGGTAGAGAAGAAATGGCATAAGCCTATAACAAAGACAATTAGCTCTGCAAAACTGTACTAAGAGCAAAAGAGACATAAAGGAAAGTGCACGTTGGGATTGGTTTCATTTCTAGGAATTTCAGCCCCCATGAAAAAAACGGATCCATGTTCTGAGAGTGTGGGTGTTTCAGCAGAAAGCAACAGACGGATATGTATTCTGGGTGAATGGTTATTACACAAACATGAGTTTCCTGGAGTGGGTCTCTGTGTACTGTGAATTGTTAGAAAGTTTAAAGAGCTGTCAATCGATAAACTGAACATGGACACACTTCCCTCCGTTTTTACTGTGTATACAGATCTGAAAAAAAGGAAAGAGGGAAGAGAAAAGACCATGGGAACCTTGTTGATATAATCAAATTTCCCTTAGGGACCTCTCGTCTAAAGCAGCCTCTCCCCCAACACTGACTTAATGCATCAACCACTGTCAATGTCACTTACCGGTTGGATTCCAGGTGGAATGTTGGTGTGTACCATGAGGCTTGTTGCGGCTGGTGGGTCCAAGGTAACTGGGCAGAATTCTGTGGGTGGATCAGTGTGATGGAGGGGCTGCCGCCCTATGTGGAGATTGGCTTAAGTCTTTGGTTCGGGAATCTGTGTAAGTTGGAGATACTGCTGCTGCCCAAAGACCTGAGTTCACGGGTCAGTTTCCAGAATCTGAAAGGGCATACAGTCGAAGAACTGTCATCAGCTTAAAGCTGAGGCTCCAAGGTACGTTCAGACTTGCCCATTCTTTTTGACGTCGACTTTATGGGAGACACGAAGAGAAGTTGGCAAAAAGCTGGCTGCATGGACTGAGGAGACGTGCGAACACATTGATGAGAATTGTTCTGCTACGCTGAAGATTATCGTCATGGAGACATCTCTAGAGAATACCATGGTCGAAAGGAATTCATGAGAGCTACTGAACCACGCTGATACTGGCAGAAACATACTGAGTGTGAACTTGTACTTGAGAAATTTACTCAATTCTCTGCTCCAAGAATGGGTCCATGATTACTGATGTCTAAAAGAGAACAGATGGCAGAGATGATAAAAGCGCTCATGTTCTTGGAAGAGTTCATGAGAATCCACACATCCCAAGGGGCAGTTATGAAGCATTCAGACCAAAATGAAATAAGCCCAAGTAAGCCGATTCCCAGGATTGTGCCTAGCTATCAATCACATGCTCTTCCCTCCACTCCACTCAGACATCCATTTCAAAGGGTCAGAACCTGAGCTGCAATGAATCCAGTATTAGGAGAGCAAGCCCCTACTAGAATCAGAGTACCTCATCTTTCACACTCGGTAAATAGTGAACCCCTTAAAGGTCAAATACTCTCGACTAAAATAGATAGGAATTGAACACTTAGCTCACACAAAGGAATGATGACCTTGCCGTATATTCAGGAAATGCTGGGATTATGTAATTTTTGGGCTGAAAGGAGTGTGGTAAGTGAGTGGAATATTTGACTGATCTTGAACATGTATTAGGCCTCAGTTTTTCAAGACAGTACAGGAAAATATTAGAAGTCAGATAGTGAACTGAACTGTAAAAGTCACCAAAAATATTAAAGACACAGTTTATGTGGACCGTCGTTCCCTTTCGTCAAGCCCCGGGTGCACTATATCTTGGAGGTGCAGACTTGGTTGTGTTAAATTGCTTTACCCAACATGATCGGAAGATTAAGCATTATCAGCACTGATAGAAGAACACCTGGTTCTCAATAGCCTAGCATAGCTACAGCAGGTTTCTCAAAGTTAAATGCCTCTAGGTGCTTTTGGAATCAAGCCTAAATTTATATATTCTGTTTAGATTTTCTTGTATATTCCTAGAGAGGAATGTTACCCCTTGAAATGCAAACATTGCCTAGTATGTGTCATTGGGAGTAAAGGGCATCAGGTGAACAAGGGAAACACAGATTGGGGGTTATTTCATGGTTCCAATAGGTACTTAATGGTTCCTATTGTTGCTGGAGGCTTCAAGAGAAAAGATTTGGCATGTCCCCTTCAAACTTTTGGACTGCTATTGTACATTGAGTCTGCCGGTTTTTTCCTTAGAGCTGACAAATTGTTACAAAAATTGACAAGACTGGCTTCTAGGTTGAGGTGGTAATTTTCAAAAATTAACTTCAATTTCATATAAATCCCAAAACACGTAAATCGATACTATTAACCTTCTTAAAGACTGCAACTGCCTTGTAAAAATAATGTCAAAGCTGGAGTCATCGGACAATCCCTTCGACCATGGCTGCAAAGAAAACGGAGCTAAACAAATATCCAATTTCTGTGAATTATATGTGGAATGTGTTGATTTATCGATGTCCAGTAGGCAGAGAACAAGTGCAAACTGCTCTTACTAGCTCCCATACACAAAACTTTGTAAACATCCACTCACCTAGGCCTTGGCATAGGACACATGCCTAAGAGAGGTATGTTACATCCAAAGACAGGATGAGGCCTCAGAAAAATCGGAAGCAGGAAAAGGCAAAGTAGAGAATGGAAACCAGTGCAGGATCTGACCTCTGGTAATGGAGCATCAAAGGTGAAACTCTGTTTTCTTTGGAAGCACACTCTCAAGCGGGCAGCAGGCATGGGATTGAAGGTGATGCGCTGAGTGTTAGAAGAGTGCACAGCAGATGCTTGGCTGACAGAACTCAAAGAAATCTGCTCAAAATATCCCCACAATTGAATCTGAGCCCAAGATCCGAGCTGCCAAATCTGAGTTAGCAGACGCAGCGGAAAAACTGGGATAGGGCTACGGATGATGGCTCTCGCAGAACTCAGGGATCTAGAGTGCATTCTGGGTTTTGGTGGGTACTTTCAAAAGAGCAAAGAGAACTGTGAACTCAGGGAGACAGCAATAGCACTGGCGCGTGAGGTTGAGTTTGTCGATGTGTCCTATGGCCACATCCACTGCATCTGCAAGACCAGGGTCCAATTTGACTTTTTGCCAATAGAGCACGTGTAGGGCTCAATCAGAGGTATCATGCATCTGGACTGAGGGTTTCAGAGGACGTTGGGTTTGAAATCAGTACTAAAATATTTAGGATCTGCTACATTCAAAACCTGGATTGGGATTACACTCTGGTTTGAGGCAGACGATGCAGAACAGCTCTGTGTTTGCATTCGTGAACCCATAACTCAAGAATGAGAGAACTAGGAAGAGTGGTCAAAGTCCACAGCATGAGAAGATGAAGCATTTCTTACAGCAATATCACCCAAATGCAGATGCTACATTTTGGACGGCACAGACAGGGTACTGCACTGAGGACAAAAAGATCGGCCTGCGGGATCATCCCAGCAGGCCCTGAATTATGACATCCATACATATGCTTCCACTGGTATTTCTGTAGACAGAGAAGCTCTGGGAAGAACTGGTAACATTGGGATATTAACATGGCAGTAGAAAATACAAGCGACTTCTATGTTGGCTGTTTTGGAGACACATCAAAATGACATAGAGTAGAATGCAGAGCTGAAAACATATAGAAGCTTCATTTCCACTAGAGGAAGTGCCCTGAGCACTTTCAGAATTGTGAGATTACTGTAATAAAAATGAGGTTCTACTAACTGAAACTGTATGGTGTGTTCATCACAACAAAGACAACACCAGGAATTAGAGATATACCAGACAACACACACAGGAACAGGGCATGGCATCAAGGTCTAGGGAAAATTGTCCTCACAGAAATACCATGGAATTGCGTACACCAAAGAGTCTAAAGTTTGCACATAACCAAGCCCTATGGGTCTATATTAGATACATGATAGTACCTGACCTGTAGAGTAAAAGAAGTATAGTAAAAGAAAAAGGAAATAAAATTTTCAGTTCCAAAGAGATTGAAGGCCCAAAAAATAAGCTTTCAAACAACTAGACGGCAAAACGATACCAGAGCAAGCTCTGAAAATGGAGGTGAGGAAAACAATGATGAACCACAGTGCCTCAGAATCACAAAAGGCAGAACACCAGAAAAGGGGAAGAGAAATTCTAAACATGAACCCAATAGTATCTGAAAACTCAATGGATGAGATAAAAACTGGGCTAAACTCAATCCTAAGGAGACTAAGTAATGCAGAGTGATCGTGAATAACTGTGAGGACAGGGGAACAGAAATCCCTCCATCAAATAAGACACAGAAAAGCAAGTGCAAACCAACGGTAACATCACTGTTGAATCCTGGGTTAAGACAAGGCAGGTAAGAATAGGATATAGGATTCCCAAATGGAAAAGCAAGAGATAAAATAATAAATTCTGAAAAGTAATTTGTAGAAAAAACAGAATGAAACTTGCTGAAAGCCAAGAAAGTATCATTTATATGAATTCAGGATGTACAAATCGTCCAAAATAGGTGGAATACCAATAGACCAACAAGGAGCTGTAGAATTCAAATAAACAAATTTCATGATCAACCTAGTGATGTAAAATGCACCTCGAGGAAAGCAACTTAGTCACAACAGAACCTCCAGAGGGGTTTCAGCTGATATCTCGGCAGAAATTTTGCAGCACGGGAAGGAGTGCCAGGACATAGACCATACCCTGAATGAGAAAAAGGTGCAATCTAGGGTAGCCTATGCCAAATGACCGCCATTTATAACAACGGCAGGGCTAGGGAATTTCACTGACAGGCAAACCTTAAAAGTAATCAGCAGTTTGAGAAGGTTCCTAAAACAAAAATTGAGAATCATACCCTGAGTAGAAAAGTAGAAATATGAAATGGAAATAAAAAAACCATTATTGCAAATGCAAGAAGAGCCTGAGTTGCAAAGAAGTAAGAAGAAGAAGGCAAGGAGGACATCAAAATCCTAAAGATGGGAGAGGGTAGCAGGAAATCATAGGTGATTTTAAGCACTATCTTAAGTGAATCAGCTTACATGACAGTCTGTATGAAGCAAAAGGAGTGTTGCATGGCCTAATGTGTTTGCAAATCTAACAATCAGACAAACAAACAAACACTAAAATGTTACAGTTGGCTGACATATACCAAACAAACATGATTATTCAAGACAAATTACTAAAAGTAATCTCAAGGATCCTTCAGCACGCATCGACCTATTATCGCTTTTAGCATGTGCTCAACACACTTGTATTCCAAAAACATACGCGTGCATTACTATTAATAGATACTGATCCAGAAGTGCATATCGTGAGCCAACACAAATGACGGTTTTGAATAAGAGTGGGTCATAGAAAGGGATATAGATTTAGAAGTCTTCAAAAAGGAGGAATGAATGACTAATTCTACCCTACGTAGAGAAGAAATGGCATAAGCCTATAACAAAAACAAGTAGCTCTGCAAAACTGAACTAAGAGCAAAAGAGACAGACAGGAAAGTGCACGTTGGGATTGGTTCCATTTCTAGGAATTTCGGCCCCCATGAAATAAATGGATCCATGTTCTGAAAGTGAGGGTGTTTCAGCAGAAAGCAACAGACGGATATGTATTCTGGGTGAATGGATATTACACAAACATGAGTTTCCTTGAGTGGGTCTCTGTGTAATGTGAACAGTTAGAAAGTTTAAATAGGTGTGAATCCATAAACTGAACATAGATAATCTTCCCTCCGTTTGTACTGTGTATACAGATCTGAACAAAAGGAAAGAGGGAAGAGAAAAAGACCATGGGACCCTTCTGGATAGAATCACATTTTAACTTAGGAAACTCTCGTCTAATGCAGCATCACCCCCAACAATGACTTGATGCATCAACCACTGGGGATGGCAGTTACCGGTTGGATTCCAGGTGGAATGTTGGTGTGTACCACGAGGCTTGTTGCGGCTGGTGGATCCAAGGTAACTGGGCAGAATTCTGTGGGTTGATCAGTTTGACGGTGGGTCTGCTGCCCTATGTGGAGATTGGCTTAGGTCTTTTGTTCGGGAAGCTGAGTAAGTTCGAGATACTGCTGCTGCCCAAAGACCTGAGTTCACGGGTCAGTTTTCAGAATCTGAAAGGGCAGAGAGTGGAAGATCTGCCTGTCATCAGCTTACTGGTTAGGCTCCGAGGTAATTTCAGACTTGCGCAGTCTTGTTCACGTCGACTTTATGGGAGATACGAAGAGAAGCTTGCAGAAACATTGACTGCATGGATTGAGGAGATCTGCGAACACACTGATGAAAGATGTTGTGCTACAGTGGAGATTATCGGCATGGAGACATCTCTAGAGCATACCAGGCTTGGAAGACAGTCAAGAGACCTACTGAACCTCGGTGATAATGGCAGAAACATAAGGAGATTCAACGTGCCCTTGAGAAAGTAACTCGATTCTCTGCTCCAAGAACAGGTCCAACATTCCTGACGTCTAAAAGAGAAGAGATGGCAGAGATGATAAAAGCGCTCATGTTCTTGGAAGAGGTCGTGAGAATCCACACATCCCAAGGGGCATTTACGAATCATTCAGACCGAAATGCACCAAGCCCAAGTAAGCCTGTTCCCACGTTTGTGCCTAGCTATCAATCACATGCTCTTCCCTCCACTCCACTCAGGCATCCATTTCAAAGGATCAGAACCTGAGCTGCAATGAATCCAGTAGGAGGAGAGCAAGCCCCTTCTAGAATCAGAGTTCCGCCTCCTTCACACTCGGTGAACAACAGTGAACCCCTAAAAGGTCAAATACTCTCGACTGAAATAGATAGGAATTGAATACTTAGCTCACACAAAGAAATGATGACCTTCCCTTAGATTAAGGAAATGCTGGGGTTATGTATTCTTTGGGCTGAAAGGAGTGTGGGAAGTGAGGGGAATCTTTGAATGAACTTCAATATGTATTAACCCTCAGTTTTTCAAGACAGTACAGGAAAATATTAGAAGTCAGATAGTGAACTGAACTGTAAAAGTCGCCAAACATATTAAAGACACAGGTTATGTGGACAATCATTCACTTCCGTCAAACACCGGGTGCACTATATCTTGGAAGTGCAGACTTGGTTGTGTTAAATTCTTTTACCCAACATGATTGGATGATTAAGCCTTCTCAGCACTGATAGAAGAGCACCTGGTTCTCAATAGCCTAGCATAGCTGCAGCAGGTTTCTCATAGTTAAATGCCTCTAGGTGCTTTTGGAATCAAGCCTAAATATATATATTCTGTTTAGATTTTCTTGTATATTCCTAGAGAGGAATGTTACCCCATGAAAAGCCAACATTGCCTAGTATGTGTCATTGGGAGTAAAGGGCACCAGGTTCACAAGGGAAACCCAGAATGTGGTTTATTTCATGGTTCCAATAGGTATTTCATTCTTCCTTTTGTTGTTGGAGGCTTCAAGAGAAAAGAGTTGGCATGTCCCCTTCAAACTTTTGGACTGCTATTTTACATTGAGACTGTCTGATTTTCCTTAGAGCTGACAAAATCTTACAGAAATTGTCAAGTCTGTCTTCTAGGTTGATTTGGTAAATTTCAAAAACTAAATTCACTTTCATATAAATCCCAAAACATGTAAATAGATACTGTTAACTTTCTTAAAGACTGCAACTTCCTTGTCAACATAAGGTCATAGCTGGAGTCTTCGGAAAATCCCTACGACGATGGCTGTAAAAAAACGGAGCGAAACAAATATCCAATTTCTGTGAATTATTTGTGAAAAGTGTTGATTTGTCGATGCCCAGTAGGAAGAGAACCAGTGCAAACTGCTCTCACTAGCTACCATACACAAAAAATTGTAAACACACACTCACCCAGCCCTTGGAAAGACACTTTCCGAAGAGTGGTCTGTTACTTCCAAAGACAGGATGAGGCCTCAGAAAAACCAGAAGCAGGAAAAGGCAAAGTAGAGAATGGAAACCAGTGCAGGATATGACCTCTGGTAATGGAGCATCAAAGGTGAAACTCTGTTTTCCTTGGAAGCACACTCTCAAGTTGGCAGCAGGCACAGAATTGAAGGTGATGCGCTGAGTGTAAGAAGAGTGCACAGCAGAAGCTTGGCTGACAGAACTCAAAGAAATCAGCTCAAAATATCCCCACATTTGAATCTGATTCCAAGATCCGAGCTGCCAAATCTGAGCTAGCAGAGGCAGCGGAAAAAGAGGGATAGGGCTACGTACGATGGCTCTCGTTCAACTCAGGGATCTAGAGTGCGTTGTGGGTTTTGGTGGGTACTTTCAATAGAGCAAAGAGAACTGTGACATCAGTGAGACAGCAACCACACTGGCGCGTGAGGTTGAGTTTATCGATATGTTCTATGGACACATCCACTGCATCTGCAGGACCAGGGTCCAATTTGACATTTTGCAAATAGAGCACGTGTGGGGCTCAGAGGTATCATGCATCTGGACTGAGTGTTCTTGGGGGCGTTGGGTTTGAAATCAGTATTAAAAGATTTAGGATCTGCTACATTCATAACCTGGATTGGGATTACACTCCTGTTTGAGGCAGAGGATGCGGAACAGCTCTGTGGTTGCCTTCGTGAACCCATTACTCAAGAATGAGAGAACTAGGAAGAGTGGTCAAAGTCCACAGCATGAGAATATGAAGCATTACTTACAGCATTATCACCCAAATGCAGATGCTACATTTTGGACGGCACTGACAGGGTACTGCACCGAGGAAACATAGGTCTGTCTGTGGGATCATCCCAGCAGGCCCTGAACTATGACATCCATACATATGCTTCCACTGGTGTTTCTGTAAACAGAGAAGTTCTGGGAAGTACTGGTAACATTGGGACATTCCCGTGGCAGTAGAAAGAACAATCTCACTCAACGTTGGCTGTTTTGGAGACACTTCAAAATGACATACAGAAGAATGCAGAGCAGAAAACCTATAGAAGCTTCATTTCCACTAGAGGAAGTGCCCGGTGCACTTTCAGAATTGTGAGATTATTGTAAAATAAATGACGTTCTAATAACTGAAAGAGTATGGTGTGTTCATCACAACAAAGGCAACACCAGGATTTAGAGATATAGTAGACAACACACACAGGAACAAGGCATGGCATCAAGGTCTAGGGAAAATTGTCCTCACAGAAATACCATGGAATTGAGTACACAAAAGAGTCTAAAGTTTGCACTTAACCAAGCCCTATAAGTCTATATTAGATACATGAGAGTACCTGACCTGTAGAGTAAAAGAAGTATAGTAAAAGAAACAGGAAGTACCATTTTCAGTTCCAAAGAGATTGAAGGCCCAAAAAATAAGCTTTCAAACAACTAGACGGCAAAACGATACCAGAGCAAGCTCTGAAAATGGAGGTGAGGGAAACACTGATGAACCACAGTGCCTCAGAATCACAAAAGGCAGAATACCAGAAAAGGGGAAGAGAAACTCTAAACAAGAACACAATAGTATCAGAAAACTCAATGGATGAGATAAAAACTGTGCTAATGTCAATCCTAAGCAGACTACATAATGCAGAGGGACTCGTGAATGAATGTGAGGACAGGGGAACAGAAATCCCTCGATCAGAAGAAGACACAGAAAAGCAAGTGCAAACCAACGCTAACATCACTGTTGAATCCTGGGTTAAGACAAGGCAGGTAAGAATAGGACTCATAGGATTCCCAAATGGAAAAGCAAGTGATAAAATAATAAATTCTGAAAAGGAATTTGTAGAAAAATCACAATGAAACTTGCTGAAAGCCAAGAAAGTAACATCTATACGAATTCAGGAAGTACACAGCGTCCAAAAGAGGTGGAATACCAATAGACCAACAAGCAGCTGTAGAATTCAAATAAACAAATTTCATGATCATCCCAGTGATGCAAAATGCACCTCGAGGAAAGCAACTTAGTCACAACAGAACCTCCAGAGGGGTTTCAGCTGATATCTCGGCAGAAATTTTGCAGCACGGGGAGGAGTGCCAGGACATAGACCATACCCTGAATGAGAAAAAGCTGCAATCTAGGGTAGCCTATGCCAAATGACCGCCGTTTATAACAACGGCAGGGCTAGGGAATTTCACTGACAGGCAAACCTTAAAAGAATTCAGCAGTTTGAGACTGATCCTAAAACAAAAATTGAGAATCCTACCCTGAGTAGGAAAGTAGCAAGATGAAATGGAATTAACAAAACCATTATTGCAAATGCAAGAAGAGCCTGAGTTGCAAAGAAGTAAGAAGAAGAAGGCAAGGAGGACATCAAAATCCTAAAGATGGGAGAGGGTAGCAGGAAATCATAGGTGATTTTAAGCACTATCTTAAGAGATTCAGCTTACATGACTGTCTGTCTGAAGCAAAACGAGAGATGCATGGCCTAATATGTTTGCAAAACAAACAATCAGACAAACAAACAAACAACAAAAGGTTACAGTTGGCTGAAATATACCAAACAAACATGATTATTCAACACAAAATACTCAAAGTGATGTCAAGGATCATTCAGCACACATCGTCATATTATCGCTGTTAGCATGTATTCAATACACTTGTATTCAGCAAACAGACACGTGCATTACTATTCATAGATACTGATCCAGAAGTGCATATCGTGAGCCAACCCAAATGACGGTTTTGAATAAGAGTGGATCATAGAACTGGATATAGACTTACAAGTCTTCCGACAGGAGGAACGAATGCCTAATTCTACCCTACGTAGAGAAGAAATGGCATAAGCCTATAACAAAGACAAGTAGCTCTGCAAAACTGTACTAAGGGCAAAAGAGACAGACAGGAAAGTGCACATTGGGATTGGTTTCATTTCTAGGAATTTCAGCCCCCATGAAACAAATGGATCCATGTTCTGAGAGTGTGGGTGTTTCAGCAGAAAGCAACAGACGGATATGTAATCTGGGTGAATGGATATTACACAAACATGAGTTTCCTTGAGTGGGTCTCTGTGTACTGTGAACTGTTAGAAAGTTTAAATAGGTGTGAATCCATAAACTGATCATGGTCACTCTTCCCTCCGTTTGTACTGTGTATACAGATATGAACAAAAGGAAAGAGGGAAGAGAAAAGGACCATGGGACCCTTCTGGATAGAATCATATTTCCCTTAGGAAACTCTCGTCTAATGCAGCATCACCCCCAACACTGACTTGATGCATCAACCACTGGGGATGACAGTTACCGGTTGGATTCCAGGTGGAATGTTGCTGTGTACCACGAGGCTTGTTGCGGCTGGTGGATCCAAGGTAACTGGGCAGAATTCTGTGGGTGGATCAGTTTGATGGTGGGTCTGCTGCCCTATGTGGAGATTGGCTTAGGTCTTTTGTTCGGGAAGCTGAGTAAGTTCGAGATACTGCTGCTGCCCAAAGACCTGAGTTCACGGGTCATTTTCCAGAATCTGAAAGGGCAGACAGTGGAAGATCTGCCTGTCATCAGCTTACTGGTTAGGCTCCGAGGTATTTTCAGACATGCCCAGTCCTGTTTACATCGACTTTATGGGAGACACGAAGAGAAGCTGGCAGAAAAACTGGCTGCATGGATTGAGGAGATGTGCGAACACATTGATGAAAGTTGTTCAGCTACAGTGGAGATTATCGGCATGGAGACATCTCTAGAGCATACCAGGCTTGAAAGACATTCATGAGACCTACTGAACCTCGGTGATACTGGAAGAAACATACGGAGAGTCAATGTGCCCTTGAGAAAGTTACTCGATTCTCTGCTCCAAGAACGGGTCCAAGATTCCTGACGTCTAAAAGAGAAGAGATGGCAGAGATGATAAAAGCGCTCATGTTCTTGGAAGAGGTCGTGAGAATCCACACATCCCAAGGGGCATTTACGAATCATTCAGACCGAAATGCACCAAGCCCAGGTAAGCCTATTCCCACGTTTGTGCCTAGCTATCAATCACATGCTCTTCCCTCCACTCCACTCAGGCATCAATTTCAAAGGATCAGAACCTGAGCTGCAATGAATCCAGTAGGAGGAGAGCAAGCCCCTACTAGAATCAGAGTTCCTCCTCCTTCACACTCGGTGAACAACAGTGAACTCCTTAAAGGTCAAATACTCTCGACTGAAATAGATAGGAATTGAACACTTAGCTCACACAAAGAAATGATGACCTTCCCTTAGATTAAGGAAATGCTGGGGTTATGTATTCTTTGGGCTGAAAGAGTGTGGGAAGTGAGGGGAATCTTTGAATGAACTTGAATATGATTTAGGCCTCAGTTTTTCAAGACAGTACAGGAAAATATTAGAAGTCAGATAGTGAACTGAACTGTAAAAGTCGCCAAACACATTAAAGACACAGGTTATGTGGACAGTCATTCACTTCCGTCAAGCCCCGGGTGCACTATATCTTGGAGGTGCAGACTTGGTTGTGTTAAATTCTTTTACCCAACATGATCGGATGATTAAGCCTTCTCAGCACTGATAGAAGAGCACCTGGTTCTCAATAGCCTAGCATAGCTGCAGCAGGTTTCTCATAGTTAAATGCCTCTAGGTGCTTTTGGAATCAAGCCTAAATATATATATTCTGTTTAGATTTTCTTGTATATTCCTAGAGAGGAATGTTACCCCATGAAATGCCAACATTGCCTAGTATGTGTCATTGGGAGTAAAGGGCACCAGGTGCACAAGGGAAACCCAGAATGGGGTTTTTTCATGGTTCCAATAGGTATTTCATTCTTCCTTTTGTTGTTGGAGGCTTCAAGAGAAAAGAGTTGGCATGTACCCTTCAAACTTTTGGACTGCTATTTTACATTGAGACTGTCTGTTTTTCCTTAGAGCTGACAAAATCTTACAGAAATTGTCAAGTCTGTCTTCTAGGTTGATTTGGTAAATTTCAAAAACTAAATTCACTTTCATATAAATCCCAAAACATGTAAATTGATACTGTTAACTTTCTTAAAGTCTGCAACTGCTTTGTCAACAAAAGGTCATAGCTGGAGTCTTCGGAAAAACACTCCGACGATGGCTGTGAAAAAACGGAGCGAAACAAATATCCAATTTCTGTGAATTATTTGTGAAAAGTGTTGATTTGTCGATGCCCAGTAGGAAGAGAACCAGTGCAAACTGCTCTCACTAGCTACCATACACAAAACATTGTAAACACACACTCACCCAGCCCTTGGAAAGGAAACTTTCCGAAGAGTGGTCTGTTACTTCCAAAGACAGGATGAGGACTCAGAAAAACCGGAAGCAGGAAAAGGCAAAGTAGAGAATGGAAACCAGTGCAGGATCTGACCTCTGGTAATGGAGCATCAAAGGTGAAACTCTGTTTTCCTTGGAAGCACACTCTCAAGTTGGCAGCAGGCACAGAATTGAAGGTGATGCACTGAGTGTAAGAAGAGTGCACAGCAGATGCTTGGCTGACAGAACTCAAAGAAATCAGCTCAAAATATCCCCACATTTGAATCTGAGACCAAGATCCGAGCTGCCAAATCTGAGCTATCAGAGGCAGAGGAAAAAGAGGGATAGGGCTACGTATGATGGCTCTCGTTCAACTCAGGGATCTAGAGTGCGTTGTGGGTTTTGGTGGGTACTTTCAATAGAGCAAAGAGAACTGTGACATCAGTGAGACAGCAACCGCACTGGCGCGTGAGGTTGAGTTTATCGATATGTTCTATGGCCACATCCACTGCATCTGCAGGACCAGGGTCCAATTTGACCTTTTGCAAATAGAGCACGTGTGGGGCTCAACCAGAGGTATCATGCATCTGGACTGAGTGTTCCTGGGGGCGTTGGGTTTGAAATCAGTATTAAAAGATTTAGGATCTGCTACATTCATAACCTGGATTGGGATTACACTCTGGTTTGAGGCAGAGGATGCGGAACAGCTCTGTGGTTGCCTTCGTGAACACATTACTCAA
Source organism: Camelus dromedarius (assembly GCF_036321535.1). Lineage (NCBI taxonomy): Eukaryota > Metazoa > Chordata > Mammalia > Artiodactyla > Camelidae > Camelus > Camelus dromedarius. The sequence continues at coordinate 6,909,952 of NC_087470.1, forward strand.
GAATGAGAGAACTAGGAAGAGTGGTCAAAGTCCACAGCATGAGAATATGAAGCATTACTTACAGCATTATCACCCAAATGCAGATGCTACATTTTGGACGGCACTGACAGGGTACTGCACCGAGGAAACATAGGTCTGTCTGTGGGATCATCCCAGCAGGCCCTGAACTATGACATCCATACATATGCTTCCACTGGTGTTTCTGTAAACAGAGAAGCTCTGGGAAGTACTGGTAACATTGGGACATTCCCGTGGCAGTAGAAAGAACAATCTCACTCAACGTTGGCTGTTTTGGAGACACTTCAAAATGACATACAGAAGAATGCAGAGCAGAAAACCTATAGAAGCTTCATTTCCACTAGAGGAAGTGCCCGGTGCACTTTCAGAATTGTGAGATTATTGTAAAATAAATGACGTTCTAATAACTGAAAGAGTATGGTGTGTTCATCACAACAAAGGCAACACCAGGATTTAGAGATATAGTAGACAACACACACAGGAATAAGGCATGGCATCAAGGTCTAGGGAAAATTGTCCTCACAGAAATACCATGGAATTGAGTACACAAAAGAGTCTAAAGTTTGCACTTAACCAAGCCCTATAAGTCTATATTAGATACATGAGAGTACCTGACCTGTAGAGTAAAAGAAGTATAGTAAAAGAAACAGGAAGTACCATTTTCAGTTCCAAAGAGATTGAAGGCCCAAAAAATAAGCTTTCAAACAACTAGACGGCAAAACGATACCAGAGCAAGCTCTGAAAATGGAGGTGAGGGAAACACTGATGAACCACAGTGCCTCAGAATCACAAAAGGCAGAATACCAGAAAAGGGGAAGAGAAACTCTAAACAAGAACACAATAGTATCAGAAAACTCAATGGATGAGATAAAAACTGTGCTAATGTCAATCCTAAGCAGACTACATAATGCAGAGGGACTCGTGAATGAATGTGAGGACAGGGGAACAGAAATCCCTCGATCAGAAGAAGACACAGAAAAGCAAGTGCAAACCAACGCTAACATCACTGTTGAATCCTGGGTTAAGACAAGGCAGGTAAGAATAGGACTCATAGGATTCCCAAATGGAAAAGCAAGTGATAAAATAATAAATTCTGAAAAGGAATTTGTAGAAAAATCACAATGAAACTTGCTGAAAGCCAAGAAAGTAACATCTATACGAATTCAGGAAGTACACAGCGTCCAAAAAAGGTGGAATACCAATAGACCAATAAGCAGCTGTAGAATTCAAATAAACAAATTTCATGATCATCCCAGTGATGCAAAATGCACCTCGAGGAAAGCAACTTAGTCACAACAGAACCTCCAGAGGGGTTTCAGCTGATATCTCGGCAGAAATTTTGCAGCACGGGGAGGAGTGCCAGGACATAGACCATACCCTGAATGAGAAAAAGCTGCAATCTAGGGTAGCCTATGCCAAATGACCGCCGTTTATAACAATGGCAGGGCTAGGGAATTTCACTGACAGGCAAACCTTAAAAGAATTCAGCAGTTTGAGACTGATCCTAAAACAAAAATTGAGAATCCTACCCTGAGTAGGAAAGTAGCAAGATGAAATGGAATTAACAAAACCATTATTGCAAATGCAAGAAGAGCCTGAGTTGCAAAGAAGTAAGAAGAAGAAGGCAAGGAGGACATCAAAATCCTAAAGATGGGAGAGGGTAGCAGGAAATCATAGGTGATTTTAAGCACTATCTTAAGAGATTCAGCTTACATGACTGTCTGTCTGAAGCAAAACGAGAGATGCATGGCCTAATATGTTTGCAAAACAAACAATCAGACAAACAAACAAACAACAAAAGGTTACAGTTGGCTGAAATATACCAAACAGACATGATTATTCAACACAAAATACTCAAAGTGATGTCAAGGATCATTTAGCACACATCATCATATTATCGCTGTTAGCATGTATTCAATACACTTGTATTCAGCAAACAGACACGTGCATTACTATTCATAGATAATGATCCAGAAGTGCATATCGTGAGCCAACCCAAATGACGGTTTTGAATAAGAGTGGATCATAGAACTGGATATAGACTTACAAGTCTTCCGACAGGAGGAACGAATGCCTAATTCTACCCTACGTAGAGAAGAAATGGCATAAGCCTATAACAAAGACAAGTAGCTCTGCAAAACTGTACTAAGGGCAAAAGAGACAGACAGGAAAGTGCACATTGGGATTGGTTTCATTTCTAGGAATTTCAGCCCCCATGAAACAAATGGATCCATGTTCTGAGAGTGTGGGTGTTTCAGCAGAAAGCAACAGACGGATATGTAATCTGGGTGAATGGATATTACACAAACATGAGTTTCCTTGAGTGGGTCTCTGTGTACTGTGAACTGTTAGAAAGTTTAAATAGGTGTGAATCCATAAACTGATCATGGTCACTCTTCCCTCCGTTTGTACTGTGTATACAGATATGAACAAAAGGAAAGAGGGAAGAGAAAAGGACCATGGGACCCTTCTGGATAGAATCATATTTCCCTTAGGAAACTCTCGTCTAATGCAGCATCACCCCCAACACTGACTTGATGCATCAACCACTGGGGATGACAGTTACCGGTTGGATTCCAGGTGGAATGTTGCTGTGTACCACGAGGCTTGTTGCGGCTGGTGGATCCAAGGTAACTGGGCAGAATTCTGTGGGTGGATCAGTTTGATGGTGGGTCTGCTGCCCTATGTGGAGATTGGCTTAGGTCTTTTGTTCGGGAAGCTGAGTAAGTTCGAGATACTGCAGCTGCCCAAAGACCTGAGTTCACGGGTCATTTTCCAGAATCTGAAAGGGCAGACAGTGGAAGATCTGCCTGTCATCAGCTTACTGGTTAGGCTCCGAGGTATTTTCAGACATGCCCAGTCCTGTTTACATCGACTTTATGGGAGACACGAAGAGAAGCTGGCAGAAAAACTGGCTGCATGGATTGAGGAGATGTGCGAACACATTGATGAAAGTTGTTCAGCTACAGTGGAGATTATCGGCATGGAGACATCTCTAGAGCATACCAGGCTTGAAAGACTTTCATGAGACCTACTGAACCTCGGTGATACTGGAAGAAACATACGGAGAGTCAATGTGCCCTTGAGAAAGTTACTCGATTTTCTGCTCCAAGAACGGGTCCAAGATTCCTGACGTCTAAAAGAGAAGAGATGGCAGAGATGATAAAAGCGCTCATGTTCTTGGAAGAGGTCGTGAGAATCCACACATCCCAAGGGGCATTTACGAATCATTCAGACCGAAATGCACCAAGCCCAGGTAAGCCTATTCCCACGTTTGTGCCTAGCTATCAATCACATGCTCTTCCCACCACTCCACTCAGGCATCCATTTCAAAGGATCAGAACCTGAGCTGCAATGAATCCAGTAGGAGGAGAGCAAGCCCCTACTAGAATCAGAGTTCCTCCTCCTTCACACTTGGTGAACAACAGTGAACTCCTTAAAGGTCAAATACTCTCGACTGAAATAGATAGGAATTGAACACTTAGCTCACACAAAGAAATGATGACCTTCCCTTAGATTAAGGAAATGCTGGGGTTATGTATTCTTTGGGCTGAAAGAGTGTGGGAAGTGAGGGGAATCTTTGAATGAACTTGAATATGATTTAGGCCTCAGTTTTTCAAGACAGTACAGGAAAATATTAGAAGTCAGATAGTGAACTGAACTGTAAAGTCGCCAAACACATTAAAGACACAGGTTATGTGGACAGTCATTCACTTCCGTCAAGCCCCGGGTGCACTATATCTTGGAGGTGCAGACTTGGTTGTGTTAAATTCTTTTACCCAACATGATCGGATGATTAAGCCTTCTCAGCACTGATAGAAGAGCACCTGGTTCTCAATAGCCTAGCATAGCTGCAGCAGGTTTCTCATAGTTAAATGCCTCTAGGTGCTTTTGGAATCAAGCCTAAATGTATATATTCTGTTTAGATTTTCTTGTATATTCCTAGAGAGGAATGTTACCCCATGAAATGCCAACATTGCCTAGTATGTGTCATTGGGAGTAAAGGGCACCAGGTGCACAATGGAAACCCAGAATGGGGTTTTTTCAAGGTTCCAATAGGTATTTCATTCTTCCTTTTGTTGTTGGAGGCTTCAAGAGAAAAGAGTTGGCATGTCCCCTTCAAACTTTTGGACTGCTATTTTACATTGAGACTGTCTGTTTTTCCTTAGAGCTGACAAAATCTTACAGAAATTGTCAAGTCTGTCTTCTAGGTTGATTTGGTAAATTTCAAAAACTAAATTCACTTTCATATAAATCCCAAAACATGTAAATTGATACTGTTAACTTTCTTAAAGACTGCAACTGCTTTGTCAACAAAAGGTCATAGCTGGAGTCTTCGGAAAAACCCTCCGACGATGGCTGTGAAAAAACGGAGAGAAACAAATATCCAATTTCTGTGAATTATTTGTGAAAAGTGTTGATTTGTCGATGCCCAGTAGGAAGAGAACCAGTGCAAACTGCTCTCACTAGCTACCATACACAAAACATTGTAAACACACACTCACCCAGCCCTTGGAAAGGAAACTTTCCGAAGAGTGGTCTGTTACTTCCAAAGACAGGATGAGGACTCAGAAAAACCGGAAGCAGGAAAAGGCAAAGTAGAGAATGGAAACCAGTGCAGGATCTGACCTCTGGTAATGGAGCATCAAAGGTGAAACTCTGTTTTCCTTGGAAGCACACTCTCAAGTTGGCAGCAGGCACAGAATTGAAGGTGATGCACTGAGTGTAAGAAGAGTGCACAGCAGATGCTTGGCTGACAGAACTCAAAGAAATCAGCTCAAAATATCCCCACATTTGAATCTGAGACCAAGATCCGAGCTGCCAAATCTGAGCTAGCAGAGGCAGCGGAAAAAGAGGGATAGGGCTACGTATGATGGCTCTCGTTCAACTCAGGGATCTAGAGTGCGTTGTGGGTTTTGGTGGGTACTTTCAATAGAGCAAAGAGAACTGTGACATCAGTGAGACAGCAACCGCACTGGCGCGTGAGGTTGAGTTTATCGATATGTTCTATGGCCACATCCACTGCATCTGCAGGACCAGGGTCCAATTTGACCTTTTGCAAATAGAGCACGTGTGGGGCTCAATCAGAGGTATCATGCATCTGGACTGAGTGTTCCTGGGGGCGTTGGGTTTGAAATCAGTATTAAAAGATTTAGGATCTGCTACATTCATAACCTGGATTGGGATTACACTCTGGTTTGAGGCAGAGGATGCGGAACAGCTCTGTGGTTGCTTTCGTGAACCCATTACTCAAGAATGAGAGAACTAGGAAGAGTGGTCAAAGTCCACAGCATGAGAATATGAAGCATTACTTACAGCATTATCACCCAAATGCAGATGCTACATTTTGGACGGCACTGACAGGGTACTGCACCGAGGAAACATAGGTCTGTCTGTGGGATCATCCCAGCAGGCCCTGAACTATGACATCCATACATATGCTTCCACTGGTGTTTCTGTAAACAGAGAAGCTCTGGGAAGTACTGGTAACATTGGGACATTCCCGTGGCAGTAGAAAGAACAATCTCACTCAACGTTGGCTGTTTTGGAGACACTTCAAAATGACATACAGAAGAATGCATAGCAGAAAACCTATAGAAGCTTCATTTCCACTAGAGGAAGTGCCCAGTGCACTTTCAGAATTGTGAGATTATTGTAAAATAATTGACGTTCTAATAACTGAAAGAGTATGGTGTGTTCATCACAACAAAGGCAACACCAGGATTTAGAGATATATTAGACAACACACACAGGAACAAGGCATGGCATCAAGGTCTAGGGAAAATTGTCCTCACAGAAATACCATGGAATTGAGTACACAAAAGAGTCTAAAGTTTGCACTTAACCAAGCCCTATAAGTCTATATTAGATACATGATAGTACCTGACCTGTAGAGTAAAAGAAGTATAGTAAAAGAAACAGGAAGTACCATTTTCAGTTCCAAAGAGATTGAAGGCCCAAAAAATAAGCTTTCAAACAACTAGACGGCAAAACGATACCAGAGCAAGCTCTGAAAATGGAGGTGAGGGAAACACTGATGAACCACAGTGCCTCAGAATCACAAAAGGCAGAATACCAGAAAAGGGGAAGAGAAACTCTAAACAAGAACACAATAGTATCAGAAAACTCAATGGATGAGATAAAAACTGTGCTAATGTCAATCCTAAGCAGACTACATAATGCAGAGGGACTCGTGAATGAATGTGAGGACAGGGGAACAGAAATCCCTCGATCAGAAGAAGACACAGAAAAGCAAGTGCAAACCAACGCTAACATCACTGTTGAATCCTGGGTTAAGACAAGGCAGGTAAGAATAGGACTCATAGGATTCCCAAATGGAAAAGCAAGTGATAAAATAATAAATTCTGAAAAGGAATTTGTAGAAAAATCACAATGAAACTTGCTGAAAGCCAAGAAAGTAACATCTATACGAATTCAGGAAGTACACAGCGTCCAAAAGAGGTGGAATACCAATAGACCAACAAGCAGCTGTAGAATTCAAATAAACAAATTTCATGATCATCCCAGTGATGCAAAATGCACCTCGAGGAAAGCAACTTAGTCACAACAGAACCTCCAGAGGGGTTTCAGCTGATATCTCGGCAGAAATTTTGCAGCACGGGGAGGAGTGCCAGGACATAGACCATACCCTGAATGAGAAAAAGCTGCAATCTAGGGTAGCCTATGCCAAATGACCGCCGTTTATAACAACGGCAGGGCGAGGGAATTTCAATGACAGGCAAACCTTAAAAGAATTCAGCAGTTTGAGACTGATCCTAAAACAAAAATTGAGAATCCTACCCTGAGTAGGAAAGTAGCAAGATGAAATGGAATTAACAAAACCATTATTGCAAATGCAAGAAGAGCCTGAGTTGCAAAGAAGTAAGAAGATGAAGGCAAGGAGGACATCAAAATCCTAAAAATGGGAGAGGGTAGCAGGAAATCATAGGTGATTTTAAGCACTATCTTAAGAGATTCAGCTTACATGACTGTCTGTCTGAAGCAAAACGAGAGATGCATGGCCTAATATGTTTGCAAAACAAACAATCAGACAAACAAACAAACAACAAAAGGTTACAGTGGGCTGAAATATACCAAACAGACATGATTATTCAACACAAAATACTCAAAGTGATGTCAAGGATCATTCAGCACACATCGTCATATTATCGCTGTTAGCATGTATTCAATACACTTGTATTCAGCAAACAGACACGTGCATTACTATTCATAGATACTGATCCAGAAGTGCATATCGTGAGCCAACCCAAATGACGGTTTTGAATAAGAGTGGATCATAGAACTGGATATAGACTTACAAGTCTTCCGACAGGAGGAACGAATGCCTAATTCTACCCTACGTAGAGAAGAAATGGCATAAGCCTATAACAAAGACAAGTAGCTCTGCAAAACTGTACTAAGGGCAAAAGAGACAGACAGGAAAGTGCACATTGGGATTGGTTTCATTTCTAGGAATTTCAGCCCCCATGAAACAAATGGATCCATGTTCTGAGAGTGTGGGTGTTTCAGCAGAAAGCAACAGACGGATATGTAATCTGGGTGAATGGATATTACACAAACATGAGTTTCCTTGAGTGGGTCTCTGTGTACTGTGAACTGTTAGAAAGTTTAAATAGGTGTGAATCCATAAACTGATCATGGTCACTCTTCCCTCCGTTTGTACTGTGTATACAGATATGAACAAAAGGAAAGAGGGAAGAGAAAAGGACCATGGGACCCTTCTGGATAGAATCATATTTCCCTTAGGAAACTCTCGTCTAATGCAGCATCACCCCCAACACTGACTTGATGCATCAACCACTGGGGATGACAGTTACCGGTTGGATTCCAGGTGGAATGTTGCTGTGTACCACGAGGCTTGTTGCGGCTGGTGGATCCAAGGTAACTGGGCAGAATTCTGTGGGTGGATCAGTTTGATGGTGGGTCTGCTGCCCTATGTGGAGATTGGCTTAGGTCTTTTGTTCGGGAAGCTGAGTAAGTTCGAGATACTGCTGCTGCCCAAAGACCTGAGTTCACGGGTCATTTTCCAGAATCTGAAAGGGCAGACAGTGGAAGATCTGCCTGTCATCAGCTTACTGGTTAGGCTCCGAGGTATTTTCAGACATGCCCAGTCCTGTTTACATCGACTTTATGGGAGACACGAAGAGAAGCTGGCAGAAAAACTGGCTGCATGGATTGAGGAGATGTGCGAACACATTGATGAAAGTTGTTCAGCTACAGTGGAGATTATCGGCATGGAGACATCTCTAGAGCATACCAGGCTTGAAAGACATTCATGAGACCTACTGAACCTCGGTGATACTGGAAGAAACATACGGAGAGTCAATGTGCCCTTGAGAAAGTTACTCGATTCTCTGCTCCAAGAACGGGTCCAAGATTCCTGACGTCTAAAAGAGAAGAGATGGCAGAGATGATAAAAGCGCTCATGTTCTTGGAAGAGGTCGTGAGAATCCACACATCCCAAGGGGCATTTACGAATCATTCAGACCGAAATGCACCAAGCCCAGGTAAGCCTATTCCCACGTTTGTGCCTAGCTATCAATCACATGCTCTTCCCTCCACTCCACTCAGGCATCCATTTCAAAGGATCAGAACCTGAGCTGCAATGAATCCAGTAGGAGAGCAAGCCCCTTCTAGAATCAGAGTTCCTCCTCCTTCACACTCGGTGAACAACAGTGAACTCCTTAAAGGTCAAATACTCTCGACTGAAATAGATAGGAATTAAACACTTAGCTCACACAAAGAAATGATGACCTTCCCTTAGATTAAGGAAATGCTGGGGTTATGTATTCTTTGGGCTGAAAGAGTGTGGGAAGTGAGGGGAATCTTTGAATGAACTTGAATATGATTTAGGCCTCAGTTTTTCAAGACAGTACAGGAAAATATTAGAAGTCAGATAGTGAACTGAACTGTAAAAGTCGCCAAACACATTAAAGACACAGGTTATGTGGACAGTCATTCACTTCCATCAAGCCCCGGGTGCACTATATCTTGGAGGTGCAGACTTGGTTGTGTTAAATTCTTTTACCCAACATGATAGGATGATTAAGCCTTCTCAGCACTGATAGAAGAGCACCTGGTTCTCAATAGCCTAGCATAGCTGCAGCAGGTTTCTCATAGTTAAATGCCTCTAGGTGCTTTTGGAATCAAGCCTAAATGTATATATTCTGTTTAGATTTTCTTGTATATTCCTAGAGAGGAATGTTACCCCATGAAATGCCAACATTGCCTAGTATGTGTCATTGGGAGTAAAGGGCACCAGGTGCAAAAGGGAAACCCAGAATGGGGTTTATTTCATGGTTCCAATAGGTATTTCATTCTTCCTTTTGTTGTTGGATGCTTCAAGAGAAAAGTGTTGGCATGTCCCCTTCAAACATTTGGACTGCTATTTTACATTGAGACTGTCTGTTTTTCCTTAGAGCTGACAAAATCTTACAGAAATTGTCAAGTCTGTCTTCTAGGTTGATTTGGTAAATTTCAAAAACTAAATTCACTTTCATATAAATCCCAAAACATGTAAATTGATACTGTTAACTTTCTTAAAGACTGCAACTGCTTTGTCAACAAAAGGTCATAGCTGGAGTCTTCGGAATAAACCTCCGACGATGGCTGTGAAAAAACGGAGCGAAACAAATATCCAATTTCTGTGAATTATTTGTGAAAAGTGTTGATTTGTCGATGCCCAGTAGGAAGAGAACCAGTGCAAACTGCTCTCACTAGCTACCATACACAAAACATTGTAAACACACACTCACCCAGCCCTTGGAAAGGAAACTTTCCGAAGAGTGGTCTGTTACTTCCAAAGACAGGATGAGGACTCAGAAAAACCGGAAGCAGGAAAAGGCAAAGTAGAGAATGGAAACCAGTGCAGAATCTGACTTCTGGTAATGGAGCATCAAAGGTGAAACTCTGTTTTCCTTGGAAGCACACTCTCAAGTTGGCAGCAGGCACAGAATTGAAGGTGATGCACTGAGTGTAAGAAGAGTGCACAGCAGATGCTTGGCTGACAGAACTCAAAGAAATCAGCTCAAAATATCCCCACATTTGAATCTGAGACCAAGATCCGAGCTGCCAAATCTGAGCTAGCAGAGGCAGCGGAAAAAGAGGGATAGGGCTACGTATGATGGCTCTCGTTCAACTCAGGGATCTAGAGTGCGTTGTGGGTTTTGGTGGGTACTTTCAATAGAGCAAAGAGAACTGTGACATCAGTGAGACAGCAACCGCACTGGCGCGTGAGGTTGAGTTTATCGATATGTTCTATGGCCACATCCACTGCATCTGCAGGACCAGGGTCCAATTTGACCTTTTGCAAATAGAGCACGTGTGGGGCTCAATCAGAGGTATCATGCATCTGGACTGAGTGTTCCTGGGGGCGTTGGGTTTGAAATCAGTATTAAAAGATTTAGGATCTGCTACATTCATAACCTGGATTGGGATTACAGTCTGGTTTGAGGCAGAGGATGCGGAACAGCTCTGTGGTTGCCTTCGTGAACCCATTACTCAAGAATGAGAGAACTAGGAAGAGTGGTCAAAGTCCACAGCATGAGAATATGAAGCATTACTTACAGCATTATCACCCAAATGCAGATGCTACATTTTGGATGGCACTGACAGGGTACTGCACCGAGGACACATAGGTCTGTCTGCGGGATCATCCCAGCAGGCCCTGAACTATGACATCCATACATATGCTTCCACTGGTGTTTCTGTAAACAGAGAAGCTCTGGGAAGTACTGGTAACATTGGGACATTCCCGTGGCAGTAGAAAGAACAATCTCACTCAACGTTGGCTGTTTTGGAGACACTTCAAAATGACATACAGAAGAATGCATAGCAGAAAACCTATAGAAGCTTCATTTCCACTAGAGGAAGTGCCCAGTGCACTTTCAGAATTGTGAGATTATTGTAAAATAATTGACGTTCTAATAACTGAAAGAGTATGGTGTGTTCATCACAACAAAGGCAACACCAGGATTTAGATATATAGTAGACAACACACACAGGAACAAGGCATGGCATCAAGGTCTAGGGAAAATTGTCCTCACAGAAATACCATGGAATTGAGTACACAAAAGAGTCTAAAGTTTGCACTTAACCAAGCCCTATAAGTCTATATTAGATACATGAGAGTACCTGACCTGTAGAGTAAAAGAAGTATAGTAAAAGAAACAGGAAGTACCATTTTCATTTCCAAAGAGATTGAAGGCCCAAAAAATAAGCTTTCAAACAACTAGACGGCAAAACGATACCAGAGCAAGCTCTGAAAATGGAGGTGAGGGAAACACTGATGAACCACAGTGCCTCAGAATCACAAAAGGCAGAATACCAGAAAAGGGGAAGAGAAACTCTAAACAAGAACACAATAGTATCAGAAAACTCAATGGATGAGATAAAAACTGTGCTAATGTCAATCCTAAGCAGACTACATAATGCAGAGGGACTCGTGAATGAATGTGAGGACAGGGGAACAGAAATCCCTCGATCAGAAGAAGACACAGAAAAGCAAGTGCAAACCAACGCTAACATCACTGTTGAATCCTGGGTTAAGACAAGGCAGGTAAGAATAGGACTCATAGGATTCCCAAATGGAAAAGCAAGTGATAAAATAATAAATTCTGAAAAGGAATTTGTAGAAAAATCACAATGAAACTTGCTGAAAGCCAAGAAAGTAACATCTATACGAATTCAGGAAGTACACAGCGTCCAAAAGAGGTGGAATACCAATAGACCAACAAGCAGCTGTGGAATTCAAATAAACAAATTTCATGATCATCCCAGTGATGCAAAATGCACCTCGAGGAAAGCAACTTAGTCACAACAGAACCTCCAGAGGGGTTTCAGCTGATATCTCGGCAGAAATTTTGCAGCACGGGGAGGAGTGCCAGGACATAGACCAAAGCCTGAATGAGAAAAAGCTGCAATCTAGGGTAGCCTATGCCAAATGACCGCCGTTTATAACAACGGCAGGGATAGGGAATTTCACTGACAGGCAAACCTTAAAAGAATTCAGCAGTTTGAGACTGATCCTAAAACAAAAATTGAGAATCCTACCCTGAGTAGGAAAGTAGCAAGATGAAATGGAATTAACAAAACCATTATTGCAAATGCAAGAAGAGCCTGAGTTGCAAAGAAGTAAGAAGAAGAAGGCAAGGAGGACATCAAAATCCTAAAGATGGGAGAGGGTAGCAGGAAATCATAGGTGATTTTAAGCACTATCTTAAGAGATTCAGCCTACATGACTGTCTGTCTGAAGCAAAACGAGAGATGCATGGCCTAATATGTTTGCAAAACAAACAATCAGACAAACAAACAAACAACAAAAGGTTACAGTTGGCTGAAATATACCAAACAAACATGATTATTCAACACAAAATACTCAAAGTGATGTCAAGGATCATTCAGCACACATCGTCATATTATCGCTGTTAGCATGTATTCAATACACTTGTATTCAGCAAACAGACACGTGCATTACTATTCATAAATACTGATCCAGAAGTGCATATCGTGAGCCAACCCAAATGACGGTTTTGAATAAGTGTGGATCATAGAACTGGATATAGACTTACAAGTCTTCCGACAGGAGGAACGAATGCCTAATTCTACCCTACGTAGAGAAGAAATGGCATAAGCCTATAACAAAGACAAGTAGCTCTGCAAAACTGTACTAAGGGCAAAAGAGACAGACAGGAAAGTGCACATTGGGATTGGTTTCATTTCTAGGAATTTCAGCCCCCATGAAACAAATGGATCCATGTTCTGAGAGTGTGGGTGTTTCAGCAGAAAGCAACAGACGGATATGTAATCTGGGTGAATGGATATTACACAAACATGAGTTTCCTTGAGTGGGTCTCTGTGTACTGTGAACTGTTAGAAAGTTTAAATAGGTGTGAATCCATAAACTGATCATGGTCACTCTTCCCTCCGTTTGTACTGTGTATACAGATATGAACAAAAGGAAAGAGGGAAGAGAAAAGGACCATGGGACCCTTCTGGATAGAATCATATTTCCCTTAGGAAACTCTCGTCTAATGCAGCATCACCCCCAACACTGACTTGATGCATCAACCACTGGGGATGACAGTTACCGGTTGGATTCCAGGTGGAATGTTGCTGTGTACCACGAGGCTTGTTGCGGCTGGTGGATCCAAGGTAACTGGGCAGAATTCTGTGGGTGGATCAGTTTGATGGTGGGTCTGCTGCCCTATGTGGAGATTGGCTTAGGTCTTTTGTTCGGGAAGCTGAGTAAGTTCGAGATACTGCTGCTGCCCAAAGACCTGAGTTCACGGGTCATTTTCCAGAATCTGAAAGGGCAGACAGTGGAAGATCTGCCTGTCATCAGCTTACTGGTTAGGCTCCGAGGTATTTTCAGACATGCCCAGTCCTGTTTACATCGACTTTATGGGAGACACGAAGAGAAGCTGGCAGAAAAACTGGCTGCATGGATTGAGGAGATGTGCGAACACATTGATGAAAGTTGTTCAGCTACAGTGGAGATTATCGGCATGGAGACATCTCTAGAGCATACCAGGCTTGAAAGACATTCATGAGACCTACTGAACCTCGGTGATACTGGAAGAAACATACGGAGAGTCAATGTGCCCTTGAGAAAGTTACTCGATTCTCTGCTCCAAGAACGGGTCCAAGATTCCTGACGTCTAAAAGAGAAGAGATGGCAGAGATGATAAAAGCGCTCATGTTCTTGGAAGAGGTCGTGAGAATCCACACATCCCAAGGGGCATTTACGAATCATTCAGACCGAAATGCACCAAGACCAGGTAAGCCTATTCCCACGTTTGTGCCTAGCTATCAATCACATGCTCTTCCCTCCACTCCACTCAGGCATCCATTTCAAAGGATCAGAACCTGAGCTGCAATGAATCCAGTAGGAGGAGAGCAAGCCCCTACTAGAATCAGAGTTCCTCCTCCTTCACACTCGGTGAACAACAGTGAACTCCTTAAAGGTCAAATACTCTCGACTGAAATAGATAGGAATTGAATACTTAGCTCACACAAAGAAATGATGACCTTCCCTTAGATTAAGGAAATGCTGGGATTATGTATTCTTTGGGCTGAAAGGAGTGTGGGAAGTGAGGGGAATCTTTGAATGAACTTGAATATGATTTAGGCCTCAGTTTTTCAAGACAGTACAGGAAAATATTAGAAGTCAGATAGTGAACTGAACTGTAAAAGTCGCCAAACACATTAAAGACACAGGTTATATGGACAGTCATTCACTTCCGTCAAGCCCCGGGTGCACTATATCTTGGAGGTGCAGACTTGGTTGTGTTAAATTCTTTTACCCAACATGATCGGATGATTAAGCCTTCTCAGCACTGATAGAAGAGCACCTGGTTCTCAATAGCCTAGCATAGCTGCAGCAGGTTTCTCATAGTTAAATGCCTCTAGGTGCTTTTGGAATCAAGCCTAAATGTATATATTCTGTTTAGATTTTCTTGTATATTCCTAGAGAGGAATGTTACCCCATGAAATGCCAACATTGCCTAGTATGTGTCATTGGGAGTAAAGGGCACCAGGTGCACAAGGGAAACCCAGAATGGGGTTTATTTCATGGTTCCAATAGGTATTTCATTCTTCCTTTTGTTGTTGGAGGCTTCAAGAGAAAAGAATTGGCATGTACCCTTCAAACTTTTGGACTGCTATTTTACATTGAGACTGTCTGTTTTTCCTTAGAGCTGACAAAATCTTACAGAAATTGTCAAGTCTGTCTTCTAGGTTGATTTGGTAAATTTCAAAAACTAAATTCACTTTCATATAAATCCCAAAACATGTAAATTGATACTGTTAACTTTCTTAAAGACTGCAACTGCTTTGTCAACAAAAGGTCATAGCTGGAGTCTTCGGAAAAACCCTCCGACGATGGCTGTGAAAAAACGGAGCGAAACAAATATCCAATTTCTGTGAATTATTTGTGAAAAGTGTTGATTTGTCGATGCCCAGTAGGAAGAGAACCAGTGCAAACTGCTCTCACTAGCTACCATACACAAAACATTGTAAACACACACTCACCCAGCCCTTGGAAAGGAAACTTTCCGAAGAGTGGTCTGTTACTTCCAAAGACAGGATGAGGACTCAGAAAAACCGGAAGCAGGAAAAGGCAAAGTAGAGAATGGAAACCAGTGCAGGATCTGACCTCTGGTAATGGAGCATCAAAGGTGAAACTCTGTTTTCCTTGGAAGCACACTCTCAAGTTGGCAGCAGGCACAGAATTGAAGGTGATGCACTGAGTGTAAGAAGAGTGCACAGCAGATGCTTGGCTGACAGAACTCAAAGAAATCAGCTCAAAATATCCCCACATTTGAATCTGAGACCAAGATCCGAGCTGCCAAATCTGAGCTAGCAGAGGCAGCGGAAAAAGAGGGATAGGGCTACGTATGATGGCTCTCGTTCAACTCAGGGATCTAGAGTGCGTTGTGGGTTTTGGTGGGTACTTTCAATAGAGCAAAGAGAACTGTGACATCAGTGAGACAGCAACCGCACTGGCGCGTGAGGTTGAGTTTATCGATATGTTCTATGGCCACATCCACTGCATCTGCAGGACCAGGGTCCAATTTGACCTTTTGCAAATAGAGCACGTGTGGGGCTCAATCAGAGGTATCATGCATCTGGACTGAGTGTTCCTGGGGGCGTTGGGTTTGAAATCAGTATTAAAAGATTTAGGATCTGCTACATTCATAACCTGGATTGGGATTACACTCTGGTTTGAGGCAGAGGATGCGGAACAGCTCTGTGGTTGCTTTCGTGAACCCATTACTCAAGAATGAGAGAACTAGGAAGAGTGGTCAAAGTCCACAGCATGAGAATATGAAGCATTACTTACAGCATTATCACCCAAATGCAGATGCTACATTTTGGACGGCACTGACAGGGTACTGCACCGAGGAAACATAGGTCTGTCTGTGGGATCATCCCAGCAGGCCCTGAACTATGACATCCATACATATGCTTCCACTGGTGTTTCTGTAAACAGAGAAGCTCTGGGAAGTACTGGTAACATTGGGACATTCCCGTGGCAGTAGAAAGAACAATCTCACTCAACGTTGGCTGTTTTGGAGACACTTCAAAATGACATACAGAAGAATGCAGAGCAGAAAACCTATAGAAGCTTCATTTCCACTAGAGGTAGTGCCCGGTGCACTTTCAGAATTGTGAGATTATTGTAAAATAAATGACGTTCTAATAACTGAAAGAGTATGGTGTGTTCATCACAACAAAGGCAACACCAGGATTTAGAGATATATTAGACAACACACACAGGAACAAGGCATGGCATCAAGGTCTAGGGAAAATTGTCCTCACAGAAATACCATGGAATTGAGTACACAAAAGAGTCTAAAGTTTGCACTTAACCAAGCCCTATAAGTCTATATTAGATACATGATAGTACCTGACCTGTAGAGTAAAAGAAGTATAGTAAAAGAAACAGGAAGTACCATTTTCAGTTCCAAAGAGATTGAAGGCCCAAAAAATAAGCTTTCAAACAACTAGACGGCAAAACGATACCAGAGCAAGCTCTGAAAATGGAGGTGAGGGAAACACTGATGAACCACAGTGCCTCAGAATCACAAAAGGCAGAATACCAGAAAAGGGGAAGAGAAACTCTAAACAAGAACACAATAGTATCAGAAAACTCAATGGATGAGATAAAAACTGTGCTAATGTCAATCCTAAGCAGACTACATAATGCAGAGGGACTCGTGAATGAATGTGAGGACAGGGGAACAGAAATCCCTCGATCAGAAGAAGACACAGAAAAGCAAGTGCAAACCAACGCTAACATCACTGTTGAATCCTGGGTTAAGACAAGGCAGGTAAGAATAGGACTCATAGGATTCCCAAATGGAAAAGCAAGTGATAAAATAATAAATTCTGAAAAGGAATTTGTAGAAAAATCACAATGAAACTTGCTGAAAGCCAAGAAAGTAACATCTATACGAATTCAGGAAGTACACAGCGTCCAAAAGAGGTGGAATACCAATAGACCAACAAGCAGCTGTAGAATTCAAATAAACAAATTTCATGATCATCCCAGTGATGCAAAATGCACCTCGAGGAAAGCAACTTAGTCACAACAGAACCTCCAGAGGGGTTTCAGCTGATATCTCGGCAGAAATTTTGCAGCACGGGGAGGAGTGCCAGGACATAGACCATACCCTGAATGAGAAAAAGCTGCAATCTAGGGTAGCCTATGCCAAATGACCGCCGTTTATAACAACGGCAGGGATAGGGAATTTCACTGACAGGCAAACCTTAAAAGAATTCAGCAGTTTGAGACTGATCCTAAAACAAAAATTGAGAATCCTACCCTGAGTAGGAAAGTAGCAAGATGAAATGGAATTAACAAAACCATTATTGCAAATGCAAGAAGAGCCTGAGTTGCAAAGAATTAAGAAGATGAAGGCAAGGAGGACATCAAAATCCTAAAGATGGGAGAGGGTAGCAGGAAATCATAGGTGATTTTAAGCACTATCTTAAGAGATTCAGCTTACATGACTGTCTGTCTGAAGCAAAACGAGAGATGCATGGCCTAATATGTTTGCAAAACAAACAATCAGACAAACAAACAAACAACAAAAGGTTACAGTTGGCTGAAATATACCAAACAAACATGATTATTCAACACAAAATACTCAAAGTGATGTCAAGGATCATTCAGCACACATCGTCATATTATCGCTGTTAGCATGTATTCAATACACTTGTATTCAGCAAACAGACACGTGCATTACTATTCATAGATACTGATCCAGAAGTGCATATCGTGAGCCAACCCAAATGACGGTTTTGAATAAGAGTGGATCATAGAACTGGATATAGACTTACAAGTCTTCCGACAGGAGGAACGAATGCCTAATTCTACCCTACGTAGAGAAGAAATGGCATAAGCCTATAACAAAGACAAGTAGCTCTGCAAAACTGTACTAAGGGCAAAAGAGACAGACAGGAAAGTGCACATTGGGATTGGTTTCATTTCTAGGAATTTCAGCCCCCATGAAACAAATGGATCCATGTTCTGAGAGTGTGGGTGTTTCAGCAGAAAGCAACAGACGGATATGTAATCTGGGTGAATGGATATTACACAAACATGAGTTTCCTTGAGTGGGTCTCTGTGTACTGTGAACTGTTAGAAAGTTTAAATAGGTGTGAATCCATAAACTGATCATGGTCACTCTTCCCTCCGTTTGTACTGTGTATACAGATATGAACAAAAGGAAAGAGGGAAGAGAAAAGGACCATGGGACCCTTCTGGATAGAATCATATTTCCCTTAGGAAACTCTCGTCTAATGCAGCATCACCCCCAACACTGACTTGATGCATCAACCACTGGGGATGACAGTTACCGGTTGGATTCCAGGTGGAATGTTGCTGTGTACCACGAGGCTTGTTGCGGCTGGTGGATCCAAGGTAACTGGGCAGAATTCTGTGGGTGGATCAGTTTGATGGTGGGTCTGCTGCCCTATGTGGAGATTGGCTTAGGTCTTTTGTTCGGGAAGCTGAGTAAGTTCGAGATACTGCTGCTGCCCAAAGACCTGAGTTCACGGGTCATTTTCCAGAATCTGAAAGGGCAGACAGTGGAAGATCTGCCTGTCATCAGCTTACTGGTTAGGCTCCGAGGTATTTTCAGACATGCCCAGTCCTGTTTACATCGACTTTATGGGAGACACGAAGAGAAGCTGGCAGAAAAACTGGCTGCATGGATTGAGGAGATGTGCGAACACATTGATGAAAGTTGTTCAGCTACAGTGGAGATTATCGGCATGGAGACATCTCTAGAGCATACCAGGCTTGAAAGACATTCATGAGACCTACTGAACCTCGGTGATACTGGAAGAAACATACGGAGAGTCAATGTGCCCTTGAGAAAGTTACTCGATTCTCTGCTCCAAGAACGGGTCCAAGATTCCTGACGTCTAAAAGAGAAGAGATGGCAGAGATGATAAAAGCGCTCATGTTCTTGGAAGAGGTCGTGAGAATCCACACATCCCAAGGGGCATTTACGAATCATTCAGACCGAAATGCACCAAGCCCAGGTAAGCCTATTCCCACGTTTGTGCCTAGCTATCAATCACATGCTCTTCCCTCCACTCCACTCAGGCATCCATTTCAAAGGATCAGAACCTGAGCTGCAATGAATCCAGTAGGAGAGCAAGCCCCTTCTAGAATCAGAGTTCCTCCTCCTTCACACTCGGTGAACAACAGTGAACTCCTTAAAGGTCAAATACTCTCGACTGAAATAGATAGGAATTAAACACTTAGCTCACACAAAGAAATGATGACCTTCCCTTAGATTAAGGAAATGCTGGGGTTATGTATTCTTTGGGCTGAAAGAGTGTGGGAAGTGAGGGGAATCTTTGAATGAACTTGAATATGATTTAGGCCTCAGTTTTTCAAGACAGTACAGGAAAATATTAGAAGTCAGATAGTGAACTGAACTGTAAAAGTCGCCAAACACATTAAAGACACAGGTTATGTGGACAGTCATTCACTTCCATCAAGCCCCGGGTGCACTATATCTTGGAGGTGCAGACTTGGTTGTGTTAAATTCTTTTACCCAACATGATAGGATGATTAAGCCTTCTCAGCACTGATAGAAGAGCACCTGGTTCTCAATAGCCTAGCATAGCTGCAGCAGGTTTCTCATAGTTAAATGCCTCTAGGTGCTTTTGGAATCAAGCCTAAATGTATATATTCTGTTTAGATTTTCTTGTATATTCCTAGAGAGGAATGTTACCCCATGAAATGCCAACATTGCCTAGTATGTGTCATTGGGAGTAAAGGGCACCAGGTGCAAAAGGGAAACCCAGAATGGGGTTTATTTCATGGTTCCAATAGGTATTTCATTCTTCCTTTTGTTGTTGGATGCTTCAAGAGAAAAGAGTTGGCATGTCCCCTTCAAACATTTGGACTGCTATTTTACATTGAGACTGTCTGTTTTTCCTTAGAGCTGACAAAATCTTACAGAAATTGTCAAGTCTGTCTTCTAGGTTGATTTGGTAAATTTCAAAAACTAAATTCACTTTCATATAAATCCCAAAACATGTAAATTGATACTGTTAACTTTCTTAAAGACTGCAACTGCTTTGTCAACAAAAGGTCATAGCTGGAGTCTTCGGAATAAACCTCCGACGATGGCTGTGAAAAAACGGAGCGAAACAAATATCCAATTTCTGTGAATTATTTGTGAAAAGTGTTGATTTGTCGATGCCCAGTAGGAAGAGAACCAGTGCAAACTGCTCTCACTAGCTACCATACACAAAACATTGTAAACACACACTCACCCAGCCCTTGGAAAGGAAACTTTCCGAAGAGTGGTCTGTTACTTCCAAAGACAGGATGAGGACTCAGAAAAACCGGAAGCAGGAAAAGGCAAAGTAGAGAATGGAAACCAGTGCAGGATCTGACTTCTGGTAATGGAGCATCAAAGGTGAAACTCTGTTTTCCTTGGAAGCACACTCTCAAGTTGGCAGCAGGCACAGAATTGAAGGTGATGCACTGAGTGTAAGAAGAGTGCACAGCAGATGCTTGGCTGACAGAACTCAAAGAAATCAGCTCAAAATATCCCCACATTTGAATCTGAGACCAAGATCCGAGCTGCCAAATCTGAGCTAGCAGAGGCAGCGGAAAAAGAGGGATAGGGCTACGTATGATGGCTCTCGTTCAACTCAGGGATCTAGAGTGCGTTGTGGGTTTTGGTGGGTACTTTCAATAGAGCAAAGAGAACTGTGACATCAGTGAGACAGCAACCGCACTGGCGCGAGAGGTTGAGTTTATCGATATGTTCTATGGCCACATCCACTGCATCTGCAGGACCAGGGTCCAATTTGACCTTTTGCAAATAGAGCACGTGTGGGGCTCAATCAGAGGTATCATGCATCTGGACTGAGTGTTCCTGGGGGCGTTGGGTTTGAAATCAGTATTAAAAGATTTAGGATCTGCTACATTCATAACCTGGATTGGGATTACAGTCTGGTTTGAGGCAGAGGATGCGGAACAGCTCTGTGGTTGCCTTCGTGAACCCATTACTCAAGAATGAGAGAACTAGGAAGAGTGGTCAAAGTCCAC
The DNA here is from genome assembly GCF_036321535.1 of Camelus dromedarius. Classification (NCBI taxonomy): domain Eukaryota; kingdom Metazoa; phylum Chordata; class Mammalia; order Artiodactyla; family Camelidae; genus Camelus; species Camelus dromedarius. Next base: position 6,931,076 of record NC_087470.1, read on the forward strand.
AGCATGAGAATATGAAGCATTACTTACAGCATTATCACCCAAATGCAGATGCTACATTTTGGATGGCACTGACAGGGTACTGCACCGAGGACACATAGGTCTGTCTGCGGGATCATCCCAGCAGGCCCTGAACTATGACATCCATACATATGCTTCCACTGGTGTTTCTGTAAACAGAGAAGCTCTGGGAAGTACTGGTAACATTGGGACATTCCCGTGGCAGTAGAAAGAACAATCTCACTCAACGTTGGCTGTTTTGGAGACACTTCAAAATGACATACAGAAGAATGCATAGCAGAAAACCTATAGAAGCTTCATTTCCACTAGAGGAAGTGCCCAGTGCACTTTCAGAATTGTGAGATTATTGTAAAATAATTGACGTTCTAATAACTGAAAGAGTATGGTGTGTTCATCACAACAAAGGCAACACCAGGATTTAGATATATAGTAGACAACACACACAGGAACAAGGCATGGCATCAAGGTCTAGGGAAAATTGTCCTCACAGAAATACCATGGAATTGAGTACACAAAAGAGTCTAAAGTTTGCACTTAACCAAGCCCTATAAGTCTATATTAGATACATGAGAGTACCTGACCTGTAGAGTAAAAGAAGTATAGTAAAAGAAACAGGAAGTACCATTTTCATTTCCAAAGAGATTGAAGGCCCAAAAAATAAGCTTTCAAACAACTAGACGGCAAAACGATACCAGAGCAAGCTCTGAAAATGGAGGTGAGGGAAACACTGATGAACCACAGTGCCTCAGAATCACAAAAGGCAGAATACCAGAAAAGGGGAAGAGAAACTCTAAACAAGAACACAATAGTATAAGAAAACTCAATGGATGAGATAAAAACTGTGCTAATGTCAATCCTAAGCAGACTACATAATGCAGAGGGACTCGTGAATGAATGTGAGGACAGGGGAACAGAAATCCCTCGATCAGAAGAAGACACAGAAAAGCAAGTGCAAACCAACGCTAACATCACTGTTGAATCCTGGGTTAAGACAAGGCAGGTAAGAATAGGACTCATAGGATTCCCAAATGGAAAAGCAAGTGATAAAATAATAAATTCTGAAAAGGAATTTGTAGAAAAATCACAATGAAACTTGCTGAAAGCCAAGAAAGTAACATCTATACGAATTCAGGAAGTACACAGCGTCCAAAAGAGGTGGAATACCAATAGACCAACAAGCAGCTGTGGAATTCAAATAAACAAATTTCATGATCATCCCAGTGATGCAAAATGCACCTCGAGGAAAGCAACTTAGTCACAACAGAACCTCCAGAGGGGTTTCAGCTGATATCTCGGCAGAAATTTTGCAGCACGGGGAGGAGTGCCAGGACATAGACCAAACCCTGAATGAGAAAAAGCTGCAATCTAGGGTAGCCTATGCCAAATGACCGCCGTTTATAACAATGGCAGGGATAGGGAATTTCACTGACAGGCAAACCTTAAAAGAATTCAGCAGTTTGAGACTGATCCTAAAACAAAAATTGAGAATCCTACCCTGAGTAGGAAAGTAGCAAGATGAAATGGAATTAACAAAACCATTATTGCAAATGCAAGAAGAGCCTGAGTTGCAAAGAAGTAAGAAGAAGAAGGCAAGGAGGACATCAAAATCCTAAAGATGGGAGAGGGTAGCAGGAAATCATAGGTGATTTTAAGCACTATCTTAAGAGATTCAGCCTACATGACTGTCTGTCTGAAGCAAAACGAGAGATGCATGGCCTAATATGTTTGCAAAACAAACAATCAGACAAACAAACAAACAACAAAAGGTTACAGTTGGCTGAAATATACCAAACAAACATGATTATTCAACACAAAATACTCAAAGTGATGTCAAGGATCATTCAGCACACATCGTCATATTATCGCTGTTAGCATGTATTCAATACACTTGTATTCAGCAAACAGACACGTGCATTACTATTCATAGATACTGATCCAGAAGTGCATATCGTGAGCCAACCCAAATGACGGTTTTGAATAAGAGTGGATCATAGAACTGGATATAGACTTACAAGTCTTCCGACAGGAGGAACGAATGCCTAATTCTACCCTACGTAGAGAAGAAATGGCATAAGCCTATAACAAAGACAAGTAGCTCTGCAAAACTGTACTAAGGGCAAAAGAGACAGACAGGAAAGTGCACATTGGGATTGGTTTCATTTCTAGGAATTTCAGCCCCCATGAAACAAATGGATCCATGTTCTGAGAGTGTGGGTGTTTCAGCAGAAAGCAACAGACGGATATGTAATCTGGGTGAATGGATATTACACAAACATGAGTTTCCTTGAGTGGGTCTCTGTGTACTGTGAACTGTTAGAAAGTTTAAATAGGTGTGAATCCATAAACTGATCATGGTCACTCTTCCCTCCGTTTGTACTGTGTATACAGATATGAACAAAAGGAAAGAGGGAAGAGAAAAGGACCATGGGACCCTTCTGGATAGAATCATATTTCCCTTAGGAAACTCTCGTCTAATGCAGCATCACCCCCAACACTGACTTGATGCATCAACCACTGGGGATGACAGTTACCGGTTGGATTCCAGGTGGAATGTTGCTGTGTACCACGAGGCTTGTTGCGGCTGGTGGATCCAAGGTAACTGGGCAGAATTCTGTGGGTGGATCAGTTTGATGGTGGGTCTGCTGCCCTATGTGGAGATTGGCTTAGGTCTTTTGTTCGGGAAGCTGAGTAAGTTCGAGATACTGCTGCTGCCCAAAGACCTGAGTTCACGGGTCATTTTCCAGAATCTGAAAGGGCAGACAGTGGAAGATCTGCCTGTCATCAGCTTACTGGTTAGGCTCCGAGGTATTTTCAGACATGCCCAGTCCTGTTTACATCGACTTTATGGGAGACACGAAGAGAAGCTGGCAGAAAAACTGGCTGCATGGATTGAGGAGATGTGCGAACACATTGATGAAAGTTGTTCAGCTACAGTGGAGATTATCGGCATGGAGACATCTCTAGAGCATACCAGGCTTGAAAGACATTCATGAGACCTACTGAACCTCGGTGATACTGGAAGAAACATACGGAGAGTCAATGTGCCCTTGAGAAAGTTACTCGATTCTCTGCTCTAAGAACGGGTCCAAGATTCCTGACGTCTAAAAGAGAAGAGATGGCAGAGATGATAAAAGCGCTCATGTTCTTGGAAGAGGTCGTGAGAATCCACACATCCCAAGGGGCATTTACGAATCATTCAGACCGAAATGCACCAAGCCCAGGTAAGCCTATTCCCACGTTTGTGCCTAGCTATCAATCACATGCTCTTCCCTCCACTCCACTCAGGCATCCATTTCAAAGGATCAGAACCTGAGCTGCAATGAATCCAGTAGGAGGAGAGCAAGCCCCTACTAGAATCAGAGTTCCTCCTCCTTCACACTCGGTGAACAACAGTGAACTCCTTAAAGGTCAAATACTCTCGACTGAAATAGATAGGAATTGAATACTTAGCTCACACAAAGAAATGATGACCTTCCCTTAGATTAAGGAAATGCTGGGGTTATGTATTCTTTGGGCTGAAAGGAGTGTGGGAAGTGAGGGGAATCTTTGAATGAACTTGAATATGAGTTAGGCCTCAGTTTTTCAAGACAGTACAGGAAAATATTAGAAGTCAGATAGTGAACTGAACTGTAAAAGTCGCCAAACACATTAAAGACACAGGTTATATGGACAGTCATTCACTTCCGTCAAGCCCCGGGTGCACTATATCTTGGAGGTGCAGACTTGGTTGTGTTAAATTCTTTTACCCAACATGATCGGATGATTAAGCCTTCTCAGCACTGATAGAAGAGCACCTGGTTCTCAATAGCCTAGCATAGCTGCAGCAGGTTTCTCATAGTTAAATGCCTCTAGGTGCTTTTGGAATCAAGCCTAAATGTATATATTCTGTTTAGATTTTCTTGTATATTCCTAGAGAGGAATGTTACCCCATGAAATGCCAACATTGCCTAGTATGTGTCATTGGGAGTAAAGGGCACCAGGTGCACAAGGGAAACCCAGAATGGGGTTTATTTCATGGTTCCAATAGGTATTTCATTCTTCCTTTTGTTGTTGGAGGCTTCAAGAGAAAAGAGTTGGCATTTACCCTTCAAACATTTGGACTGCTATTTTACATTGAGACTGTCTGTTTTTCCTTAGAGCTGACAAAATCTTACAGAAATTGTCAAGTCTGTCTTCTAGGTTGATTTGGTAAATTTCAAAAACTAAATTCACTTTCATATAAATCCCAAAACATGTAAATTGATACTGTTAACTTTCTTAAAGACTGCAACTGCTTTGTCAACAAAAGGTCATAGCTGGAGTCTTCGGAAAAACCCTCCGACGATGGCTGTGAAAAAACGGAGCGAAACAAATATCCAATTTCTGTGAATTATTTGTGAAAAGTGTTGATTTGTCGATGCCCAGTAGGAAGAGAACCAGTGCAAACTGCTCTCACTAGCTACCATACACAAAACATTGTAAACACACACTCACCCTGCCCTTGGAAAGGAAAATTTCCGAAGAGTGGTCTGTTACTTCCAAAGACAGGATGAGGACTCAGAAAAACCGGAAGCAGGAAAAGGCAAAGTAGAGAATGGAAACCAGTGCAGGATCTGACCTCTGGTAATGGAGCATCAAAGGTGAAACTCTGTTTTCCTTGGAAGCACACTCTCAAGTTGGCAGCAGGCACAGAATTGAAGGTGATGCACTGAGTGTAAGAAGAGTGCACAGCAGATGCTTGGCTGACAGAACTCAAAGAAATCAGCTCAAAATATCCCCACATTTGAATCTGAGACCAAGATCCGAGCTGCCAAATCTGAGCTAGCAGAGGCAGCGGAAAAAGAGGGATAGGGCTACGTATGATGGCTCTCGTTCAACTCAGGGATCTAGAGTGCGTTGTGGGTTTTGGTGGGTACTTTCAATAGAGCAAAGAGAACTGTGACATCAGTGAGACAGCAACCGCACTGGCGCGTGAGGTTGAGTTTATCGATATGTTCTATGGCCACATCCACTGCATCTGCAGGACCAGGGTCCAATTTGACCTTTTGCAAATAGAGCACGTGTGGGGCTCAATCAGAGGTATCATGCATCTGGACTGAGTGTTCCTGGGGGCGTTGGGTTTGAAATCAGTATTAAAAGATTTAGGATCTGCTACATTCATAACCTGGATTGGGATTACACTCTGGTTTGAGGCAGAGGATGCGGAACAGCTCTGTGGTTGCCTTCGTGAACCCATTACTCAAGAATGAGAGAACTAGGAAGAGTGGTCAAAGTCCACAGCATGAGAATATGAAGCATTACTTACAGCATTATCACCCAAATGCAGATGCTACATTTTGGATGGCACTGACAGGGAACTGCACCGAGGACACATAGGTCTGTCTGTGGGATCATCCCAGCAGGCCCTGAACTATGACATCCATACATATGCTTCCACTGGTGTTTCTGTAAACAGAGAAGCTCTGGGAAGTACTGGTAACATTGGGACATTCCCGTGGCAGTAGAAAGAACAATCTCACTCAACGTTGGCTGTTTTGGAGACACTTCAAAATGACATACAGAAGAATGCAGAGCAGAAAACCTATAGAAGCTTCATTTCCACTAGAGGAATTGCCCGGTGCACTTTCAGAATTGTGAGATTATTGTAAAATAAATGACGTTCTAATAACTGAAAGAGTATGGTGTGTTCATCACAACAAAGGCAACACCAGGATTTAGATATATAGTAGACAACACACACAGGAACAAGGCATGGCATCAAGGTCTAGGGAAAATTGTCCTCACAGAAATACCATGGAATTGAGTACACAAAAGAGTCTAAAGTTTGCACTTAACCAAGCCCTATAAGTCTATATTAGATACATGAGAGTACCTGACCTGTAGAGTAAAAGAAGTATAGTAAAAGAAACAGGAAGTACCATTTTCAGTTCCAAAGAGATTGAAGGCCCAAAAAATAAGCTTTCAAACAACTAGACGGCAAAACGATACCAGAGCAAGCTCTGAAAATGGAGGTGAGGGAAACACTGATGAACCACAGTGCCTCAGAATCACAAAAGGCAGAATACCAGAAAAGGGGAAGAGAAACTCTAAACAAGAACACAATAGTATCAGAAAACTCAATGGATGAGATAAAAACTGTGCTAATGTCAATCCTAAGCAGACTACATAATGCAGAGGGACTCGTGAATGAATGTGAGGACAGGGGAACAGAAATCCCTCGATCAGAAGAAGACACAGAAAAGCAAGTGCAAACCAACGCTAACATCACTGTTGAATCCTGGGTTAAGACAAGGCAGGTAAGAATAGGACTCATAGGATTCCCAAATGGAAAAGCAAGTGATAAAATAATAAATTCTGAAAAGGAATTTGTAGAAAAATCACAATGAAACTTGCTGAAAGCCAAGAAAGTAACATCTATACGAATTCAGGAAGTACACAGCGTCCAAAAGAGGTGGAATACCAATAGACCAACAAGCAGCTGTAGAATTCAAATAAACAAATTTCATGATCATCCCAGTGATGCAAAATGCACCTCGAGGAAAGCAACTTAGTCACAACAGAAACTCCAGAGGGGTTTCAGCTGATATCTCGGCAGAAATTTTGCAGCACGGGGAGGAGTGCCAGGACATAGACCATACCCTGAATGAGAAAAAGCTGCAATCTAGGGTAGCCTATGCCAAATGACCGCCGTTTATAACAACGGCAGGGCGAGGGAATTTCAATGACAGGCAAACCTTAAAAGAATTCAGCAGCTTGAGACTGATCCTAAAACAAAAATTGAGAATCCTACCCTGAGTAGGAAAGTAGCAAGATGAAATGGAATTAACAAAACCATTATTGCAAATGCAAGAAATCCTGAGTTGCTAAGAAGTAAGAAGAAGAAGGCAAGGAGGACATCAAAATCCTAAAGATGGGAGAGGGTAGCAGGAAATCATAGGTGATTTTAAGCACTATCTTAAGAGATTCAGCTTACATGACTGTCTGTCTGAAGCAGAACGAGAGATGCATGGCCTAATATGTTTGCAAAACAAACAATCAGACAAACAAACAAACAACAAAAGGTTACAGTTGGCTGAAATATACCAAACAAACATGATTATTCAACACAAAATACTCAAAGTGATGTCAAGGATCATTCAGCACACATCGTCATATTATCGCTGTTAGCATGTATTCAATACACTTGTATTCAGCAAACAGACACGTGCATTACTATTCATAGATACTGATCCAGAAGTGCATATCGTGAGCCAACCCAAATGACGGTTTTGAATAAGAGTGGATCATAGAACTGGATATAGACTTACAAGTCTTCCGACAGGAGGAACGAATGCCTAATTCTACCCTACGTAGAGAAGAAATGGCATAAGCCTATAACAAAGACAAGTAGCTCTGCAAAACTGTACTAAGGGCAAAAGAGACAGACAGGAAAGTGCACATTGGGATTGGTTTCATTTCTAGGAATTTCAGCCCCCATGAAACAAATGGATCCATGTTCTGAGAGTGTGGGTGTTTCAGCAGAAAGCAACAGACGGATATGTAATCTGGGTGAATGGATATTACACAAACATGAGTTTCCTTGAGTGGGTCTCTGTGTACTGTGAACTGTTAGAAAGTTTAAATAGGTGTGAATCCATAAACTGATCATGGTCACTCTTCCCTCCGTTTGTACAGTGTATAGAGATATGAACAAAAGGAAAGAGGGAAGAGAAAAGGACCATGGGACCCTTCTGGATAGAATCATATTTCCCTTAGGAAACTCTCGTCTAATGCAGCATCACCCCCAACACTGACTTGATGCATCAACCACTGGGGATGACAGTTACCGGTTGGATTCCAGGTGGAATGTTGCTGTGTACCACGAGGCTTGTTGCGGCTGGTGGATCCAAGGTAACTGGGCAGAATTCTGTGGGTGGATCAGTTTGATGGTGGGTCTGCTGCCCTATGTGGAGATTGGCTTAGGTCTTTTGTTCGGGAAGCTGAGTAAGTTCGAGATACTGCTGCTGCCCAAAGACCTGAGTTCACGGGTCATTTTCCAGAATCTGAAAGGGCAGACAGTGGAAGATCTGCCTGTCATCAGCTTACTGGTTAGGCTCCGAGGTATTTTCAGACATGCCCAGTCCTGTTTACATCGACTTTATGGGAGACACGAAGAGAAGCTGGCAGAAAAACTGGCTGCATGGATTGAGGAGATGTGCGAACACATTGATGAAAGTTGTTCAGCTACAGTGGAGATTATCGGCATGGAGACATCTCTAGAGCATACCAGGCTTGAAAGACATTCATGAGACCTACTGAACCTCGGTGATACTGGAAGAAACATACGGAGAGTCAATGTGACCTTGAGAAAGTTACTCGATTCTCTGCTCCAAGAACGGGTCCAAGATTCCTGACGTCTAAAAGAGAAGAGATGGCAGAGATGATAAAAGCGCTCATGTTCTTGGAAGAGGTCGTGAGAATCCACACATCCCAAGGGGCATTTACGAATCATTCAGACCGAAATGCACCAAGCCCAGGTAAGCCTATTCCCACGTTTGTGCCTAGCTATCAATCACATGCTCTTCCCTCCACTCCACTCAGGCATCCATTTCAAAGGATCAGAACCTGAGCTGCAATGAATCCAGTAGGAGGAGAGCAAGCCCCTACTAGAATCAGAGTTCCTCCTCCTTCACACTCGGTGAACAACAGTGAACTCCTTAAAGGTCAAATACTCTCGACTGAAATAGATAGGAATTGAATACTTAGCTCACACAAAGAAATGATGACCTTCCCTTAGATTAAGGAAATGCTGGGGTTATGTATTCTTTGGGCTGAAAGGAGTGTGGGAAGTGAGGGGAATCTTTGAGTGAACTTGAATATGATTTAGGCCTCAGTTTTTCAAGACAGTACAGGAAAATATTAGAAGTCAGATAGTGAACTGAACTGTAAAAGTCGCCAAACACATTAAAGACACAGGTTATATGGACAGTCATTCACTTCCGTCAAGCCCCGGGTGCACTATATCTTGGAGGTGCAGACTTGGTTGTGTTAAATTCTTTTACCCAACATGATCGGATGATTAAGCCTTCTCAGCACTGATAGAAGAGCACCTGGTTCTCAATAGCCTAGCATAGCTGCAGCAGGTTTCTCATAGTTAAATGCCTCTAGGTGCTTTTGGAATCAAGCCTAAATGTATATATTCTGTTTAGATTTTCTTGTATATTCCTAGAGAGGAATGTTACCCCATGAAATGCCAACATTGCCTAGTATGTGTCATTGGGAGTAAAGGGCACCAGGTGCACAAGGGAAACCCAGAATGGGGTTTATTTCATGGTTCCAATAGGTATTTCATTCTTCCTTTTGTTGTTGGAGGCTTCAAGAGAAAAGAGTTGGCATGTACCCTTCAAACTTTTGGACTGCTATTTTACATTGAGACTGTCTGTTTTTCCTTAGAGCTGACAAAATCTTACAGAAATTGTCAAGTCTGTCTTCTAGGTTGATTTGGTAAATTTCAAAAACTAAATTCACTTTCATATAAATCCCAAAACATGTAAATTGATACTGTTAACTTTCTTAAAGACTGCAACTGCTTTGTCAACAAAAGGTGATAGCTGGAGTCTTCGGAAAAACCCTCCGACGATGGCTGTGAAAAAACGGAGCGAAACAAATATCCAATTTCTGTGAATTATTTGTGAAAAGTGTTGATTTGTCGATGCCCAGTAGGAAGAGAACCAGTGCAAACTGCTCTCACTAGTTACCATACACAAAACATTGTAAACACACACTCACCCTGCCCTTGGAAAGGAAACTTTCCGAAGAGTGGTCTGTTATTTCCAAAGACAGGATGAGGACTCAGAAAAACCGGAAGCAGAAAAGGCAAAGTAGAGAATGGAAACCAGTGCAGGATCTGACCTCTGGTAATGGAGCATCAAAGGTGAAACTCTGTTTTCCTTGGAAGCACACTCTCAAGTTGGCAGCAGGCACAGAATTGAAGGTGATGCACTGAGTGTAAGAAGAGTGCACAGCAGATGCTTGGCTGACAGAACTCAAAAAAATCAGCTCAAAATATCCCCACATTTGAATCTGAGACCAAGATCCGAGCTGCCAAATCTGAGCTAGCAGAGGCAGCGGAAAAAGAGGGAAAGGGCTACGTATGATGGCTCTCGTTCAACTCAGGGATCTAGAGTGCGTTGTGGGTTTTGGTGGGTACTTTCAATAGAGCAAAGAGAACTGTGACATCAGTGAGACAGCAACCGCACTGGCGCGAGAGGTTGAGTTTATCGATATGTTCTATGGCCACATCCACTGCATCTGCAGGACCAGGGTCCAATTTGACCTTTTGCAAATAGAGCACGTGTGGGGCTCAATCAGAGGTATCATGCATCTGGACTGAGTGTTCCTGGGGGCGTTGGGTTTGAAATCAGTATTAAAAGATTTAGGATCTGCTACATTCATAACCTGGATTGGGATTACACTCTGGTTTGAGGCAGAGGATGCGGAACAGCTCTGTGGTTGCCTTCGTGAACACATTACTCAAGAATGAGAGAACTAGGAAGAGTGGTCAAAGTCCACAGCATGAGAATATGAAGCATTACTTACAGCATTATCACCCAAATGCAGATGCTACATTTTGGATGGCACTGACAGGGAACTGCACCGAGGACACATAGGTCTGTCTGCGGGATCATCCCAGCAGGCCCTGAACTATGTCATCCATACATATGATTCCACTGGTGTTTCTGTAAACAGAGAAGCTCTGGGAAGTACTGGTAACATTGGGACATTCCCGTGACAGTAGAAAGAACAATCTCACTCAACGTTGGCTGTTTTGGAGACACTTCAAAATGACATACAGAAGAATGCAGAGCAGAAAACCTATAGAAGCTTCATTTCCACTAGAGGTAGTGCCCGGTGCACTTTGAGAATTGTGAGATTATTGTAAAATAAATGACGTTCTAATAACTGAAAGAGTATGGTTTGTTCATCACAACAAAGGCAACACCAGGATTTAGATATATAGTAGACAACACACACAGGAACAAGGCATGGCATCAAGGTCTAGGGAAAATTGTCCTCACAGAAATACCATGGAATTGAGTACACAAAAGAGTCTAAAGTTTGCACTTAACCAAGCCCTATAAGTCTATATTAGATACATGAGAGTACCTGACCTGTAGAGTAAAAGAAGTATAGTAAAAGAAACAGGAAGTACCATTTTCAGTTCCAAAGAGATTGAAGGCCCAAAAAATAAGCTTTCAAACAACTAGACGGCAAAACGATACCAGAGCAAGCTCTGAAAATGGAGGTGAGGGAAACACTGATGAACCACAGTGCCTCAGAATCACAAAAGGCAGAATACCAGAAAAGGGGAAGAGAAACTCTAAACAAGAACACAATAGTATCAGAAAACTCAATGGATGAGATAAAAACTGTGCTAATGTCAATCCTAAGCAGACTACATAATGCAGAGGGACTCGTGAATGAATGTGAGGACAGGGGAACAGAAATCCCTCGATCAGAAGAAGACACAGAAAAGCAAGTGCAAACCAACGCTAACATCACTGTTGAATCCTGGGTTAAGACAAGGCAGGTAAGAATAGGACTCATAGGATTCCCAAATGGAAAAGCAAGTGATAAAATAATAAATTCTGAAAAGGAATTTGTAGAAAAATCACAATGAAACTTGCTGAAAGCCAAGAAAGTAACATCTATACGAATTCAGGAAGTACACAGCGTCCAAAAGAGGTGGAATACCAATAGACCAACAAGCAGCTGTAGAATTCAAATAAACAAATTTCATGATCATCCCAGTGATGCAAAATGCACCTCGAGGAAAGCAACTTAGTCACAACAGAACCTCCAGAGGGGTTTCAGCTGATATCTCGGCAGAAATTTTGCAGCACGGGGAGGAGTGCCAGGACATAGACCAAACCCTGAATGAGAAAAAGCTGCAATCTAGGGTAGCCTATGCCAAATGACCGCCGTTTATAACAACGGCAGGGCGAGGGAATTTCACTGACAGGCAAACCTTAAAAGAATTCAGCAGCTTGAGACTGATCCTAAAACAAAAATTGAGAATCCTACCCTGAGTAGGAAAGTAGCAAGATGAAATGGAATTAACAAAACCATTATTGCAAATGCAAGAAATCCTGAGTTGCTAAGAAGTAAGAAGAACAAGGCAAGGAGGACATCAAAATCCTAAAGATGGGAGAGGGTAGCAGGAAATCATAGGTGATTTTAAGCACTATCTTAAGAGATTCAGCTTACATGACTGTCTGTCTGAAGCAAAACGAGAGATGCATGGCCTAATATGCTTGCAAAACAAACAATCAGACAAACAAACAAACAACAAAAGGTTACAGTTGGCTGAAATATACCAAACAGACATGATTATTCAACACAAAATACTCAAAGTGATGTCAAGGATCATTCAGCACACATCGTCATATTATCGCTGTTAGCATGTATTCAATACACTTGTATTCAGCAAACAGACACGTGCATTACTATTCATAGATACTGATCCAGAAGTGCATATCGTGAGCCAACCCAAATGACGGTTTTGAATAAGAGTGGATCATAGAACTGGATATAGACTTACAAGTCTTCCGACAGGAGGAACGAATGCCTAATTCTACCCTACGTAGAGAAGAAATGGCATAAGCCTATAACAAAGACAAGTAGCTCTGCAAAACTGTACTAAGGGCAAAAGAGACAGACAGGAAAGTGCACATTGGGATTGGTTTCATTTCTAGGAATTTCAGCCCCCATGAAACAAATGGATCCATGTTCTGAGAGTGTGGGTGTTTCAGCAGAAAGCAACAGACGGATATGTAATCTGGGTGAATGGATATTACACAAACATGAGTTTCCTTGAGTGGGTCTCTGTGTACTGTGAACTGTTAGAAAGTTTAAATAGGTGTGAATCCATAAACTGATCATGGTCACTCTTCCCTCCGTTTGTACTGTGTATACAGATATGAACAAAAGGAAAGAGGGAAGAGAAAAGGACCATGGGACCCTTCTGGATAGAATCATATTTCCCTTAGGAAACTCTCGTCTAATGCAGCATCACCCCCAACACTGACTTGATGCATCAACCACTGGGGATGACAGTTACCGGTTGGATTCCAGGTGGAATGTTGCTGTGTACCACGAGGCTTGTTGCGGCTGGTGGATCCAAGGTAACTGGGCAGAATTCTGTGGGTGGATCAGTTTGATGGTGGGTCTGCTGCCCTATGTGGAGATTGGCTTAGGTCTTTTGTTCGGGAAGCTGAGTAAGTTCGAGATACTGCTGCTGCCCAAAGACCTGAGTTCACGGGTCATTTTCCAGAATCTGAAAGGGCAGACAGTGGAAGATCTGCCTGTCATCAGCTTACTGGTTAGGCTCCGAGGTATTTTCAGACATGCCCAGTCCTGTTTACATCGACTTTATGGGAGACACGAAGAGAAGCTGGCAGAAAAACTGGCTGCATGGATTGAGGAGATGTGCGAACACATTGATGAAAGTTGTTCAGCTACAGTGGAGATTATCGGCATGGAGACATCTCTAGAGCATACCAGGCTTGAAAGACATTCATGAGACCTACTGAACCTCGGTGATACTGGAAGAAACATACGGAGAGTCAATGTGCCCTTGAGAAAGTTACTCGATTCTCTGCTCCAAGAACGGGTCCAAGATTCCTGACGTCTAAAAGAGAAGAGATGGCAGAGATGATAAAAGCGCTCATGTTCTTGGAAGAGGTCGTGAGAATCCACACATCCCAAGGGGCATTTACGAATCATTCAGACCGAAATGCACCAAGCCCAGGTAAGCCTATTCCCACGTTTGTGCCTAGCTATCAATCACATGCTCTTCCCTCCACTCCACTCAGGCATCCATTTCAAAGGATCAGAACCTGAGCTGCAATGAATCCAGTAGGAGGAGAGCAAGCCCCTACTAGAATCAGAGTTCCTCCTCCTTCACACTCGGTGAACAACAGTGAACTCCTTAAAGGTCAAATACTCTCGACTGAAATAGATAGGAATTGAATACTTAGCTCACACAAAGAAATGATGACCTTCCCTTAGATTAAGGAAATGCTGGGTTTATGTATTCTTTGGGCTGAAAGGAGTGTGGGAAGTGAGGGGAATCTTTGAATGAACTTGAATATGATTTAGGCCTCAGTTTTTCAAGACAGTACAGGAAAATATTAGAAGTCAGATAGTGAACTGAACTGTAAAAGTCGCCAAACACATTAAAGACACAGGTTATGTGGACAGTCATTCACTTCCGTCAAGCCCCGGGTGCACTATATCTTGGAGGTGCAGACTTGGTTGTGTTAAATTCTTTTACCCAACATGATCGGATGATTAAGCCTTCTCAGCACTGATAGAAGAGCACCTGGTTCTCAATAGCCTAGCATAGCTGCAGCAGGTTTCTCATAGTTAAATGCCTCTAGGTGCTTTTGGAATCAAGCCTAAATGTATATATTCTGTTTAGATTTTCTTGTATATTCCTAGAGAGGAATGTTACCCCATGAAATGCCAACATTGCCTAGTATGTGTCATTGGGAGTAAAGGGCACCAGGTGCACAAGGGAAACCCAGAATGGGGTTTTTTCATGGTTCCAATAGGTATTTCATTCTTCCTTTTTTTGTTGGAGGCTTCAAGATAAAAGAGTTGGCATGTCCCCTTCAAACTTTTGGACTGCTATTTTACATTGAGACTGTCTGTTTTTGCATAGAGCTGAAAAAATCTTACAGAAATTGTCAAGTCTGTCTTATAGGTTGATTTGGTAAATTTCAAAAACTAAATTCACTTTCATATAAATCCCAAAACATGTAAATTGATACTGTTAACTTTCTTAAAGACTGCAACTGCCTTGTCAACATAAGGTCATAGCTGGAGTCTTCGGAAAAACACTCCGACGATGGCTGTAAAAAAACGGAGCGAAACAAATATCCAATTTCTGTGAATTATTTGTGAAAAGTGTTGATTTGTCGATGCCCAGTAGGAAGAGAACCAGTGCAAACTGCTCTCACTAGCTACCATACACAAAACATTGTAAACACACACTCACCCAGCCCTTAAAATGGACACTTTCCGAAGAGTGGTCTGTTACTTCCAAAGACAGGATGAGGCCTCAGAAAAACCGGAAGCAGGAAAAGGCAAAGTAGAGAATGGAAACCAGTGCAGGATCTGACCTCTGGTAATGGAGCATCAAAGGTGAAACTCTGTTTTCCTTGGAAGCACACTCTCAAGCGGGCAGCAGGCACAGAATTGAAGGTGATGCGCTGAGTGTAAGAAGAGTGCACAGCAGATGCTAGGCTGACAGAACTCAAAGAAATCAGCTCAAAATATCCCCACATTTGAATCTGAGACCAAGATCCGAGCTGCCAAATCTGAGCTAGCAGAGGCAGCGGAAAAAGAGGGATAGGGCTACGTATGATGGCTCTCGTTCAACTCAGGGATCTAGAGTGCGTTGTGGGTTTTGGTGGGTACTTTCAATAGAGCAAAGAGAACTGTGACATCAGTGAGACAGCAACCGCACTGGCGCGTGAGGTTGAGTTTATCGATATGTTCTATGGCCACATCCACTGCATCTGCAGGACCAGGGTCCAATTTGACATTTTGCAAATAGAGCACGTGTGGGGCTCAATCAGAGGTATCATGCAACTGGACTGAGTGTTCCTGGGGGCGTTGGGTTTGAAATCAGTATTAAAAGATTTAGGATCTGCTACATTTATAACCTGGATTGGGATTACACTCTGGTTTGAGGCAGAGGATGTGGAACAGCTCTGTGGTTGCCTTCGTGAACCCATTACTCAAGAATGAGGGAACTAGGAAGAGTGGTCAAAGTCCACAGCATGAGAATATGAAGCATTACTTACAGCATTATCACCCAAATGCAGATGCTACATTTTGGACGGCACTGACAGGGTACTGCACCGAGGACACATAGGTCTGTCTGCGGGATCATCCCAGCAGGCCCTGAACTATGACATCCATACATATGCTTCCACTGGTGTTGCTGTAAACAGAGAAGCTCTGGGAAGTACTGGTAACATTGGGACATTCCCGTGGCAGTAGAAAGAACAATCTCACTCAACGTTGGCTGTTTTGGAGACACTTCAAAATGACATACAGAAGAATGCAGAGCAGAAAACCTATAGAAGCTTCTTTTCCACTAGAGGAAGTGCCCGTTGCACTTTCAGAATTGTGAGATTATTGTAAAATAAATGACGTTCTAATAACTGAAAAAGTATGGTGTGTTCATCACAACAAAGGCAACACCAGGATTTAGTGATATAGTAGACAACACACACAGGAACAAGGCATGGCATCAAGGTCTAGGGAAAATTGTCCTCACAGAAATACCATGGAATTGAGTACACAAAAGAGTCTAAAGTTTGCACTTAACCAAGCCCTATAAGTCTATATTAGATACATGAGAGTACCTGACCTGTAGAGTAAAAGAAGTACAGTAAAATTAACAGGAAGCACCATTTTCAGTTCCAAAGAGATTGAAGGCCCAAAAAATAAGCTTTCAAACAACTAGACGGCAAAACGATACCAGAGCAAGCTCTGAAAATGGAGGTGAGGGAAACACTGATGAACCACAGTGCCTCAGAATCACAAAAGGCAGAATACCAGAAAAGGGGAAGAGAAACTCTAAACAAGAACACAATAGTATCAGAAAACTCAATGGATGAGATAAAAACTGTGCTAATGTCAATCCTAAGCAGACTACATAATTCAGAGGGACTCGTGAATGAATGTGAGGACAGGGGAACAGAAATCCCTCGATCAGAAGAAGACACAGAAAAGCAAGTGCAAACCAACGCTAACATCACTGTTGAATCCTGGGTTAAGACAAGGCAGGTAAGAATAGGACTCATAGGATTCCCAAATGGAAAAGCAAGTGATAAAATAATAAATTCTGAAAAGGAATTTGTAGAAAAATCACAATGAAACTTGCTGAAAGCCAAGAAAGTAACATCTATACGAATTCAGGAAGTACACAGCGTCCAAAAGAGGTGGAATACCAATAGACCAACAAGCAGCTGTAGAATTCAAATAAACAAATTTCATGATCATCCCAGTGATGCAAAATGCACCTCGAGGAAAGCAACTTAGTCACAACAGAACCTCCAGAGGGGTTTCAGCTGATATCTCGGCAGAAATTTTGCAGCACGGGGAGGAGTGCCAGGACATAGACCAAACCCTGAATGAGAAAAAGCTGCAATCTAGGGTAGCCTATGCCAAATGACCGCCGTTTATAACAACGGCAGGGCTAGGGAATTTCAATGACAGGCAAACCTTAAAAGAATTCAGAAGCTTGAGACTGATCCTAAAACAAAAATTGAGAATCCTACCCTGAGTAGGAAAGTAGCAAGATGAAATGGAATTAACAAAACCATTATTGCAAATGCAAGAAGAGCCTGAGTTGCAAGGAAGTAAGAAGAAGAAGGCAAGGAGGACATCAAAATCCTAAAGATGGGAGAGGGTAGCAGGAAATCATAGGTGATTTTAAGCACTATCTTAAGTGATTCAGCTTACATGACTGTCTGTCTGAAGCAAAACGAGAAATGCATGGCCTAATATTTTTGCAAAACAAACAATCAGACAAACAAACAAACAACAAAAGGTTACAGTTGGCTGAAATATACCAAACAATCATGATTATTCAACACAAAATACTCAAAGTGATGTCAAGGATCATTCAGCACACATCGTCATATTATCGCTGTTAGCATGTATTCAATACACTTGTATTCAGCAAACAGACACGTGCATTATTATTCATAGATACTGATCCAGAAGTGCATATCGTGAGCCAACCCAAATGACGGTTTTGAATAAGAGTGGTTCATAGAACTGGATATAGACTTACAAGTCTTCCGACAGGAGGAACGAATGCCTAATTCTACCCTACGTAGAGAAGAAATGGCATAAGCCTATAACAAAGACAAGTAGCTCTGCAAAACTGTACTAAGGGCAAAAGAGACAGACAGGAAAGTGCACATTGGGATTGGTTTCATTTCTAGGAATTTCAGCCCCCATGAAACAAATGGATCCATGTTCTGAGAGTGTGGGTGTTTCAGCAGAAAGCAACAGAAGGATATGTAATCTGGGTGAATGGATATTACACAAACATGAGTTTCCTTGAGTGGGTCTCTGTGTACTGTGAACTTTTAGAAAGTTAAATAGGTGTGAATCCATAAACTGATCACGGTCACTCTTCCCTCCGTTTGTACTGTGTATACAGATATGAACAAAAGGAAAGAGGGAAGAGAAAAGGACCATGGGACCCTTCTGGATAGAATCATATTTCCCTTAGGAAACTCTCGTCTAATGCAGCATCACCCCCAACACTGACTTGATGCATCAACCACTGGGGATGACAGTTACCGGTTGGATTCCAGGTGGAATGTTGCTGTGTACCACGAGGCTTGTTGCGGCTGGTGGATCCAAGGTAACTGGGCAGAATTCTGTGGGTGGATCAGTTTGATGGTGGGTCTGCTGCCCTATGTGGAGATTGGCTTAGGTCTTTTGTTCGGGAAGCTGAGTAAGTTCGAGATACTGCTGCTGCCCAAAGACCTGAGTTCACGGGTCATTTTCCAGAATCTGAAAGGGCAGACAGTGGAAGATCTGCCTGTCATCAGCTTACTGGTTAGGCTCCGAGGTATTTTCAGACATGCCCAGTCCTGTTTACATCGACTTTATGGGAGACACGAAGAGAAGCTGGCAGAAAAACTGGCTGCATGGATTGAGGAGATGTGCGAACACATTGATGAAAGTTGTTCAGCTACAGTGGAGATTATCGGCATGGAGACATCTCTAGAGCATACCAGGCTTGAAAGACATTCATGAGACCTACTGAACCTCGGTGATACTGGAAGAAACATACGGAGAGTCAATGTGCCCTTGAGAAAGTTACTCGATTCTCTGCTCCAAGAACGGGTCCAAGATTCCTGACGTCTAAAAGAGAAGAGATGGCAGAGATGATAAAAGCGCTCATGTTCTTGGAAGAGGTCGTGAGAATCCACACATCCCAAGGGGCATTTACGAATCATTCAGACCGAAATGCACCAAGCCCAGGTAAGCCTATTCCCACGTTTGTGCCTAGCTATCAATCACATGCTCTTCCCTCCACTCCACTCAGGCATCCATTTCAAAGGATCAGAACCTGAGCTGCAATGAATCCTGTAGGAGGAGAGCAAGCCCCTACTAGAATCAGAGTTCCTCCTCCTTCACACTTGGTGAACAACAGTGAACACCTTAAAGGTCAAATACTCTCGACTGAAATAGATAGGAATTGAATACTTAGCTCACACAAAGAAATGATGACCTTCCCTTAGATTAAGGAAATGCTGGGGTTATGTATTCTTTGGGCTGAAAAGAGTGTGGGAAATGAGGGGAAACTTTGAATGAACTTGGGTATGTTTTAGGCCTCAGTTTTTCAAGACAGTACAGGAAAGTATTAGAAGTCAGATAGTGAACTGAACTGTAAAAGTCGCCAAACACATTAAAGACACAGGTTATGTGGACAGTCATTCACTTCCGTCAAGCCCCAGGTGCACTATATCTTGGAGGTGCAGACTTGGTTGTGTTAAATTCTTTTACCCAACATGATCGGATGATTAGGCCTTCTCAGCACTGATAGAAGAGCACCTGGTTCTCAATAGCCTAGCATAGCTGCAGCAGGTTTCTCATAGTTAAATGCCTCTAGGTGCTTTTGGAATCAAGCCTAAATGTATATATTCTGTTTAGATTTTCTTGTATATTCCTAGAGAGGAATGTTACCCCATGAAATGCCAACATTGCTTAGTATGTATCATTGGGAGTAAAGGGCACCAGGTGCACAAGGGAAACCCAGAATGGGGTTTATTTCATGGTTCCAATAGGTATTTCATTCTTCCTTTTGTTGTTGGATGCTTCAAGAGAAAAGATTTGGCATGTCCCCTTCAAACATTTGGACTGCTATTTTACATTGAGACTGTCTGATTTTCCTTAGAGCTGACAAAATCTTACAGAAATTGTCAAGTCTGTCTTATAGGTTGATTTGGTAAATTTCAAAAACTAAATTCACTTTCATATAAATCCAAAAACATGTAAATTGATACTGTTAACTTTCTTAAAGACTGCAACTGCCTTGTCAACATAAGGTCATAGCTGGAGTCTTTGGAAATTCCCTCCGACGATGGCTGTAAAAAAACGGTGCGAAACAAATATCCAATTTCTGTGAATTATTTGTGAAAAGTGTTGATTTGTCGATGCCCAGTAGGAAGAGAACTAGTGAAAACTGCTCTCACTAGGTACCATACACAAAACATTGTAAACACACACTCACCCAGCCCTTGGAAAGGAAACTTTCCGAAGAGTGGTCTGTTACTTCCAAAGACAGGATGAGGCCTCAGAAAAACCGGAAGCAGGAAAAGGCAAAGTAGAGAATGGAAACCAGTGCAGGATCTGACCTCTGGTAATGGAGCATCAAAGGTGAAACTCTGTTTTCCTTGGAAGCACACTCTCAAGCGGGCAGCAGCCTCAGAATTGAAGGTGATGCGCTGAGTGTAAGAAGAGTGCACAGCAGATGCTAGGCTGACAGAACTCAAAGAAATCAGCTCAAAATATCCCCACATTTGAATCTGAGACCAAGATCCGAGCTGCCAAATCTGAGCTAGCAGAGGCAGCGGAAAAAGAGGGATAGGGCTACGTATGATGGCTCTCGTTCAACTCAGGGATCTAGAGTGCGTTGTGGGTTTTGGTGGGTACTTTCAATAGAGCAAAGAGAACTGTGACATCAGTGAGACAGCAACCGCACTGGCGCGTGTGGTTGAGTTTATCGATATGATCTATGGCCACATCCACTGCATCTGCAGGACCAGGGTCCAATTTGACATTTTGCAAATAGAGCACGTGTGGGGCTCAATCAGAGGTATCATGCATCTGGACTGAGTGTTCCTGGGGGCGTTGGGTTTGAAATCAGTATTAAAAGATTTAGGATCTGCTACATTCATAACCTGGATTGGGATTACACTCTGGTTTGAGGCAGAGGATGCGGAACAGCTCTGTGGCTGCCTTCGTGAACCCATTACTCAAGAATGAGAGAACTAGGAAGAGTGGTCAAAGTCCACAGCATGAGAATATGAAGCATTACTTACAGCATTATCACCCAAATGCAGATGCTACATTTTGGATGGCACTGACAGGGTACTGCACCGAGGACACATAGGTCTGTCTGCGGGATCATCCCAGCAGGCCCTGAACTATGACATCCATACATATGCTTCCACTGGTGTTGCTGTAAACAGAGAAGCTCTGGGAAGTACTGGTAACATTGGGACATTCCCGTGGCAGTAGAAAGAACAATCTCACTCAACGTTGGCTGTTTTGGAGACACTTCAAAATGACATACAGAAGAATGCAGAGCAGAAAACCTATAGAAGCTTCATTTCCACTAGAGGAAGTGCCCGGTGCACTTTCAGAATTGTGAGATTATTGTAAAATAAATGACGTTCTAATAACTGAAAAAGTATGGTGTGTTCATCACAACAAAGGCAACACCAGGATTTAGTGATATAGTAGACAACACACACAGGAACAAGGCATGGCATCAAGGTCTTGGGAAAATTGTCCTCACAGAAATACCATGGAATTGAGTACACAAAAGAGTCTAAAGTTTGCACTTAACCAAGCCCTATAAGTCTATATTAGATACATGAGAGTTCCTGACCTGTAGAGTAAAAGAAGTATAGTAAAAGAAACAGGAAGTACCATTTTCAGTTCCAAAGAGATTGAAGGCCCAAAAAATAAGCTTTCAAACAACTAGACGGCAAAACGATACCAGAGCAAGCTCTGAAAATGGAGGTGAGGGAAACACTGATGAACCACAGTGCCTCAGAATCACAAAAGGCAGAATACCAGAAAAGGGGAAGAGAAACTCTAAACAAGAACACAATATTATCAGAAAACTCAATGGATGAGATAATAACTGTGCTAATGTCAATCCTAAGCAGACTACATAATGCAGAGGGACTCGTGAATGAATGTGAGGACAGGGGAACAGAAATCCCTCGATCAGAAGAAGACACAGAAAAGCAAGTGCAAACCAACGCTAACATCACTGTTGAATCCTGGGTTAAGACAAGGCAGGTAAGAATAGGACTCATAGGATTCCCAAATGGAAAAGCAAGTGATAAAATAATAAATTCTGAAAAGGAATTTGTAGAAAAATCACAATGAAACTTGCTGAAAGCCAAGAAAGTAACATCTATACGAATTCAGGAAGTACACAGCGTCCAAAAGAGGTGGAATACCAATAGACCAACAAGCAGCTGTAGAATTCAAATAAACAAATTTCATGATCATCCCAGTGATGCAAAATGCACCTCGAGGAAAGCAACTTAGTCACAACAGAACCTCCAGAGGGGTTTCAGCTGATATCTCGGCAGAAATTTTGCAGCACGGGGAGGAGTGCCAGGACATAGACCAAACCCTGAATGAGAAAAAGCTGCAATCTAGGGTAGCCTATGCCAAATGACCGCCGTTTATAACAACGGCAGGGCTAGGGAATTTCAATGACAGGCAAACCTTAAAAGAATTCAGCAGCTTGAGACTGATCCTAAAACAAAAATTGAGAATCCTACCCTGAGTAGGAAAGTAGCAAGATGAAATGGAATTAACAAAACCATTATTGCAAATGCAAGAAGAGCCTGAGTTGCAAGGAAGTAAGAAGAAGAAGGCAAGGAGGACATCAAAATCCTAAAGATGGGAGAGGGTAGCAGGAAATCATAGGTGATTTTAAGCACTATCTTAAGTGATTCAGCTTACATGACTGTCTGTCTGACGCAAAACGAGAAATGCATGGCCTAATATGTTTGCAAAACAAACAATCAGACAAACAAACAAACAACAAAAGGTTACAGTTGGCTGAAATATACCAAACAATCATGATTATTCAACACAAAATACTCAAAGTGATGTCAAGGATCATTCAGCACACATCGTCATATTATCGCTGTTAGCATGTATTCAATACACTTGTATTCAGCAAACAGACACGTGCATTACTATTCATAGATACTGATACAGAAGTGCATATCGTGAGCCAACCCAAATGACGGTTTTGAATAAGAGTGGATCATAGAACTGGATATAGACTTACAAGTCTTCCAACAGGAGGAACGAATGCCTAATTCTACCCTACGTAGAGAAGAAATGGCATAAGCCTATAACAAAGACAAGTAGCTCTGCAAAACTGTACTAAGGGCAAAAGAGACAGACAGGAAAGTGCACATTGGGATTGGTTTCATTTCTAGGAATTTCAGCCCCCATGAAACAAATGGATCCATCTTCTGAGAGTGTGGGTGTTTCAGCAGAAAGCAACAGAAGGATATGTAATCTGGGTGAATGGATATTACACAAACATGAGTTTCCTTGAGTGGGTCTCTGTGTACTGTGAACTGTTAGAAAGTTAAATAGGTGTGAATCCATAAACTGATCACGGTCACTCTTCCCTCCGTTTGTACTGTGTATACAGATATGAACAAAAGGAAAGAGGGAAGAGAAAAGGACCATGGGACCCTTCTGGATAGAATCATATTTCCCTTAGGAAACTCTCGTCTAATGCAGCATCACCCCCAACACTGACTTGATGCATCAACCACTGGGGATGACAGTTACCGGTTGGATTCCAGGTGGAATGTTGCTGTGTACCACGAGGCTTGTTGCGGCTGGTGGATCCAAGGTAACTGGGCAGAATTCTGTGGGTGGATCAGTTTGATGGTGGGTCTGCTGCCCTATGTGGAGATTGGCTTAGGTCTTTTGTTCGGGAAGCTGAGTAAGTTCGAGATACTGCTGCTGCCCAAAGACCTGAGTTCACGGGTCATTTTCCAGAATCTGAAAGGGCAGACAGTGGAAGATCTGCCTGTCATCAGCTTACTGGTTAGGCTCCGAGGTATTTTCAGACATGCCCAGTCCTGTTTACATCGACTTTATGGGAGACACGAAGAGAAGCTGGCAGAAAAACTGGCTGCATGGATTGAGGAGATGTGCGAACACATTGATGAAAGTTGTTCAGCTACAGTGGAGATTATCGGCATGGAGACATCTCTAGAGCATACCAGGCTTGAAAGACATTCATGAGACCTACTGAACCTCGGTGATACTGGAAGAAACATACGGAGAGTCAATGTGCCCTTGAGAAAGTTACTCGATTCTCTGCTCCAAGAACGGGTCCAAGATTCCTGACGTCTAAAAGAGAAGAGATGGCAGAGATGATAAAAGCGCTCATGTTCTTGGAAGAGGTCGTGAGAATCCACACATCCCAAGGGGCATTTACGAATCATTCAGACCGAAATGCACCAAGCCCAGGTAAGCCTATTCCCACGTTTGTGCCTAGCTATCAATCACATGCTCTTCCCTCCACTCCACTCAGGCATCCATTTCAAAGGATCAGAACCTGAGCTGCAATGAATCCTGTAGGAGGAGAGCAAGCCCCTACTAGAATCAGAGTTCCTCCTCCTTCACACTTGGTGAACAACAGTGAACACCTTAAAGGTCAAATACTCTCGACTGAAATAGATAGGAATTGAATACTTAGCTCACACAAAGAAATGATGACCTTCCCTTAGATTAAGGAAATGCTGGGGTTATGTATTCTTTGGGCTGAAAAGAGTGTGGGAAATGAGGGGAAACTTTGAATGAACTTGGGTATGTTTTAGGCCTCAGTTTTTCAAGACAGTACAGGAAAGTATTAGAAGTCAGATAGTGAACTGAACTGTAAAAGTCGCCAAACACATTAAAGACACAGGTTATGTGGACAGTCATTCACTTCCGTCAAGCCCCGGGTGCACTATATCTTGGAGGTGCAGACTTGGTTGTGTTAAATTCTTTTACCCAACATGATCGGATGATTAGGCCTTCTCAGCACTGATAGAAGAGCACCTGGTTCTCAATAGCCTAGCATAGCTGCAGCAGGTTTCTCATAGTTAAATGCCTCTAGGTGCTTTTGGAATCAAGCCTAAATGTATATATTCTGTTTAGATTTTCTTGTATATTCCTAGAGAGGAATGTTACCCCATGAAATGCCAACATTGCTTAGTATGTATCATTGGGAGTAAAGGGCACCAGGTGCACAAGGGAAACCCAGAATGGGGTTTATTTCATGGTTCCAATAGGTATTTCATTCTTCCTTTTGTTGTTGGATGCTTCAAGAGAAAAGATTTGGCATGTCCCCTTCAAACATTTGGACTGCTATTTTACATTGAGACTGTCTGATTTTCCTTAGAGCTGACAAAATCTTACAGAAATTGTCAAGTCTGTCTTATAGGTTGATTTGGTAAATTTCAAAAACTAAATTCACTTTCATATAAATCCCAAAACATGTAAATTGATACTGTTAACTTTCTTAAAGACTGCAACTGCCTTGTCAACATAAGGTCATAGCTGGAGTCTTTGGAAATTCCCTCCGACGATGGCTGTAAAAAAACGGTGCGAAACAAATATCCAATTTCTGTGAATTATTTGTGAAAAGTGTTGATTTGTCGATGCCCAGTAGGAAGAGAACTAGTGAAAACTGCTCTCACTAGGTACCATACACAAAACATTGTAAACACACACTCACCCAGCCCTTGGAAAGGAAACTTTCCGAAGAGTGGTCTGTTACTTCCAAAGACAGGATGAGGCCTCAGAAAAACCGGAAGCAGGAAAAGGCAAAGTAGAGAATGGAAACCAGTGCAGGATCTGACCTCTGGTAATGGAGCATCAAAGGTGAAACTCTGTTTTCCTTGGAAGCACACTCTCAAGCGGGCAGCAGCCTCAGAATTGAAGGTGATGCGCTGAGTGTAAGAAGAGTGCACAGCAGATGCTAGGCTGACAGAACTCAAAGAAATCAGCTCAAAATATCCCCACATTTGAATCTGAGACCAAGATCCGAGCTGCCAAATCTGAGCTAGCAGAGGCAGCGGAAAAAGAGGGATAGGGCTACGTATGATGGCTCTCGTTCAACTCAGGGATCTAGAGTGCGTTGTGGGTTTTGGTGGGTACTTTCAATAGAGCAAAGAGAACTGTGACATCAGTGAGACAGCAACCGCACTGGCGCGTGTGGTTGAGTTTATCGATATGATCTATGGCCACATCCACTGCATCTGCAGGACCAGGGTCCAATTTGACATTTTGCAAATAGAGCACGTGTGGGGCTCAATCAGAGGTATCATGCATCTGGACTGAGTGTTCCTGGGGGCGTTGGGTTTGAAATCAGTATTAAAAGATTTAGGATCTGCTACATTCATAACCTGGATTGGGATTACACTCTGGTTT
Source organism: Camelus dromedarius (assembly GCF_036321535.1). Taxonomy (NCBI): domain Eukaryota; kingdom Metazoa; phylum Chordata; class Mammalia; order Artiodactyla; family Camelidae; genus Camelus; species Camelus dromedarius. The sequence goes on from NC_087470.1 coordinate 6,957,356, forward strand.
GAGGCAGAGGATGCGGAACAGCTCTGTGGCTGCCTTCGTGAACCCATTACTCAAGAATGAGAGAACTAGGAAGAGTGGTCAAAGTCCACAGCATGAGAATATGAAGCATTACTTACAGCATTATCACCCAAATGCAGATGCTACATTTTGGATGGCACTGACAGGGTACTGCACCGAGGACACATAGGTCTGTCTGCGGGATCATCCCAGCAGGCCCTGAACTATGACATCCATACATATGCTTCCACTGGTGTTGCTGTAAACAGAGAAGCTCTGGGAAGTACTGGTAACATTGGGACATTCCCGTGGCAGTAGAAAGAACAATCTCACTCAACGTTGGCTGTTTTGGAGACACTTCAAAATGACATACAGAAGAATGCAGAGCAGAAAACCTATAGAAGCTTCATTTCCACTAGAGGAAGTGCCCGGTGCACTTTCAGAATTGTGAGATTATTGTAAAATAAATGACGTTCTAATAACTGAAAAAGTATGGTGTGTTCATCACAACAAAGGCAACACCAGGATTTAGTGATATAGTAGACAACACACACAGGAACAAGGCATGGCATCAAGGTCTAGGGAAAATTGTCCTCACAGAAATACCATGGAATTGAGTACACAAAAGAGTCTAAAGTTTGCACTTAACCAAGCCCTATAAGTCTATATTAGATACATGAGAGTTCCTGACCTGTAGAGTAAAAGAAGTATAGTAAAAGAAACAGGAAGTACCATTTTCAGTTCCAAAGAGATTGAAGGCCCAAAAAATAAGCTTTCAAACAACTAGACGGCAAAACGATACCAGAGCAAGCTCTGAAAATGGAGGTGAGGGAAACACTGATGAACCACAGTGCCTCAGAATCACAAAAGGCAGAATACCAGAAAAGGGGAAGAGAAACTCTAAACAAGAACACAATAGTATCAGAAAACTCAATGGATGAGATAATAACTGTGCTAATGTCAATCCTAAGCAGACTACAAAATGCAGAGGGACTCGTGAATGAATGTGAGGACAGGGGAACAGAAATCCCTCGATCAGAAGAAGACACAGAAAAGCAAGTGCAAACCAACGCAAACATCACTGTTGAATCCTGGGTTAAGACAAGGCAGGTAAGAATAGGACTCATAGGATTCCCAAATGGAAAAGCAAGTGATAAAATAATAAATTCTGAAAAGGAATTTGTAGAAAAATCACAATGAAACTTGCTGAAAGCCAAGAAAGTAACATCTATACGAATTCAGGAAGTACACAGCGTCCAAAAGAGGTGGAATACCAATAGACCAACAAGCAGCTGTAGAATTCAAATAAACAAATTTCATGATCATCCCAGTGATGCAAAATGCACCTCGAGGAAAGCAACTTAGTCACAACAGAACCTCCAGAGGGGTTTCAGCTGATATCTCGGCAGAAATTTTGCAGCACGGGGAGGAGTGCCAGGACATAGACCAAACCCTGAATGAGAAAAAGCTGCAATCTAGGGTAGCCTATGCCAAATGACCGCCGTTTATAACAACGGCAGGGCTAGGGAATTTCAATGACAGGCAAACCTTAAAAGAATTCAGCAGCTTGAGACTGATCCTAAAACAAAAATTGAGAATCCTACCCTGAGTAGGAAAGTAGCAAGATGAAATGGAATTAACAAAACCATTATTGCAAATGCAAGAAGAGCCTGAGTTGCAAGGAAGTAAGAAGAAGAAGGCAAGGAGGACATCAAAATCCTAAAGATGGGAGAGGGTAGCAGGAAATCATAGGTGATTTTAAGCACTATCTTAAGTGATTCAGCTTACATGACTGTCTGTCTGACGCAAAACGAGAAATGCATGGCCTAATATGTTTGCAAAACAAACAATCAGACAAACAAACAAACAACAAAAGGTTACAGTTGGCTGAAATATACCAAACAGACATGATTATTCAACACAAAATACTCAAAGTGATGTCAAGGATCATTCAGCACACATCGTCATATTATCGCTGTTAGCATGTATTCAATACACTTGTATTCAGCAAACAGACACGTGCATTACTATTCATAGATACTGATCCAGAAGTGCATATCGTGAGCCAACCCAAATGACGGTTTTGAATAAGAGTGGATCATAGAACTGGATATAGACTTACAAGTCTTCCAACAGGAGGAACGAATGCCTAATTCTACCCTACGTAGAGAAGAAATGGCATAAGCCTATAACAAAGACAAGTAGCTCTGCAAAACTGTACTAAGGGCAAAAGAGACAGACAGGAAAGTGCACATTGGGATTGGTTTCATTTCTAGGAATTTCAGCCCCCATGAAACAAATGGATCCATGTTCTGAGAGTGTGGGTGTTTCAGCAGAAAGCAACAGAAGGATATGTAATCTGGGTGAATGGATATTACACAAACATGAGTTTCCTTGAGTGGGTCTCTGTGTACTGTGAACTGTTAGAAAGTTTAAATAGGTGTGAATCCATAAACTGATCATGGTCACTCTTCCCTCCGTTTGTACTGTGTATACAGATATGAACAAAAGGAAAGAGGGAAGAGAAAAGGACCATGGGACCCTTCTGGATAGAATCATATTTCCCTTAGGAAACTCTCGTCTAATGCAGCATCACCCCCAACACTGACTTGATGCATCAACCACTGGGGATGACAGTTACCGGTTGGATTCCAGGTGGAATGTTGCTGTGTACCACGAGGCTTGTTGCGGCTGGTGGATCCAAGGTAACTGGGCAGAATTCTGTGGGTGGATCAGTTTGATGGTGGGTCTGCTGCCCTATGTGGAGATTGGCTTAGGTCTTTTGTTCGGGAAGCTGAGTAAGTTCGAGATACTGCTGCTGCCCAAAGACCTGAGTTCACGGGTCATTTTCCAGAATCTGAAAGGGCAGACAGTGGAAGATCTGCCTGTCATCAGCTTACTGGTTAGGCTCCGAGGTATTTTCAGACATGCCCAGTCCTGTTTACATCGACTTTATGGGAGACACGAAGAGAAGCTGGCAGAAAAACTGGCTGCATGGATTGAGGAGATGTGCGAACACATTGATGAAAGTTGTTCAGCTACAGTGGAGATTATCGGCATGGAGACATCTCTAGAGCATACCAGGCTTGAAAGACATTCATGAGACCTACTGAACCTCGGTGATACTGGAAGAAACATACGGAGAGTCAATGTGCCCTTGAGAAAGTTACTCGATTCTCTGCTCCAAGAACGGGTCCAAGATTCCTGACGTCTAAAAGAGAAGAGATGGCAGAGATGATAAAAGCGCTCATGTTCTTGGAAGAGGTCGTGTGAATCCACACATCCCAAGGGGCATTTACGAATCATTCAGACCGAAATGCACCAAGAACAGGTAAGCCTATTCCCACGTTTGTGCCTAGCTATCAATCACATGCTCTTCCCTCCACTCCACTCAGGCATCCATTTCAAAGGATCAGAACCTGAGCTGCAATGAATCCTGTAGGAGGAGAGCAAGCCCCTACTAGAATCAGAGTTCCTCCTCCTTCACACTTGGTGAACAACAGTGAACACCTTAAAGGTCAAATACTCTCGACTGAAATAGATAGGAATTGAATACTTAGCTCACACAAAGAAATGATGACCTTCCCTTAGATTAAGGAAATGCTGGGGTTATGTATTCTTTGGGCTGAAAGGAGTGTGGGAAGTGAGGGGAACTTTGAATGAATTTGAGTATATTTTAGGCCTCAGTTTTTCAAGACAGTACAGGAAAGTATTAGAAGTCAGATAGTGAACTGAACTGTAAAAGTCGCCAAACACATTAAAGACACAGGTTATGTGGACAGTCATTCACTTCCGTCAAGCCCCGGGTGCACTATATCTTGGAGGTGCAGACTTGGTTGTGTTAAATTCTTTTACCCAACATGATCGGATGATTAAGCCTTCTCAGCACTGATAGAAGAGCACCTGGTTCTCAATAGCCTAGCATAGCTGCAGCAGGTTTCTCATAGTTAAATGCCTCTAGGTGCTTTTGGAATCAAGCCTAAATGTATATATTCTGTTTAGATTTTCTTGTATATTCCTAGAGAGGAATGTTACCCCATGAAATGCCAACATTGCTTAGTATGTGTCATTGGGAGTAAAGGGCACCAGGTGCACAAGGGAAACCCAGAATGGGGTTTATTTCATGGTTCCAATAGGTATTTCATTCTTCCTTTTGTTGTTGGATGCTTCAAGAGAAAAGATTTGGCATGTCCCCTTCAAACATTTGGACTGCTATTTTACATTGAGTCTGTCTGTTTTTCCTTAGAGCTGACAAAATCTTACAGAAATTGTCAAGTCTGTCTTCTAGGTTGATTTGGTAAATTTCAAAAACTAAATTCACTTTCATATAAATCCCAAAACATGTAAATTGATACTGTTAACTTTCTTAAAGACTGCAACTGCCTTGTCAAAATAAGGTCATAGCTGGAGTCTTTGGAAATTCCCTCCGACGATGGCTGTAAAAAAACGGTGCGAAACAAATATCCAATTTCTGTGAATTATTTGTGAAAAGTGTTGATTTGTTGATGCCCAGTAGGAAGAGAACTAGTGAAAACTGCTCTCACTAGGTACCATACACAAAACATTGTAAACGCACACTCACCCAGCCCTTGGAAAGGAAACTTTCCGAAGAGTGGTCTGTTACTTCCAAAGACAGGATGAGGCCTCAGAAAAACCGGAAGCAGGAAAAGGCAAAGTAGAGAATGGAAACCAGTGCAGGATCTGACCTCTGGTAATGGAGCATCAAAGGTGAAACTCTGTTTTCCTTGGAAGCACACTCTCAAGCGGGCAGCAGCCACAGAATTGAAGGTGATGCGCTGAGTGTAAGAAGAGTGCACAGCAGATGCTAGGCTGACAGAACTCAAAGAAATCAGCTCAAAATATCCCCACATTTGAATCTGAGACCAAGATCCGAGCTGCCAAATCTGAGCTAGCAGAGGCAGCGGAAAAAGAGGGATAGGGCTACGTATGATGGCTCTCGTTCAACTCAGGGATCTAGAGTGCGTTGTGGGTTTTGGTGGGTACTTTCAATAGAGCAAAGAGAACTGTGACATCAGTGAGACAGCAACCGCACTGGCGCGTGAGGTTGAGTTTATCGATATGTTCTATGGCCACATCCACTGCATCTGCAGGACCAGGGTCCAATTTGACCTTTTGCAAATAGAGCACGTGTGGGGCTCAATCAGAGGTATCATGCATCTGGACTGAGTGTTCCTGGGGGCGTTGGGTTTGAAATCAGTATTAAAAGATTTAGGATCTGCTACATTCATAACCTGGATTGGGATTACACTCTGGTTTGAGGCAGAGGATGCGGAACAGCTCTGTGGCTGCCTTCGTGAACCCATTACTCAAGAATGAGAGAACTAGGAAGAGTGGTCAAAGTCCACAGCATGAGAATATGAAGCATTACTTACAGCATTATCACCCAAATTCAGATGCTACATTTTGGATTGCACTGACAGGGTACTGCACCGAGGACACATAGGTCTGTCTGCGGGATCATCCCAGCAGGCCCTGAACTATGACATCCATACATATGCTTCCACTGGTGTTGCTGTAAACAGAGAAGCTCTGGGAAGTACTGGTAACATTGGGACATTCCCGTGGCAGTAGAAAGAACAATCTCACTCAACGTTGGCTGTTTTGGAGACACTTCAAAATGACATACAGAAGAATGCAGAGCAGAAAACCTATAGAAGCTTCTTTTCCACTAGAGGAAGTGCCCGGTGCACTTTCAGAATTGTGAGATTATTGTAAAATAAATGACGTTCTAATAACTGAAAAAGTATGGTGTGTTCATCACAACAAAGGCAACACCAGGATTTAGTGATATAGTAGACAACACACACAGGAACAAGGCATGGCATCAAGGTCTAGGGAAAATTGTCCTCACAGAAATACCATGGAATTGAGTACACAAAAGAGTCTAAAGTTTGCACTTAACCAAGCCCTATAAGTCTATATTAGATACATGAGAGTACCTGACCTGTAGAGTAAAAGAAGTATAGTAAAAGAAACAGGAAGTACCATTTTCAGTTCCAAAGAGACTGAAGGCCCAAAAAATAAGCTTTCAAACAACTAGACGGCAAAACGATACCAGAGCAAGCTCTGAAAATGGAGGTGAGGGAAACACTGATGAACCACAGTGCCTCAGAATCACATAAGGCAGAATACCAGAAAAGGGGAAGAGAAACTCTAAACAAGAACACAATAGTATCAGAAAACTCAATGGATGAGATAATAACTGTGCTAATGTCAATCCTAAGCAGACTACATAATGCAGAGGGACTCGTGAATTAATGTGAGGACAGGGGAACAGAAATCCCTCGATCAGAAGAAGACACAGAAAAGCAAGTGCAAACCAACGCTAACATCACTGTTGAATCCTGGGTTAAGACAAGGCAGGTAAGAATAGGACTCATAGGATTCCCAAATTGAAAAGCAAGTGATAAAATAATAAATTCTGAAAAGGAATTTGTAGAAAAATCACAATGAAACTTGCTGAAAGCCAAGAAAGTAACATCTATACGAATTCAGGAAGTACACAGCGTCCAAAAGAGGTGGAATACCAATAGACCAACAAGCAGCTGTAGAATTCAAATAAACAAATTTCATGATCATCCCAGTGATGCAAAATGCACCTCGAGGAAAGCAACTTAGTCACAACAGAACCTCCAGAGGGGTTTCAGCTGATATCTCGGCAGAAATTTTGCAGCACGGGGAGGAGTGCCAGGACATAGACCAAACCCTGAATGAGAAAAAGCTGCAATCTAGGGTAGCCTATGCCAAATGACCGCCGTTTATAACAACGGCAGGGCTAGGGAATTTCAATGACAGGCAAACCTTAAAAGAATTCAGCAGCTTGAGACTGATCCTAAAACAAAAATTGAGAATCCTACCCTGAGTAGGAAAGTAGCAAGATGAAATGGAATTAACAAAACCATTATTGCAAATGCAAGAAGAGCCTGAGTTGCAAGGAAGTAAGAAGAAGAAGGCAAGGAGGACATCAAAATCCTAAAGATGGGAGAGGGTAGCAGGAAATCATAGGTGATTTTAAGCACTATCTTAAGTGATTCAGCTTACATGACTGTCTGTCTGACGCAAAACGAGAAATGCATGGCCTAATATGTTTGCAAAACAAACAATCAGACAAACAAACAAACAACAAAAGGTTACAGTTGGCTGAAATATACCAAACAATCATGATTATTCAACACAAAATACTCAAAGTGATGTCAAGGATCATTCAGCACACATCGTCATATTATCGCTGTTAGCATGTATTCAATACACTTGTATTCAGCAAACAGACACGTGCATTACTATTCATAGATACTGATCCAGAAGTGCATATCGTGAGCCAACCCAAATGACGGTTTTGAATAAGAGTGGATCATAGAACTGGATATAGACTTACAAGTCTTCCGACAGGAGGAACGAATGCCTAATTCTACCCTACGTAGAGAAGAAATGGCATAAGCCTATAACAAAGACAAGTAGCTCTGCAAAACTGTACTAAGGGCAAAAGAGACAGACAGGAAAGTGCACATTGGGATTGGTTTCATTTCTAGGAATTTCAGCCCCCATGAAACAAATGGATCCATGTTCTGAGAGTGTGGGTGTTTCAGCAGAAAGCAACAGACGGATATGTAATCTGGGTGAATGGATATTACACAAACATGAGTTTCCTTGAGTGGGTCTCTGTGTACTGTGAACTGTTAGAAAGTTTAAATAGGTGTGAATCCATAAACTGATTACGGTCACTCTTCCCTCCGTTTGTACTGTGTATACAGATATGAACAAAAGGAAAGAGGGAAGAGAAAAGGACCATGGGACCCTTCTGGATAGAATCATATTTCCCTTAGGAAACTCTCGTCTAATGCAGCATCACCCCCAACACTGACTTGATGCATCAACCACTGGGGATGACAGTTACCGGTTGGATTCCAGGTGGAATGTTGCTGTGTACCACGAGGCTTGTTGCGGCTGGTGGATCCAAGGTAACTGGGCAGAATTCTGTGGGTAGATCAGTTTGATGGTGGGTCTGCTGCCCTATGTGGAGATTGGCTTAGGTCTTTTGTTCGGGAAGCTGAGTAAGTTCGAGATAATGCTCCTGCCCAAAGACCTGAGTTCACGGGTCATTTTCCAGAATCTGAAAGGGCAGACAGTGGAAGATCTGCCTGTCATCAGCTTACTGGTTAGGCTCCGAGGTATTTTCAGACATGCCCAGTCCTGTTTACATCGACTTTATGGGAGACACGAAGAGAAGCTGGCAGAAAAACTGGCTGCATGGATTGAGGAGATGTGCGAACACATTGATGAAAGTTGTTCAGCTACAGTGGAGATTATCGGCATGGAGACATCTCTAGAGCATACCAGGCTTGAAAGACATTCATGAGACCTACTGAACCTCGGTGATACTGGAAGAAACATACGGAGAGTCAATGTGCCCTTGAGAAAGTTACTCGATTCTCTGCTCCAAGAACGGGTCCAAGATTCCTGACGTCTAAAAGAGAAGAGATGGCAGAGATGATAAAAGCGCTCATGTTCTTGGAAGAGGTCGTGTGAATCCACACATCCCAAGGGGCATTTATGAATCATTCAGACCGAAATGCACCAAGCCCAGGTAAGCCTATTCCCACGTTTGTGCCTAGCTATCAATCACATGCTCTTCCCTCCACTCCACTCAGGCATCCATTTCAAAGGATCAGAACCTGAGCTGCAATGAATCCAGTAGGAGGAGAGCAAGCCCCTACTAGAATCAGAGTTCCTCCTCCTTCACACTCGGTGAACAACAGTGAACTCCTTAAAGGTCAAATACTCTCGACTGAAATAGATAGGAATTGAATACTTAGCTCACACAAAGAAATGATGACCTTCCCTTAGATTAAGGAAATGCTGGGGTTATGTATTCTTTGGGCTGAAAGGTGTGTGGGAAGTGAGGGGAAACTTTGAATGAACTTGAGTATATTTTAGGCCTCAGTTTTTCAAGACAGTACAGGAAAGTATTAGAAGTCAGATAGTGAACTGAACTGTAAAAGTCGCCAAACACATTAAAGACACAGGTTATGTGGACAGTCATTCACTTCCGTCAAGCCCCGGGTGCACTATATCTTGGAGGTGCAGACTTGGTTGTGTTAAATTCTTTTACCCAACATGATCGGATGATTAAGCCTTCTCAGCACTGATAGAAGAGCACCTGGTTCTCAATAGCCTAGCATAGCTGCAGCAGGTTTCTCATAGTTAAATGCCTCTAGGTGCTTTTGGAATCAAGCCTAAATGTATATATTCTGTTTAGATTTTCTTGTATATTCCTAGAGAGGAATGTTACCCCATGAAATGCCAACATTGCTTAGTATGTGTCATTGGGAGTAAAGGGCACCAGGTGCACAAGGGAAACCCAGAATGGGGTTTATTTCATGGTTCCAATAGGTATTTCATTCTTCCTTTTGTTGTTGGATGCTTCAAGAGAAAAGATTTGGCATGTCCCCTTCAAACATTTGGACTGCTATTTTACATTGAGACTGTCTGTTTTTCCTTAGAGCTGACAAAATCTTACAGAAATTGTCAAGTCTGTCTTCTAGGTTGATTTGGTAAATTTCAAAAACTAAATTCACTTTCATATAAATCCCAAAACATGTAAATTGATACTGTTAACTTTCTTAAAGACTGCAACTGCCTTGTCAATATAAGGTCATAGCTGGAGTCTTTGGAAATTCCATCCGACGATGGCTGTAAAAAAACGGAGCGAAACAAATATCCAATTTCTGTGAATTATTTGTGAAAAGTGTTGATTTGTCGATGCCCAGTAGGAAGAGAACTAGTGAAAACAGCTCTCACTAGGTACCATACACAAAACATTGTAAACACACACTCACCCAGCCCTTGGAAAGAAACTCTCCGAAGAGTGGTCTGTTACTTCCAAAGACAGGATGAGGCCTCAGAAAAACCGGAAGCAGGAAAAGGCAAAGTAGAGAATGGAAACCAGTGCAGGATCTGACCTCTGGTAATGGAGCATCAAAGGTGAAACTCTGTTTTCCTTGGAAGCACACTCTCAAGCGGGCAGCAGGCACAGAATTGAAGGTGATGCGCTGAGTGTAAGAAGAGTGCACAGCAGATGCTAGGCTGACAGAACTCAAAGAAATCAGCTCAAAATATCCCCACATTTGAATCTGAGACCAAGATCCGAGCTGCCAAATCTGAGCTAGCAGAGGCAGCGGAAAAAGAGTGATAGGGCTACGTATGATGGCTCTCGTTCAACTCAGGGATCTAGAGTGCGTTGTGGGTTTTGGTGGGTACTTTCAATAGAGCAAAGAGAACTGTGACATCAGTGAGACAGCAACCGCACTGGCGCGTGAGGTTGAGTTTATCGATATGTTCTATGGCCACATCCACTGCATCTGCAGGACCAGGGTCCAATTTGACCTTTTGCAAATAGAGCACGTGTGGGGCTCAATCAGAGGTATCATGCATCTGGACTGAGTGTTCCTGGGGGCGTTGGGTTTGAAATCAGTATTAAAAGATTTAGGATCTGCTACATTCATAACCTGGATTGGGATTACACTCTGGTTTGAGGCAGAGGATGCGGAACAGCTCTGTGGTTGCCTTCGTGAACCCATTACTCAAGAATGAGAGAACTAGGAAGAGTGGTCAAAGTCCACAGCATGAGAATATGAAGCATTACTTACAGCATTATCACCCAAATGCAGATGCTACATTTTGGACGGCACTGACAGGGTACTGCACCGAGGACACATAGGTCTGTCTGCGGGATCATCCCAGCAGGCCCTGAACTATGACATCCATACATATGCTTCCACTGGTGTTGCTGTAAACAGAGAAGCTCTGGGAAGTACTGGTAACATTGGGACATTCCCGTGGCAGTAGAAAGAACAATCTCACTCAACGTTGGCTGTTTTGGAGACACTTCAAAATGACATACAGAAGAATGCAGAGCAGAAAACCTATAGAAGCTTCATTTCCACTAGAGGAAGTGCCCGGTGCACTTTCAGAATTGTGAGATTATTGTAAAATAAATGACGTTCTAATAACTGAAAAAGTATGGTGTGTTCATCACAACAAAGGCAACACCAGGATTTAGTGATATAGTAGACAACACACACAGGAACAAGGCATGGCATCAAGGTCTAGGGAAAATTGTCCTCACAGAAATACCATGGAATTGAGTACACAAAAGAGTCTAAAGTTTGCACTTAACCAAGCCCTATAAGTCTATATTAGATACATGAGAGTACCTGACCTGTAGAGTAAAAGAAGTATAGTAAAAGAAACAGGAAGTACCATTTTCAGTTCCAAAGAGATTGAAGCTCCAAAAAATAAGCTTTCAAACAACTAGACGGCAAAACGATACCAGAGCAAACTCTGAAAATGGAGGTGAGGGAAACACTGATGAACCACAGTGCCTCAGAATCACAAAAGGCAGAATACCAGAAAAGGGGAAGAGAAACTCTAAACAAGAACACAATAGTATCAGAAAACTCAATGGATGAGATAATAACTGGGCTAAAGTCAGTCCTAAGCAGACTAGATAATGCAGAGGGACTCGTGAATGACTGTGAAGACAGCGGAACAGAAATCCCTCGATTATATAAAGACATAGAAAAGCAAGTGCAAACCAATGCAAACATCACTGTTGAATCCTGGTGTAAGACAAAGCATGAAAGAATAGGATTCATAAGAGTCCCAAAAGGAAAATCAAGAGATAAAGTAAATAATTCTGAAAAGGTGTTTGTTGAAGAATCACAATGAAACATGCTGAAAACCAAGAAAGGATCATCTATACGAATTCAGGAAGTACACAGCATCCAAAAGAGGTGGAATACCAATAGACCAACAAGCAGCTGTAGAATTCAAATAAACAAATTTCATGATCATCCCAGTGATGCAAAATGCACCTCGAGGAAAGCAACTTAGTCACAACAGAACCTCCAGAGGGGTTTCAGCTGATATCTCGGCAGAAATTTTGCAGCACGGGGAGGAGTGCCAGGACATAGACCAAACCCTGAATGAGAAAAAGCTGCAATCTAGGGTAGCCTATGCCAAATGACCGCCGTTTATAACAACGGCAGGGCTAGGGAATTTCAATGACAGGCAAACCTTAAAAGAATTCAGCAGCTTGAGACTGATCCTAAAACAAAAATTGAGAATCCTACCCTGAGTAGGAAAGTAGCAAGATGAAATGGAATTAACAAAACCATTATTGCAAATGCAAGAAGAGCCTGAGTTGCAAGGAAGTAAGAAGAAGAAGGCAAGGAGGACATCAAAATCCTAAAGATGGGAGAGGGTAGCAGGAAATCATAGGTGATTTTAAGCACTATCTTAAGTGATTCAGCTTACATGACTGTCTGTCTGACGCAAAATGAGAAATGCATGGCCTAATATGTTTGCAAAACAAACAATCAGACAAACAAACAACAAAAGGTTACAGTTGGCTGAAATATACCAAACAATCATGATTATTCAACACAAAATACTCAAAGTGATGTCAAGGATCATTCAGCACACATCGTCATATTATCGCTGTTAGCATGTATTCAATACACTTGTATTCAGCAAACAGACACGTGCATTACTATTCATAGATACTGATCCAGAAGTGCATATCGTGAGCCAACCCAAATGACGGTTTTGAATAAGAGTGGATCATAGAACTGGATATAGACTTACAAGTCTTCCGACAGGAGGAACGAATGCCTAATTCTACCCTACGTAGAGAAGAAATGGCATAAGCCTATAACAAAGACAAGTAGCTCTGCAAAACTGTACTAAGGGCAAAAGAGACAGACAGGAAAGTGCACATTGGGATTGGTTTCATTTCTAGGAATTTCAGCCCCCATGAAACAAATGGATCCATGTTCTGAGAGTGTGGGTGTTTCAGCAGAAAGCAACAGACGGATATGTAATCTGGGTGAATGGATATTACACAAACATGAGTTTCCTTGAGTGGGTCTCTGTGTACTGTGAACTGTTAGAAAGTTTAAATAGGTGTGAATCCATAAACTGATCATGGTCACTCTTCCCTCCGTTTGTACAGTGTATAGAGATATGAACAAAAGGAAAGAGGGAAGAGAAAAGGACCATGGGACCCTTCTGGATAGAATCATATTTCCCTTAGGAAACTCTCGTCTAATGCAGCATCACCCCCAACACTGACTTGATGCATCAACCACTGGGGATGACAGTTACCGGTTGGATTCCAGGTGGAATGTTGCTGTGTACCACGAGGCTTGTTGCGGCTGGTGGATCCAAGGTAACTGGGCAGAATTCTGTGGGTGGATCAGTTTGATGGTGGGTCTGCTGCCCTATGTGGAGATTGGCTTAGGTCTTTTGTTCGGGAAGCTGAGTAAGTTCGAGATACTGCTGCTGCCCAAAGACCTGAGTTCACGGGTCATTTTCCAGAATCTGAAAGGGCAGACAGTGGAAGATCTGCCTGTCATCAGCTTACTGGTTAGGCTCCGAGGTATTTTCAGACATGCCCAGTCCTGTTTACATCGACTTTATGGGAGACACGAAGAGAAGCTGGCAGAAAAACTGGCTGCATGGATTGAGGAGATGTGCGAACACATTGATGAAAGTTGTTCAGCTACAGTGGAGATTATCGGCATGGAGACATCTCTAGAGCATACCAGGCTTGAAAGACATTCATGAGACCTACTGAACCTCGGTGATACTGGAAGAAACATACGGAGAGTCAATGTGCCCTTGAGAAAGTTACTCGATTCTCTGCTCCAAGAACGGGTCCAAGATTCCTGACGTCTAAAAGAGAAGAGATGGCAGAGATGATAAAAGCGCTCATGTTCTTGGAAGAGGTCGTGTGAATCCACACATCCCAAGGGGCATTTACGAATCATTCAGACCGAAATGCACCAAGACCAGGTAAGCCTATTCCCACGTTTGTGCCTAGCTATCAATCACATGCTCTTCCCTCCACTCCACTCAGGCATCCATTTCAAAGGATCAGAACCTGAGCTGCAATGAATCCAGTAGGAGGAGAGCAAGCCCCTACTAGAATCAGAGTTCCTCCTCCTTCACACTTGGTGAACAACAGTGAACTCCTTAAAGGTCAAATACTCTCGACTGAAATAGATAGGAATTGAATACTTAGCTCACACAAAGAAATGATGACCTTCCCTTAGATTAAGGAAATGCTGGGGTTATGTATTCTTTGGGCTGAAAGGAGTGTGGGAAGTGAGGGGAATCTTTGAATGAACTTGAATATGTTTTAGGCCTCAGTTTTTCAAGACAGTACAGGAAAATATTAGAAGTCAGATAGTGAACTGAACTGTAAAAGTCGCCAAACACATTAAAGACACAGGTTATGTGGACAGTCATTCACTTCCATCAAGCCCCGGGTGCACTATATCTTGGAGGTGCAGACTTGGTTGTGTTAAATTCTTTTACCCAACATGATCGGATGATTAAGCCTTCTCAGCACTGATAGAAGAGCACCTGGTTCTCAATAGCCTAGCATAGCTGCAGCAGGTTTCTCATAGTTAAATGCCTCTAGGTGCTTTTGGAATCAAGCCTAAATGTATATATTCTGTTTAGATTTTCTTGTATATTCCTAGAGAGGAATGTTACCCCATGAAATGCCAACATTGCTTAGTATGTGTCATTGGGAGTAAAGGGCACCAGGTGCACAAGGGAAACCCAGAATGGGGTTTATTTCATGGTTCCAATAGGTATTTCATTCTTCCTTTTGTTGTTGGATGCTTCAAGAGAAAAGATTTGGCATGTCCCCTTCAAACATTTGGACAGCTATTTTACATTGAGACTGTCTGTTTTTCCTTAGAGCTGACAAAATCTTACAGAAATTGTCAAGTCTGTCTTCTAGGTTGATTTGGTAAATTTCAAAAACTAAATTCACTTTCATATAAATCCCAAAACATGTAAATTGATACTGTTAACTTTCTTAAAGACTGCAACTGCCTTGTCAAAATAAGGTCATAGCTGGAGTCTTTGGAAATTCCCTCCGACGATGGCTGTAAAAAAACGGAGCGAAACAAATATCCAATTTCTGTGAATTATTTGTGAAAAGTGTTGATTTGTCGATGCCCAGTAGGAAGAGAACTAGTGAAAACTGCTCTCACTAGGTACCATACACAAAATATTGTAAACACACACTCACCCAGCCCTTGGAAAGGAAACTTTCCGAAGAGTGGTCTGTTACTTCCAAAGACAGGATGAGGCCTCAGAAAAACCGGAAGCAGGAAAAGGCAAAGTAGAGAATGGAAACCAGTGCAGGATCTGACCTCTGGTAATGGAGCATCAAAGGTGAAACTCTGTTTTCCTTGGAAGCACACTCTCAAGCGGGCAGCAGCCACAGAATTGAAGGTGATGCGCTGAGTGTAAGAAGAGTGCACAGCAGATGCTAGGCTGACAGAACTCAAAGAAATCAGCTCAAAATATCCCCACATTTGAATCTGAGACCAAGATCCGAGCTGCCAAATCTGAGCTAGCAGAGGCAGCGGAAAAAGAGGGATAGGGCTACGTATGATGGCTCTCGTTCAACTCAGGGATCTAGAGTGCGTTGTGGGTTTTGGTGGGTACTTTCAATAGAGCAAAGAGAACTGTGACATCAGTGAGACAGCAACCGCACTGGCGCGTGAGGTTGAGTTTATCGATATGTTCTATGGCCACATCCACTGCATCTGCAGGACCAGGGTCCAATTTGACCTTTTGCAAATAGAGCACGTGTGGGGCTCAATCAGAGGTATCATGCATCTGGACTGAGTGTTCCTGGGGGCGTTGGGTTTGAAATCAGTATTAAAAGATTTAGGATCTGCTACATTCATAACCTGGATTGGGATTACACTCTGGTTTGAGGCAGAGGATGCGGAACAGCTCTGTGGTTGCTTTCGTGAACCCATTACTCAAGAATGAGAGAACTAGGAAGAGTGGTCAAAGTCCACAGCATGAGAATATGAAGCATTACTTACAGCATTATCACCCAAATGCAGATGCTACATTTTGGACGGCACTGACAGGGTACTGCACCGAGGACACATAGGTCTGTCTGCGGGATCATCCCAGCAGGCCCTGAATTATGACATCCATACATATGCTTCCACTGGTGTTGCTGTAAACAGAGAAGCTCTGGGAAGTACTGGTAACATTGGGACATTCCCGTGGCAGTAGAAAGAACAATCTCACTCAACGTTGGCTGTTTTGGAGACACTTCAAAATGACATACAGAAGAATGCAGAGCAGAAAACCTATAGAAGCTTCTTTTCCACTAGAGGAAGTGCCCGGTGCACTTTCAGAATTGTGAGATTATTGTAAAATAAATGACGTTCTAATAACTGAAAAAGTATGGTGTGTTCATCACAACAAAGGCAACACCAGGATTTAGTGATATAGTAGACAACACACACTGGAACAAGGCATGGCATCAAGGTCTAGGGAAAATTGTCCTCACAGAAATACCATGGAATTGAGTACACAAAAGAGTCTAAAGTTTGCACTTAACCAAGCCCTATAAGTCTATATTAGATACATGAGTGTACCTGACCTGTAGAGTAAAAGAAGTATAGTAAAAGAAACAGGAAGTACCATTTTCAGTTCCAAAGAGATTGAAGGCCCAAAAAATAAGCTTTCAAACAACTAGACGGCAAAACGATACCAGAGCAAGCTCTGAAAATGGAGGTGAGGGAAACACTGATGAACCACAGTGCCTCAGAATCACAAAAGGCAGAATACCAGAAAAGGGGAAGAGAAAATCTAAACAAGAACACAATAGTATCAGAAAACTCAATGGATGAGATAATAACTGTGCTAATGTCAATCCTAAGCAGACTACATAATGCAGAGGGACTCGTGAATGAATTTGAGGACAGAGGAACAGAAATCCCTCGATCAGAAGAAGACACAGAAAAGCAAGTGCAAACCAACGCTAACATCACTGTTGAATCCTGGGTTAAGACAAGGCAGGTAAGAATAGGACTCATAGGATTCCCAAATTGAAAAGCAAGTGATAAAATAATAAATTCTGAAAAGGAATTTGTAGAAAAATCACAATGAAACTTGCTGAAAGCCAAGAAAGTAACATGTATACGAATTCAGGAAGTACACAGCGTCCAAAAGAGGTGGAATACCAATAGACCAACAAGCAGCTGTAGAATTCAAATAAACAAATTTCATGATCATCCCAGTGATGCAAAATGCACCTCGAGGAAAGCAACTTAGTCACAACAGAACCTCCAGAGGGGTTTCAGCTGATATCTCGGCAGAAATTTTGCAGCACGGGGAGGAGTGCCAGGACATAGACCAAACCCTGAATGAGAAAAAGCTGCAATCTAGGGTAGCCTATGCCAAATGACCGCCGTTTATAACAACGGCAGGGCTAGGGAATTTCAATGACAGGCAAACCTTAAAAGAATTCAGCAGCTTGAGACTGATCCTAAAACAAAAATTGAGAATCCTACCCTGAGTAGGAAAGTAGCAAGATGAAATGGAATTAACAAAACCATTATTGCAAATGCAAGAAGAGCCTGAGTTGCAAGGAAGTAAGAAGAAGAAGGCAAGGAGGACATCAAAATCCTAAAGATGGGAGAGGGTAGCAGGAAATCATAGGTGATTTTAAGCACTATCTTAAGTGATTCAGCTTACATGACTGTCTGTCTGACGCAAAACGAGAAATGCATGGCCTAATATGTTTGCAAAACAAACAATCAGACAAACAAACAAACAACAAAAGGTTACAGTTGGCTGAAATATACCAAACAATCATGATTATTCAACACAAAATACTCAAAGTGATGTCAAGGATCATTCAGCACACATCGTCATATTATCGCTGTTAGCATGTATTCAATACACTTGTATTCAGCAAACAGACACGTGCATTACTATTCATAGATACTGATCCAGAAGTGCATATCGTGAGCCAACCCAAATGACGGTTTTGAATAAGAGTGGATCATAGAACTGGATATAGACTTACAAGTCTTCCGACAGGAGGAACGAATGCCTAATTCTACCCTACGTAGAGAAGAAATGGCATAAGCCTATAACAAAGACAAGTAGCTCTGCAAAACTGTACTAAGGGCAAAAGAGACAGACAGGAAAGTGCACATTGGGATTGGTTTCATTTCTAGGAATTTCAGCCCCCATGAAACAAATGGATCCATGTTCTGAGAGTGTGGGTGTTTCAGCAGAAAGCAACAGACGGATATGTAATCTGGGTGAATGGATATTACACAAACATGAGTTTCCTTGAGTGGGTCTCTGTGTACTGTGAACTGTTAGAAAGTTTAAATAGGTGTGAATCCATAAACTGATCATGGTCACTCTTCCCTCCGTTTGTACTGTGTATACAGATATGAACAAAAGGAAAGAGGGAAGAGAAAAGGACCATGGGACCCTTCTGGATAGAATCATATTTCCCTTAGGAAACTCTCGTCTAATGCAGCATCACCCCCAACACTGACTTGATGCATCAACCACTGGGGATGACAGTTACCGGTTGGATTCCAGGTGGAATGTTGCTGTGTACCACGAGGCTTGTTGCGGCTGGTGGATCCAAGGTAACTGGGCAGAATTCTGTGGGTGGATCAGTTTGATGGTGGGTCTGCTGCCCTATGTGGAGATTGGCTTAGGTCTTTTTTTCGGGAAGCTGAGTAAGTTCGAGATACTGCTGCTGCCCAAAGACCTGAGTTCACGGGTCATTTTCCAGAATCTGAAAGGGCAGACAGTGGAAGATCTGCCTGTCATCAGCTTACTGGTTAGGCTCCGAGGTATTTTCAGACATGCCCAGTCCTGTTTACATCGACTTTATGGGAGACACGAAGAGAAGCTGGCAGAAAAACTGGCTGCATGGATTGAGGAGATGTGCGAACACATTGATGAAAGTTGTTCAGCTACAGTGGAGATTATCGGCATGGAGACATCTCTAGAGCATACCAGGCTTGAAAGACATTCATGAGACCTACTGAACCTCGGTGATACTGGAAGAAACATACGGAGAGTCAATGTGCCCTTGAGAAAGTTACTCGATTCTCTGCTCCAAGAACGGGTCCAAGATTCCTGACGTCTAAAAGAGAAGAGATGGCAGAGATGATAAAAGCGCTCATGTTCTTGGAAGAGGTCGTGTGAATCCACACATCCCAAGGGGCATTTACGAATCATTCAGACCGAAATGCACCAAGACCAGGTAAGCCTATTCCCACGTTTGTGCCTAGCTATCAATCACATGCTCTTCCCTCCACTCCACTCAGGCATCCATTTCAAAGGATCAGAACCTGAGCTGCAATGAATCCAGTAGGAGGAGAGCAAGCCCCTACTAGAATCAGAGTTCCTCCTCCTTCACACTTGGTGAACAACAGTGAACTCCTTAAAGGTCAAATACTCTCGACTGAAATAGATAGGAATTGAATACTTAGCTCACACAAAGAAATGATGACCTTCCCTTAGATTAAGGAAATGCTGGGGTTATGTATTCTTTGGGCTGAAAGGAGTGTGGGAAGTGAGGGGAATCTTTGAATGAACTTGAATATGTTTTAGGCCTCAGTTTTTCAAGACAGTACAGGAAAATATTAGAAGTCAGATAGTGAACTGAACTGTAAAAGTCGCCAAACACATTAAAGACACAGGTTATGTGGACAGTCATTCACTTCCATCAAGCCCCGGGTGCACTATATCTTGGAGGTGCAGACTTGGTTGTGTTAAATTCTTTTACCCAACATGATCGGATGATTAAGCCTTCTCAGCACTGATAGAAGAGCACCTGGTTCTCAGTAGCCTAGCATAGCTGCAGCAGGTTTCTCATAGTTAAATGCCTCTAGGTGCTTTTGGAATCAAGCCTAAATGTATATATTCTGTTTAGATTTTCTTGTATATTCCTAGAGAGGAATGTTACCCCATGAAATGCCAACATTGCCTAGTATGTGTCATTGGGAGTAAAGGGCACCAGGTGCACAAGGGAAACCCAGAATGGGGTTTATTTCATGGTTCCAATAGGTATTTCATTCTTCCTTTTGTTGTTGGATGCTTCAAGAGGAAAGAGTTGGCATGTCCCCTTCAAACATTTGGACTGCTATTTTACATTGAGACTGTCTGTTTTTCCTTAGAGCTGACAAAATCTTACAGAAATTGTCAAGTCTGTCTTCTAGGTTGATTTGGTAAATTTCAAAAACTAAATTCACTTTCATATAAATCCCAAAACATGTAAATTGATACTGTTAACTTTCTTAAAGACTGCAACTGCCTTGTCAACATAAGGTCATAGCTGGAGTCTTCGGAATATCCCTCCGACGATGGCTGTAAAAAAACGGAGTGAAACAAATATCCAATTTCTGTGAATTATTTGTGAAAAGTGTTGATTTGTCGATGCCCAGTAGGAAGAGAACTAGTGAAAACTGCTCTCACTAGGTATCATACACAAAACATTGTAAACACACACTCACCCAGCCCTTGGAAAGGAAACTTTCCGAAGAGTGGTCTGTTACTTCCAAAGACAGGATGAGGCCTCAGAAAAACTGGAAGCAGGAAAAGGCAAAGTAGAGAATGGAAACCAGTGCAGGATCTGACCTCTGGTAATGGAGCATCAAAGGTGAAACTCTGTTTTCCTTGGAAGCACACTCTCAAGCGGGCAGCAGGCACAGAATTGAAGGTGATGCGCTGAGTGTAAGAAGAGTGCACAGCAGATGCTAGGCTGACAGAACTCAAAGAAATCAGCTCAAAATATCCCCACATTTGAATCTGAGACCAAGATCCGAGCTGCCAAATCTGAGCTAGCAGAGGCAGCGGAAAAAGAGGGATAGGGCTACGTATGATGGCTCTCGTTCAACTCAGGGATCTAGAGTGCGTTGTGGGTTTTGGTGGGTACTTTCAATAGAGCAAAGAGAACTGTGACATCAGTGAGACAGCAACCGCACTGGCGCGTGAGGTTGAGTTTATCGATATGTTCTATGGCCACATCCACTGCATCTGCAGGACCAGGGTCCAATTTGACCTTTTGCAAATAGAGCACGTGTGGGGCTCAATCAGAGGTATCATGCATCTGGACTGAGTGTTCCTGGGGGCGTTGGGTTTGAAATCAGTATTAAAAGATTTAGGATCTGCTACATTCATAACCTGGATTGGGATTACACTCTGGTTTGAGGCAGAGGATGCGGAACAGCTCTGTGGTTGCCTTCGTGAACCCATTACTCAAGAATGAGAGAACTAGGAAGAGTGGTCAAAGTCCACAGCATGAGAATATGAAGCATTACTTACAGCATTATCACCCAAATGCAGATGCTACATTTTGGACGGCACTGACAGGGTACTGCACCGAGGACACATAGGTCTGTCTGCGGGATCATCCCAGCAGGCCCTGAACTATGACATCCATACATATGCTTCCACTGGTGTTGCTGTAAACAGAGAAGCTCTGGGAAGTACTGGTAACATTGGGACATTCCCGTGGCAGTAGAAAGAACAATCTCACTCAACGTTGGCTGTTTTGGAGACACTTCAAAATGACATACAGAAGAATGCAGAGCAGAAAACCTATAGAAGCTTCATTTCCACTAGAGGAAGTGCCCGGTGCACTTTCAGAATTGTGAGATTATTGTAAAATAAATGACGTTCTAATAACTGAAAAAGTATGGTGTGTTCATCACAACAAAGGCAACACCAGGATTTAGTGATATAGTAGACAACACACACAGGAACAAGGCATGGCATCAAGGTCTAGGGAAAATTGTCCTCACAGAAATACCATGGAATTGAGTACACAAAAGAGTCTAAAGTTTGCACTTAACCAAGCCCTATAAGTCTATATTAGATACATGAGAGTACCTGACCTGTAGAGTAAAAGAAGTATAGTAAAAGAAACAGGAAGTACCATTTTCAGTTCCAAAGAGATTGAAGCTCCAAAAAATAAGCTTTCAAACAACTAGACGGCAAAACGATACCAGAGCAAACTCTGAAAATGGAGGTGAGGGAAACACTGATGAACCACAGTGCCTCAGAATCACAAAAGGCAGAATACCAGAAAAGGGGAAGAGAAACTCTAAACAAGAACACAATAGTATCAGAAAACTCAATGGATGAGATAATAACTGGGCTAAAGTCAGTCCTAAGCAGACTAGATAATGCAGAGGGACTCGTGAATGACTGTGAAGACAGCGGAACAGAAATCCCTCGATTATATAAAGACATAGAAAAGCAAGTGCAAACCAATGCAAACATCACTGTTGAATCCTGGTGTAAGACAAAGCATGAAAGAATAGGATTCATAAGAGTCCCAAAAGGAAAATCAAGAGATAAAATAAATAATTCTGAAAAGGTGTTTGTTGAAGAATCACAATGAAACATGCTGAAAACCAAGAAAGGATCATCTATACGAATTCAGGAAGTACACAGCATCCAAAAGAGGTGGAATACCAATAGACCAACAAGCAGCTGTAGAATTCAAATAAACAAATTTCATGATCATCCCAGTGATGCAAAATGCACCTCGAGGAAAGCAACTTAGTCACAACAGAACCTCCAGAGGGGTTTCAGCTGATATCTCGGCAGAAATTTTGCAGCACGGGGAGGAGTGCCAGGACATAGACCAAACCCTGAATGAGAAAAAGCTGCAATCTAGGGTAGCCTATGCCAAATGACCGCCGTTTATAACAACGGCAGGGCTAGGGAATTTCAATGACAGGCAAACCTTAAAAGAATTCAGCAGCTTGAGACTGATCCTAAAACAAAAATTGAGAATCCTACCCTGAGTAGGAAAGTAGCAAGATGAAATGGAATTAACAAAACCATTATTGCAAATGCAAGAAGAGCCTGAGTTGCAAGGAAGTAAGAAGAAGAAGGCAAGGAGGACATCAAAATCCTAAAGATGGGAGAGGGTAGCAGGAAATCATAGGTGATTTTAAGCACTATCTTAAGTGATTCAGCTTACATGACTGTCTGTCTGACGCAAAATGAGAAATGCATGGCCTAATATGTTTGCAAAACAAACAATCAGACAAAC